>NW_022900947.1:10580386-10662741 GCF_012274545.1 Fukomys damarensis | reverse complement strand
TTTTTTTTTTTTTTTTTTTTTTTTTTTTTTTTTGTACCAAGTATCAAACTCAGGACCTTGTGCCCTTGTGCTTGCAAGGCAGGTGGTGGAACCACTAAGCTAAATCCCTGGCCTCTGCTAACTTGTTTTATCACTTATTGAAACAGAGTCATTGAAATCTCCATTCATAATTGTGAAGTGTCTGACTTTGACAGTTCTATTAACTGCTTCTTTTAATATTTTGATACTCTTTTATTAATCACATAAAAGTTTTGAATTGTCACGTTTCTTGGTGAACTTATTCTTCACCACTGAGAAATGACCTTCTTCATTTGAGACTGAGATGCTCTGCTTTGAGATCTCCTTTATCTGAAAATAAATTCACCTTTCTTTTGATGAGTGTTCATGCTTCCCAGTGCTTTTGTTTTAACCTATTTGTAACCTATTTGTATATTTAAAGAGAATTATTGTATTCAGAATATAGATGGCTCTTACTTTTTTATTCAATCCGGCATTCTCTTCTAAAATGTTTCTTGATATGACCAGGTTTAAATCTGTTGTCTACTTGTTTTCTTTTTGTACCATCTGTTCTTTGCTTCTTTTGTGTCTTTCTTGTTGCCTGCTTTCACATTAAATCTTCTTATGATTCCATTGTATTTCTGGCTTTGGCTTAGTATCTGTACCTCTTTGTAATGTTATTATAGTGGCTGTTTTAACTTTTTCTGTACACATATTTAACTTAGCACAAGTGATATATAATTCATTGTAGAGCACAAGAACTTATACTAATTGCATACTTCCATGTATACTGCTCCATTTCACTCCCACCTGTCGTTTGTTTGTTTTGACAGGGTTTTGCCATGTAGGTCAGGCTGCCTTGAACTCACTATGTAGACCAGACTGACATCAAACTTATAGCAATTCTCCTGCTTCAGCCTCTTAAGTGTTCAGATTATAAGCATGCACCACCACCCAGCCACTCCTACCTTTGAATCATGATCTTTCTATATTTTATTTGTATGCAGTGCCATAAATCATACACTAACTTATTGCTATTTGCTTAAAATTCTAGGTTCAGATTTTAATTTTGTTGTTTTTAATGTTTGGTTTTTGTTATTTTAGGTATTTAAAATTATTATTACACTGTTTTCTTGTTTGCTTTCTTTCTGATGAGAATTCTTTCATCATTCTTAACTTTATACATAAAGTATTTTTTATAGATGCTTTTAAGGTGTTCTATTTAACTGTGGCTTTGAGAAATCTAACTGGCATGTCTTCAGAAAGTTTTCAAAACTTTTGTCCGTGGTATTGAGGTTCTTAGATCTCCAGATTTAGTTTACATCAAATTTGGAGCTAAGAGATTCACAAAAATAACTACAAATAAAATAGAACAATTATAAAACATGCAGTAATAAAATTGGCAGCATCACTAATTTTGGACATTGAAGCAATAGTTCAGGTAAAATAATGTTTCTGAGAACATAAGTAAGATTTTCAACAATTAATATGATTATTGAGACAGCTACTAAGTAACTAACATATGAGCAGTATATGTAGGGTGGATATGGTAGACAAACAGATAACTGGTGTCATGAGAAGGATAATGCAAGTTTTCATTCTTCCATGTTCTGCAATTTACAATTGCAATTTATAATTTGTGTATTGCTTATTTCTGAAAATTTCCCCTTAATAGTTTTGGATTTCAGCTGACTGTGGATAATTTAAACATGAAAAGTGAAACTGAAGTAAGTGAAACTACTGTATTATTCATTTTTTGCTTCTTGTTTGGTTTTTAGGTAGTTTTTACCATAGTGTCTTCAGGTTCACTAATCTGTTCTTCTGGAAAATCTAATGGCTATTTATTCCATCAAATTCACTTTTCACCTCAGACACTGTAGTTTTCATTTCTTAGACTTCATATTTGAGGTCTTTTGTATATTCTATGTCCCCACATGATTTTTGAATATATAGGATACTCTTACAATTATTGTTTTAAAGTTATTTTCTACTAATTCAATACCTCTAACCATAGTTGATTTTCATTCATTGGCTTTTCTCCTTACTACGGGCCATATTTTTCTGTTTCTTTGCCTGCTTCATAATGTTGGATTAGATGCCATTCGATTTTACCTTGTGTGATGATGGATATTTTTATATTTCTATATGAACTTTATTACAGGACATAGTTCCATGACTTGAAAACAGTTTGATCCCCTGTAGTATTGTTTTTAAGATGTATTAATACATGATCAAGATAGCACTCAGTCTAAGATAATGTCGGTCATGACTGAACCAAGATCCTTTAATGTACTCTAGACAGTAGCCTGTGAATCATAATGGGAACAGCAACTTTTCCTCATTCAGTCTGAGCTCCAGGCACTGTTATCCTATACCCTTCTGGAAGTTTTTTCCCAAGCCTCAAATACTTTCCTCAGAAGCAGGCACCAATCATTATTCAGCTGCACACTCAAGGGGCCCTCAGAAGTTCTCTCTGTGTGTAACTCTCTTCCCTCTGGCACTCTGTCCTGTGAATTCTAGCTGCCTTTGCCTCCTCAGACTTAACTTCATCTCCTCACTTTTTCATAGATTCAACTCACCGAAGCTGCTGGGCTCTATCAGGGTTTATTTCTGTCTATGTGATGGTTTGAACTAACCTGGAAAAATGGGAGAACTTACTTGTTTTTCTGTCTCATATTGTTCACTATCTTTCTCTAATGAGAAGGGTCCTCACAACCCCTTCATATATTTGTCATTTTGTGTTTTTTGCTTTTTACGGACTAAATCCAGTACCTTTTATTTCATCATAGTCAGAAGAAAAGTTCCCCTATATTTTAAAGTCAATGTAAAATTATACTGTATGTAAGATATTTAGTCAATAATCTTTACTTTTCTATTTAGTAAATTTTCATTTTCTATACTAACCAAATATATCCATATTTCTTCAATTATACCCAAAACAATCTTTACATCTAATTCATTTAGAATAATATATAATATAGCACAACATATCTCATGTCTGTTTATTTCTTTAACTCTCTTTTATTTGTAAGCAGTGGTTAATACAGAAAAAAATGTACTTATTGGAAACACTGGTCAAGTTATCTAGAATGATCCAGCTAGTGAACATATCTAGTTGTCTCCTGGGACCATTTTTGGTTTACTTCTTTTTTTTTTCTTTTTATTGAGTTTATTGGTACAATCTAGGTATACAATATAGTTACATTCATCATTGGGATTCTGTACCTTTTCATAATGGGTCTTGATTCTCATTTTTTCCCCTTGTCCCTGCCCTCCCTTCACCCCCTCCTCCCCTCCCCATTTACAAACATTTTATTTCCATTTTTTTCAGTTTCTCATATTTTTTTCCTCTCCCTTATTACCTTTCCCCCACTCTTCCCACTTTCCCTTCACCTTTAGCCCTTTACTTCCTATTTCACATTATTAATTATCTCATTAGGATTCTGTGTACTATTATAGTTTTTCACACCAAAGAAACTATTCAGTATTTCAGTTAAAGAAATCTCTGCATGAACATTAAAAATAGGGAATCCTAAAATAAAACTAAAAAGGAAAGTAAAAGAGAAAAGGCAGTGATGTAACATTAAAATAATCCTTAATTCTGGAGATGAAAATGGTCCCTGAACATATTTAAATTGCTTCTTGTTCTTATAGTTTTATCTTATTCTTTTTTTCATTATTTAGAGAAAACTTTATTAATTTCTGTAATCAAACCCACGTAGATATGACCTTACATATTTAGTACGATGTGTTACCCCTGTATATATGGAAAAAAATAAAAAATAAAAATTAAAAAAATTAACATTTCTTTATCTTTTTTATTTCCTGTAAACTGGATGTAGTTAATTTAGGAATTTTTGACTAGAACAAATCATGGCTACTGTAGTACACTACAGGGTGTATCACATGCTGTATATTCATATAAATGTATTATCTATAAATATATTTGTATTAGCATACAAATAATAATTTGATCCACTTATGGGCTGGATACAGTTGTGTACATTCAAAATAATGTGTTGAAGTTCTAATCCTTTGTACCTCAGAATGTGACTGTATTTGGGAATAGGGTTTTTAAAAAGGTAATTGAAATAAATTGAGTTCAGTAGAGTAATCCCTAATCCAAAGTGACTCAGATCTTCAGAAAAAGAGTAAATTTAACATAGTCATGTGGACCCATGGAGGAAAGATTGTGTGAGGACATAGTGAAAGGTGTCATCCTTTAGCCAAAAGGAAAGGCCTTGGGAGAAACCATGCTGACACTTTAGTCTCGGACTTTTAACTTTCAGAAGTGTAAGAAAATAAATACATGTCTGTTGTTTCAGTCACCAAGTTTGTGATAGTTTGTTATGCCAGCCCCAGCCAACTTATCAACACACCACTAAAGAAGTCAAATTGAGTATTTACCAATTCGTTGTACAGTCCTTCCTTCCTTCCTACATCCAGAAAGCAGTCTGTGTAATGTTTGTTTGACTCTATTCAAATGTCCAGTTCTCCATCAAACATCCATGTATTGGTTTCCACCAGTAAAAATCTTTTCTTCCATCAGTATTTCCAAAAGAGTTTATAAATTAGGTTTTAAAATTCTATCACTCCTTCCCTATTTATTAGCTAATGTTCTTTGACAAAGTAATGATTTCTTCAAACTGGGGATATTTGGTAACACCTAGGTATAGATTCTACTGGAAACATATGATGAATGTTTAACTCTGACCATATAGTTACCAATTTTCAAAGTAATCTGTTGTTTTAAAAATTGTCTCAAATGACAAGATTTTTCTCTTTTAAAATATATTATTACAGACATATATTTTATTCATTCAAAATTTTAAATGTACTGTAATTTTTGCCATTTTATTGCTCAAGTTCTTGTAACATTTTATGACCTTTTTAAAGCTGGCCCGTGGGCTTTAAATTCCAAAAGTTTTCTTGAGTTTTGGCCCAACAATATGGTTCTTTCTAGACTATTTCCCATTGAGAATTATGGTGTACTAAAACCCCATAATAGGTGGGATGGGTAGGGGAAGGGTAATAAGGGAAAAGAAAAAAATGTGAGATAATGAAAAGATGAAAATAAAGTGTTTGCAGATGGGGAGGGGAGGAGAGGGTGAAGGGAGGGCAGGGGTAAGGGGAAAAAAATGAGAATCAAGACTTGTCATGTAGAGGTACAAGATCCCAACAATGAATGTAACTGTACTGTATTCGTAAAATGTACCAATGAACTCAATTAAAGCTGAAAAAAAATAAAACCCATAATATATATTTGTCCTCTGTGTAACTATGCTGTCAACTTGCAATATGATTAGGTTCTTTTGTTTGTTTTCAATTTGAGTTTTTAAAACTTCTTTAAAAGTTTTATCATGCTGCATTTGCATGATTTAACATTAAAAACTATATAAAAAGCCTATCCAGAAAAATTTTGCTTCTACCCCTTATCACTCCACCCTCTCCTTCATCATAGTTAACCATTTGATACTAATTTACACCTTTCCCATGCAGCATTTGCTAGTTTCCATAGTGTAAGCTTTCCTGGCATGGTCTGTTCCAAGCTATCACAGAGATGTCAACTGTCTGGAAAAATTTCTAAAATGTTGACACAAGCTGCTTCAAACAACATCTTCATGCAATTCTCCCTGTAGTCCATTTGCACAAGCAGTCAGAGCTCTTCTGGGCCTTAGTTATTGTTTTGTTTAGTTTTCTTGTTCTTTTTCCTGCTTTTTAACTTAATAATGTTTGGCTAGGGGTCATGAAGTAGTCATTAGAACTTTTCATCCCTGTGTTATATGACACTATCTACTACTTTTTACATTTGTTTGTTTTGGTTTTTATTTTCTGTACCGGGGATTGAACTTGGGACCTCGTGCTTGTGAGGCAGGCAGCAGAACCACTGAGCTAAATCCTAGGCCCTTTACCTTTGCTTTATATGACGTGACCTACTGTTTTTTCTGTAAATATAAATTTATGAGGAAATTTGATTTGGGAAACAGAAAGATTTTAGTTTTAACCCTAAATCAGAATTTACTTTTCCAAACCTTAATTTCTTCATCTATAAAATGAACACTATATAAACTTTTGTAGTACAAATAAAGTAATTCAATATAATATTAACAATATTTATACCTAGCACATTTGCACTCTTAATTTCTGCTAGACAGTTTTTAGCACTTACCCTAGATTAATTCACTTTTCACATCAAAAATTGCTGTATATTATTATCATCCTCATTGTATGAATGGAAAATGCCACACAGAAGCTAGGAAACCTTTCCAAGGTCACACACCTAATGAGGGAATCAAGATTTCATCCAGGCCGTCAACCCCCAGAGACCGCCCCTGCTTAGCCACTACTCTAAAACTTGACTGATACACAGTAGCACTCAAGAGAGTCTCTTCTGCTCCCTCTAGTTTCTTGATTTCAAAAGCAACTTTCTTGTATGATCTGAGTATTTGTCTTCTTTAAAAATCACATAGAAATTTAATCCCCAAAACCATTTGTTAATGGTTTGGGGGATTGGGGTTTGGGGACGGGGTTTTGGGGAGATGATGAGGATTACATGAGATCATGAGGGGAGGCCCTGCTATGGTTTACACCTAAAAGATCCCCCCAAAGTCTCATGTGTTCAGAGGCGGCTCTTAGAAGGTGATTAGATCATTGGGGCACTGTACTCATCAGTGATGAAGCCACAGCTGAATGTGCTGTTGGGAGGTAGGGCCCAGTTGGAACAGGCTACTCACTGAGGCATGAGTTGGAAGGGTGAATCTCTTACCCCGGCTCCTCTCTGCTTTCCCTGCTTCCTGGTCACCATGATGGGAGCAGCTTTCCTCCTCCAGGCCCTTCCACCATGCCCTTTCTGCCTCAGAGCCAGCCCACTGTGGACTGGTTCTTTAAAAACCATAAGCCATAATATACTTCTTCTTTGTTAGGTTGTGAGTGTCAGGTATTTTGTCTCAGCAATGGGAAAATGACTAAGACAGACCTCCATGACAGCTTGAGTGGTTATACAAGAGAAATAAGAGAAAGCCAAGCTCCCTCCATCACCATATGATGCCTTCACCACCTCCAAACTCTGTAGAATCCCCACTAGCAAGAAGGACTTAACCAAGGGAGGCCTATTAATTTTGGACTTCCTGACCTCCACATGAGTAAGAAATACTTTTCTTTTCTTTGTAGACTGTCTAGTCTGTGGTATTCAGTTATAGCAAGAGACAACTGATTTAACCACTTCTCTTAGTTTTTCAAGGAAAACTCTTCTCAATTTGTGGGTCTCCTTGGCTTCTCTAGCCGACCTTCCAACTTCCTTTCCTTCTTGCTGTCATCCTCCAAATCCCCCCTATCTATCCTAACTTCACTACCACATTCATATGTAGGGAAAATGGAACACAGAGGAAAGACTAAACTGACAACACTGCACTGATTCCTACTTAGAAATCTTCTCAAGCACCCCACCCCCAGGTTGTCCAGCATGACAATAAATCTCCATGGATGTCCACACTAAGAGTTTAGTGTCTGGTGGACTAATTATTGAATATTTAAGAAGGAAGTTTTTTATGTTTATATCTCCATTGTTTAAATGAAGAAACTGGCTCAGAGATTAACTTGCATAAATCCTTGCAGAATCAATGGTCAGAATCAAACTCAAATAAATGTTACTACCAAATTCTTAACCTTACCATTTTGGGAAGATGGAATTCCAAGAATGCTTGGGGCAAAGGCTGATTTCAGTTAGTTAAGCCTTGTGTGTTCAATTAGAAAAAGCTTTGACCACAAGACTCCCCTAAATCAGAGTTGCAATCTCCATCACTAACATTTGGCTTGAGCTCAGAATCCTGGGTCTGGCATTTAGATTTAAAAATTTACCACATGCTCAGTGTTGATTTAACAGAAACCTTATTACCTTAGGAGTGGGTTAAATCAGATGATGAGGTCATGATCCATTCCTGGCACCATCACAAGCATTAAATAGATGATGTGGACAGAGCTTAGCATACCTGGCACTCAGTCAGCATTTAGGAATGGCTATCTCTTTTGTTTACCAGGAGAAGTAACACGTAAAAGATAAGAATTGAGAAATAGATCTGAGTTTAAATTAAAGACTGATCCCAAGTGACCACAAGCGAGTCGTGTGTGTCTCCCATTGTTCTCATCTTTAATTGTCATGAGAAGTAAATGGAGTATTATACAGAAAGCTTCAAGCATGCTTCACACAGCAGGCATGCTTGCCTCTACTTTTGTCTAGCTGCAGAAATTTAATGTGTGCAAGAGCCAAAACAGGGAGGATTCAGAGACCTGCATTCTAGTCCTTCCTCTGAATTTACCTGAATGGAAGAGCCAAGTTATGGCCTTTCCTTCTTTTCCTCCTCTGTCACATGGAAACATTGGATTCCGGGCTGCTTGCCCAGCTTTGATAGAAAGTTGGTTTCATCTTCCCAACAATGGGAAGAGAATGGACAGGCATTGTGTGCACCTTACAGATGAGGACTCTGAAGCTTAGACTCCTGGAGACTCAATCTCCGACTCTCAAAGTCAAGATCCTCAGAGAACATCCATCAAGTCTGATGCCTTTTGACTTTCTAAGACCTTTTGTTTATAACTCCTTCAATCCTGCTCCCTCTCGGCAGGAGGTGTAGGTAGTTGGTCCTTCTTTGGTGACACAGAGGAGCTGCCAGAAAAAGCCAGACACTATAGTGGCTATTGATCCAGAAAATGGGCTCTGCCATCACACACAAGCACAGGGATGGCGAGGAAATGGACAGGCCAACAGTGAGTACTTGGGAGCCCCTGGTGTATGTGCCCTGGCCATGCCTTCTACTGATGATTTTATCCTCCATAGTCTGCCTAAACTCCTTTGAGACTCATCCCAATCAATCTCTACGTGGTTTCAGAAATGTCAAATTTACCTGCTATCCTTTTTCTAATTCTTGTAATTACACCCTTTTCTTGTGTAAACTATCTCTAAATATGCATGATACCTAAAAACCACTACTCCCAATATGTTTCTTACTCAAACTTATCTATAATTTTATATTTTAAAATATTCGCATTTTTTGAGACCCACAAACACCCACACAGGTGGTCATTTTCCGAAAGGACTTGTGGGACCCAGAGGCAGCTGTGTCTTATCAAGTGGAAGGATACACAGCAGGATCAGCATGGGAAAACCACTTTGCAAAGCTAGAGGAGTCCAACTGCAGGATTGCAGTCCAACTGCAACTCTCCCTCCCAACCGGATGATCACACAGAACATGCTTTTTCCTCCAGCAATGCAATACAGCAACGCGTGGGTATTATTTCTGCCCTATGAAACACACCGAAGACTCACAATTCAGGGTTTTTACTGGCGACTTATCACCTACACACGCAGTCCCTAAGGAAAGAAAGCGGCACCATTACATTGTACAAACCACCAGTGCAAGTGGTGCAGCAGAATCCAGTACCCCGGGCATAAAAAGCCAAATTGACTTATCAGTTAGTGATGTGGGGAGAGCTCCAGCAGCCAAGTTCCCAGACGCCAACCAAACAAATCAGCCCATCCAACTAGCACCACAACCTCCTCTGGAAACTCTTTCCTGCACATCAAAAATTATGCCCCCTTTGAAGCAAATGTAAAAACCCCACATTTGCTTAATTTTTTGAATGGGCAATACATTAGGACTGCATTGAAAGTACGTTCGATGTGTGCTCACAAAGAGTAGCATGCATGCTACCCCACCTCCTGATATACTTAGGAATCACTCATTTACCCTACTGGCCACCACCACATAGTCACACCTGGGCCTTGGACCCAGGCCTTCGGAACTCCCAGAGTTAGTTGTTAAACATGGACGCACACACTAATCACTTAGGGGGCTTTAAAACCAATTGCACCTGGGCCCCAGAGACTCAGAATAATTTGGTCTGGGAGGCAGTCTTAGCTTTAGAATTTTTCAAACTCCCCAAGTGACCCTAATACATTACACTTCCTAAGACCAGTGGTTCTCCAGGTCTGGCTTCCTGGCCAGTAGCATTAGCATCCCCAAGGGACTCCTTAGAAATGCAAATTCTCACATTTCACCCCAGACCTATGGAATCAGAAATCCAGGTGTGGGACCCAGAATTGCGTTTTAATAATCTGCTTCAGTGACTCAGAGACAAATTTAAGTTTGAAAAGCCTCACCCTAGATGCAAGCACAAGTCTTCCACCAGACTCCTTGGTCAGGGCTGCTGCTACACGCAGCCACAGCCAAAAGCAAGCACTGCACCTGTGTGTTCTAAATGCCACTGGTCAAGCGGTGTTGCTTAGTGTTGTACTTTAATGCATCCCCAAATTCGTGTGTTGAAAACTTAATCCCTGCTGCAAGTATTGGGAGGCAGAGGTTAAAAGGTAATACATTTGTGTGCCAGGGATTTAGCTCAGTGGTTCCGCCACCTGCTTCTCAAGCGTAAGGTCCTAAGTTCGATCCTCGATACCAAAAAAGAGGTAATAAATTCATGAGAGCTTTGCCCTCATAAATGGATGATTCCACAATCAGTGGAGTGGGTTAGTTGTCACAGGAGTGAGTTCTGGATAAAAGCATGAGCTTGGTTTCCTGCTCTTTTTGCCCTTTTGCCTGCTGCCGTGTCATGAGGCCAAAGGCCCTCAGCAGATAAGACCTTGGGCTTCCCAGCCTCCAGAACCATAAGGAATAAACTTCTGTATAAATTATCCAGTCAAGGGTCTTCTGTTACAGCAGCATCAAATGGACAATGACACTTAATATTCCCCCTTTCCCTCCAGATTTGCCAGCATTGGCTTTGACTTGGGAGCGTGGGACCCACCTCGTTAAACTCACAGCCCAGTGTAGGAGAGGAATACAGGATGTGCACAGTGTGATGCAGGATACAGGGGAGAAGGTGGGCATTGGGTAGTCAAGCAGTACCATGGCAGCATCAAAAAGAAATCCACTTTCTGCTGTGACTCTCCTCACAGACAAAGGTTCTGTATCTCAGTGCTGTCATCTGCAAAAGAGAGGCCATAATTCCTCTTCAGTCTACTTCTGAGAGTCTCTTGGAGGGATATGTGAAATATTATATAGATCTGTTGCGAGTGTCTGACAAAGGTAAGGCACCGTGTTTCCATCTGTAGGGGTAGAGGCAGGGCTGGGAGCAATGGTGTAGTCTGTCTGCCAGACAGCCTATTGATCCAGGCATTCAATCAAGATTTATGTTTACCAAACACGTCAGCCACTTCTGGAAGGTGAAAACTTCTTCCAAGTTCCTATTTTAGTAATATATTATTCCACAAAACTTATCTTAATCATTTCTCTAATTTTGATCTCTATTTCTCCCCCTGTTCAGTGGAAGTGATCATACAGATGCAAGTACAGCTGTGATCTTCTTTTGTTGGTGCTCTCTGGGGATCTTGTAAAGGACAGAGAGGGAGGAAGGGAAGGAAACTAACATTTTTCTAGTGCTTATTGCATGCCATTTAGTTTTCACCACTTATCACTTAAATTCTACTACAAACATAGAAAGTTAACATTACCTGTATTGCCTAGATAAAACAACAGGTCAGAGAGGTTAAGGCACCTGATCAGAGCCACTCAGACAGATGGAGGCAGTATTGTGCCCAGGTCTCTGAAGTCCTTACTCTTCCCATCAGCCTCACCTCTGTGCCTCACAGATTCAACCTTGACTCTGGGAAGAGGTTGGTGACACTCGGTGATTAGAAAGCGTGGAACCCCTTGCCACACACGATTTGCCCGAGATCGTGGAACCTTCTGTCCAGTGCCTACACTATGAGAGAGAACGTCACAAGCAGCAGACGTCTCTCCCCATGTCCTGTGCGTTCCACTTTCCGAACGGAAACATGAAATACCCCATCAGCACTCCGGGGAATCAGACTGTTGTACATGGAGAAAGATCTGGGTAAATCCTTCATAGATGTGACCCGCCAGCCCAGAGTGGGGAGCTGGAGTACTGACAGCCTTCCTGAATAAAGCAGGGGACTCGTCTATCTTCAGAGGAAGCCCTCCTTTCTCTGAGACATCTCCGTGGCTGCCTTCACGTCCAGGGAAAACCTCCGCCCCAGCTAAAAGATAGAAAGTACTGCGGTCCTGCCCTCTCTAAAACTCTTGAGTGGTTTCTGCAGGTGCCCCAAACCTGCTGCCACACAGAGCAGGAGGGGAGCTCTTCCCTGAGTTGTCCCTTTCACTTGGCAAATTGTCTTAACACAGTTTTGCATTCTGTCCAGGCCATTCCATTTCAAATCCCTGCCTACAAATTCCAACTTTAGGGTTAAAATTCATATTACAGGGCTGGAGATTTAGCTTAGTGGCACTGTGCCTGCCTCGCAAGTGCAAGGTCCTCAGATCCCTGGTATCACAAAAAAAAAAAATTCATATTACATGTTAACTTACCTATGGTACAAAACATACATGGCTATATTTTAGGAACAATAATTTTTTTTTAGTTTATTGGTACATTTTAGGTATATAATACAGTTACATTCATCATTGGGATCTTGCACCTTTACATGACAGACCTTGGTCCTTATTTTTTCCCCAGCCCTCCCTTCAGCCCCTCCACTCTTCCCTGTTTACAAAGACATTGTTTCCATGTTTTTCCTTTTCTCACATTTTTTCTTACCTTTCCCCTACCACTCCCACTTCCCCTACTCTTTTAGACCTTTTCTTCCTGTTAGGCAATAAATTTTATGTAACACTGACTCTCACACGGAACACTAGACATCTAAAAAAACAAGATCCGGATCATGGCGTACGTAGAGAATCACGGAGGACTGAGCCTCGTGTAGGAAATAATAACAGAACAGCTTCCCAGGGTGCAATCTGTGGATGTACAGATGTGTCCACCTGCCTTCCCTCACACTCCCGTACACCCTGGGGCGGGGCAGTTAGCACATTATTCTGCACTGTTGGTTTACTTACCCGTGTGTCCTAAAACACTCTGCACTTCTTGAGGGCTGAACAAGATGTCTGGGTCACCACTGTCCTTCAACATCTTATTATGGAAGCGTGCATAATAAAATTTTTGTTGGAAGAATGAATGGTATAAGGAGTTGCTTCTCAGTTAAATGTATAAAAGCTAGAATCCATTTTAAATGTGTTAACTGAGGGCTTTTGGAATAAACTTAGAGAAAAGGTCTTAATAGTTTCCAAAGGATGAAAAACCCACCCCCGCTCCCCAGTTTGCCAGTAGAGGAGTTCAGTGAGTGGGAAATCAAGCAGCTCTGAGGAAAAGAGTGGCTGCAATCCCAGGAAATAGGCCCTGTCGTAAGTGTCAAGAGGCTGGGAATAGGAGCTGGTCGTTAAAATCACATAAACAATAAATAATACCAATGTGATAAAGAATGCCCAAGTTGATAAACCCAGTGGAAGGGGCTCTGAGGGCAGTGGTTTTCTTCATCTTCATAGCTCCGTGGGGGATTAGCACTTGTGACCACCATTTGATTGATGAAGAGCTAGGGAAGGAATGAAGCAAGTCACATGTGTCCCAGAGACCTCAGTGCTAGTGAGACAGTTGGGCTGAGTATCATCGTGCATCAGCTCTCCAATCCTCTCCCCCACTTAGTCGACTTTCCTCATCACCAGGACACAATGATGCCCACAACCTAGAGAAAAAGTTTACTTTGGCTCATGTTTGAGTCCATGGTTGGCTGGCTCCAAGGCAGGGTGGCCCGGGGGAAGAAAGCTGAGGAGTGTTGCTCACAACATGGTACCGGGAGGCAGAGAGACAAGGAGGGGCCTGGAAGGAGACAGACCCCAATAGGCCATGCCCAGAGTGCCCACTTCTGAACAGATCCTGTCCCCCAAAAGCAAGTAAGCTGTCAGCTCCCCTACTCCAGTTACCCTTCAGAAGCCCCACCTATGAGTACATGAGTCTTTGGAGGACATCTCAGCTCTAAAGCAGAACAAGAGGTGACAGGAAATGCTTGATGCATGGATGGGTAGAGCATAGGAACAGCTGGAGCCCCAAGAATATGTGCCAGGGGCTCTGTTCACCTGCAGAGCCCTTCTTGACCCCCTTCCATCCATGTTAGTGCATGGAAGTGAACAGGATGAGGAAAGTTCTCATCCTGAGGAAGACAGGGCAGCCATGGACCAGGCAGATTCTGGATCAGAGAGGAGCCCAGAAGTGACAGGGCACACAAGCAGTTCCAAAGCAAATAGCCCCTGAGGCCCATGCCTGGATGGTCCCGCTGGAGCTCAGGATCAGCAGCTTGAACACCCTCCAAACTGATGAGTAGCCAAGGAGGCCCAGAAAGAGCACAGGAGCCAGTCCTGGTTTCTAATGCAGGACACCTGCAGGTCATCCTGTCGGGCCAGCCACTAGAGCCAGGAACTGTGTGCTTGACACTGGCAGGTCTGTAACAAATCCCACACTGGCACTATGCAAGCAAAGGCAGAAAAAAGAAAGCAGCAGAGGCACAGCTGTTCCATGAAGAGAAAGCTTTGAGTTTGTCCTCAAGGAAGACAGATGCAAAGGCAGTGACACAAACAGGACCGATTGAGCCAACGATGGCCATTGGGACCATGCAGGACTCAGACGGTGCACGGGGTCTCCAATGCACCCTAGTCAGTCCACAAGCCTTTTATGTCACCGCCAAGGGTCCACTTCTAACATGCACCACACCGGTTGACAGAGCGTTTTCCCCAGTGAGACACCTCTGCCGACTCAGCTAGCCTGAGTCTGTGATCCTGTGTGCTTATGTCTGTCTCATACCTGTGTCTGTCTGCGCCCTATTTGGTGGCAGTGAAGCACCCTGAGGTGTGTTATCCCAACTGGAACTTCAGCAGCAAATAGGTGATGGCTTAACACACACACACACACACACACACACACAGTCACAATTTGTGTACAGAAGGGCAAAGGGGTACGTGAAAATGCAGTGAGTGTTTAAATTTTAAAAAACATTACAGTAGGGGCTGGGGATTTAGCTCAGCAGTTCAGTGGCCTGCCTTGCAAGCACAAGGACCTGAGTTCAATCCCCGGTACCAAAAAAAAAAAATTACAGTAAAAACATATTGCTGAGAACTATGGGATAACTGTGTTCAAAGTAAGGGGGAGTCTATTGAAGAGGATGAATGATAATGTGTCTTTCACTGCAAAATTTTAAAAATTTGAACATTCACCATATTTTTTACTTCTCCCATTAATCAACAATTTGTGGCAATTTGTGTCAGACACAAACTGTATAGTGTGTCTTTATCTGCCTTATTCACTAGATCTCGCACCCCAACTCTGGCTCTTCCCAAAGTAAAAATGACCACAAAAGGTAAATGTTTTGAATCACTTCACGCATCCACAACTCGGCAACCAAGGAAACTCATGCAAAAGGACTTCCAGAACTGCTTCAGAAAGTGGCAAGAATGGCAGGAAACATTTGTTCAGTTTGAGAGCATATTTTGAGGGGGGTTAAGGGCAATGCACCTTTAACTGTAATACATTATTTTAAAATTTAAACATTCACTACAGTTTTTGATCATATCATGCATGTTCAAGTAACTTCCAGTTGCCATAATTACTGATGGCAAAACCTCAGTTTGACTGGACTTGGTAGTTGCCTGCAATTTTCCCCTCATTGTCAGATCTTTGGGTGCGAGGGGTCAACAGCCAGGAACTAATGTGCTCCTGAGAGGGAAGCAGCGGGTACCGGCAGAGCCCTGTACTGAGTTGTTCTGGTCTAAGCAAAACCCCAGAGTGATGAAATCCTTAGTCTGGGAAACTTCTGTGACTCTCTACCAGCTCTCATACCAACCCGGGAAGGAGTCACTTGGAAGCTGGATTTATTTTTTTAGCCAAGTTATGTGATAGTTGAGATGTATTTGATTAGGTTTAGGAAAAAAAGCACAAGAAATGAAATTATAGCAAATCCTTTTCCTGCTGATTACGATGTTACAAACACCTACTCCGTTTACACAACCTTATTTAATCCCCAAAGTCCCGTTGTGGAGATGACTTTGGCTCACATTTTGTAGAAGGAAAAACGGAGATTCTGAGAGGCTGAGAGACCTGCTCGAGACCACACAGCCAGTCAGCTAGATACAAACTCCAGTTTTCCTGATTCGTGTGTGTATGTGTGGGTTCTCCATTCCACAGGCTATTTGACATCAAGTGCCAAAGAGCTATTCAAATGTGAGAAGGGACTTTATGCTCAGGCCACAAAATGTTAATACAACACAGAAGAAAATATTTCAATTTTTATTGCTATTTCTGTCTATTTAAAATCTCCTTTCTTTTAGGGTCTAGCTTTATGACTTTTATCTGTGTTAATGTAATGATTGGACAGCCTTGGTTGTTTAATTAGAAAATATAGCACCATTATTCAAACAGTTGTCATTACCTAAGCTGTAATGGTCAGAGGACTGTCTTAAAACAAGAAAAAAAAATGCTTGACACATCTCTCTAATTTAACTGTATTTATTTTCATATTTCTAAAAATACTCTCTGCAAACAGTTTCTGGGCACAAATTCAAAACTATAAATCGGCCAGGCTGACTACAAACTCTTCAACTTCCTCACTTTGGAAACACCCCAAAAGTCACCAGTGGCTGCCATTTTGTTTTTTTAATACCATACTGTGATTTATGTCTTCCTCTCCCACCTAAATGTCTGGCTGTCACCTGGTGCAGTAAGAATTTGAGATCACCTGCCCTGGGCCCATCTGGAAAATACTGGGATTCTCAGATGCCTCTGTCACAGCTCCTCCTCCCCGGAGGTCATGGTCCCAGCTGGAGACCATCTAAAGATCACTTCAGACCCATCCCACCATTGCTGACTCTGGCCTGTGGCCATCTGCCTGTGTTTTAAGACCCCTGGTCTGGGGAAACAACAAGGATATGTACAACCACCTGTCAGGAAATTGAAATAGTTGCTACCATGACAGCCAATACCTCTCTCTACCCTGTCAGTTATGGTTCTATGATTTTAACTCTTGCAGTCCTTAAAATATTTCTATTCATCCTATTTCATCATCGATGACCTTGAGCTACAGTTACTAGGAAACACAGAGAAGAGAATTACTGGTGATGGGGGTGGGAATCAGGAAATAGAATTCCAGAGCTGAGACCTAAAGAATGAGTGAGCGTTGCCAGGCAACACAGAAGTAGGGAAGGATCCAGGCAAAGGCAAAGGGAAATATCAGGAGGAAAAGCTGCATGCCAATAACTGCTAGGAATAGCCTTTATTAGTCCAGGGATAGAGGATGAAGACCTGGCCTAGGACTGGGGCAATGCAAAAAAAGGGAACAGACACTGGTATAAGGACCACGGGGGCAAGCAGGGAAAGAGAAAGCAGGCAGAAGAGGCAGGGCTGGGGCATGCGGAGTTGACTGTGCCTACAAGACATCCTGGAGAGATTAACAAGCATCTAGAAACAGGAACAGGAAGTTAGGAGAAGCCTGGAGGCTGGAGAAAGAGATAGACATGTGGCAGGTATGCAGTGACATTCGTAGAGTATACATCCCAAACTTTAGTGGGTCCGCAGATCACCCTGGGATCTTGTTCAAAATCTAGACAATTCAGGGGTACCAGCGTGGGATCTGAGATTCAGCATTTCTAGTACTTTCCAGGAGATGCTGATGTTTCTGGTCTGCAGATCATATTTAAGTAACAAGGCAGTATAATGGTTTAGGTGCCCCAGGAAAAGTATATACGGAGATAAAAGCAGTGGATTGACAACATAAGGCTTTCAATATTTAATGGCCAGACATAGAAAACAGCCCATGAAGACACAGAGATGAAATGGTCAGAAGAGTGAAAAAAGAACTAGACCTGAATAGTTCGTATCTTGGGAGCTAAGAATGCATAGACTTCTGACAAAACAAAAAAATTTCCCGCGTTACCAATTGGAACCAAAGTGAGAAGTTAGGCCCAAGTGTCTAGTGGATTATGCAACATGGAGACTTTGCTTTGACCTGCAGGAGACATTTCCACTGAGGTGGAGACCTCAAGGGTAACAACTGAGTCTATCATTACTGCACCTAAAATGCTAACGGAAATTCAGGTTCATGTGGAACACACACAAGAGATGGCCAGGTGAGGACCCAGCAAGGTGGTGGCCATCTAGAAGGACAGGAAAGAGGATGCAGAAGAACTTAATCTCAGACTTCTAGCTTCAAAACTGTGAACAGTTGCAAGTTTCAGGTGCTTCTTCTTCACTCTGTCACCTTTCCCACCTGCCTGGATCCAATAAAAGAGCATGGCACAGAAATGGAAGGAGCCAAAAGCTGAGCTGTAGGAGAGCAAAGGAGAGTGTCATCATATGGGACTATTCTTCAGATGCTGTGTTTCCTTCCAGGAGTCTGAGAAGTCTTAATGCAGTTGGGGACCCTGGGCTTTTGCCTTTCTGCCCAAGGTTACTGGAGTATGTATTCAGGGCCAGTGTCATATTGCAGTGACTGTCATATCTTGATTCATGTCATAACCAGGT
Organism: Fukomys damarensis; assembly: GCF_012274545.1. Classification (NCBI taxonomy): domain Eukaryota; kingdom Metazoa; phylum Chordata; class Mammalia; order Rodentia; family Bathyergidae; genus Fukomys; species Fukomys damarensis. The sequence goes on along the minus strand of NW_022900947.1, from coordinate 10,644,339 downwards.
GACAATGACTGTTACGGGGTATTCCAAGGAGGAACCAGCCAAGTCACACACTCCCAATCACAAGCAAATGCTAAATAGGGCCAGAAATTTAGCTCAGTGGTTCGGCTGCCTGCTAGCAAATGCCTAAATAACCCTTCCCCAACTGATGCTTCTACATCTGATCATCTGTGGCAGCGCATCCTACAACCTCTAAAGGTTCAACTCCTTTAAATGACTGGAACTTCTTGTACATAACATTCAAACAAATCCCATCAGAACATAACTCAAAATACAGCTTTCAATTTGCTTGGGAAAAATAAGCAATGTTTTTTTCTCTGGAATGTAGGGATGCAGTGGGTTTTTCCATTATCCTTTTAGGATCTTTTAGCTCTTCCTTCCCCAACAAGCCTGGTCCCTTTCTCAAAAGGCACATCATTAAATTCTAAAATAATCCTTGATGTATGTATCCCAATGTGTACAGATAAAGAACCGTAAACACAGGAGGGCTTGAGCAGTTAGTCCCAGCCTCACTCATAATAGGTAGAGGGGCAGAGTTCAGGTCCCCCTCACGCTTTTGGCTATTCCAAGCATCTTCTTTTGAAAGAGATCTTCTTGCATCCATGGTTGCCTGCAATGTTCATTTTTACACAGATTTGCTTAAAGGCCATGTGGCCCTACGGAAGGGTCCACTGAGGACCTGAGAGACCAGTCACATATAGGGCCTCACTGGTGACCTCCTGATGCACCTGTCAGGAACTGAAGCCACATTTTTCCATCCATTAATCCTTTTTTCTATGTTAATCAATAGGCCCCTAAATCCAGTTCAAAGAAGACCATTGTCTTGGGTCTGAATTGCTCATTCCACCATTGCTTCCAATGAGCTTTCTGTTTACCTGTAAATTTTCAGGAAGAGGCCTGGGTCTTCTATGAACTTTTGTCTCCATGATCAAAGTGAATCATTCAGCCTGCTGATCAAAGAAATGCTAACTCCCAGCTGGACTCCTTTCCCAAACTACACAACTCCCACTACTGAAGTCATAATTTAAAAACACATTCAGCTCAAACATTCTGATTACAGTATCTAAATGGCCTTCTTCCTGACAGGCTTTGAACAAAGCCCTGCAGAGGGCCAGTGTGAGCTTTAAAGTTATAAGAAATTATAGTGACAGTAAATACTGTGATCTCACAGGTCAATACGCCTTGATAGTCTCTAACCACCTAAATGGCCTTAAAATCATAAGGACACACAGTGTGACCCATAGAGAAAAGAGGAAGTGAAGAAAGCACATGGAAGGAAATCAAGGGCTTGGAAAACATGGCCCCAGACCTTTGAAAACCTTCCAGCTTCTACTGTTTGCCAACAGTAGCTCTGGGAGATTGTAAATTGAAGCATCATTTGGTGACATCCTGCATCTGGGATGATTCAGTGAATTATGTCTGCAACTGACACAATGAGCACAATGAACTTCTCGTCTCCTGGAGGAGGCAATTCAGCAGAGCAAGGGCTAAAGACTTGGCTTCCTTTGCAGAAAGCCCATTGCCCACAGGGATGAGGGGCAGTCTTCCGATACGTGACTCATCGTAAAGGGTTGAGGAGGAGGGCAAGGAGACAATTCTGCTTCTCCTTCAAAGGTGGGGAGGTCAGGAAAATAAATCATTTTTGCAAAATAAAATAAATCATCCCAGTTACCAGGGAAAGTAACAGGCGGCCATCCTGTGACAATTCTGCTTCTCCTTCAAAGGTGGGGAGGTCAGGAAAATAAATCATTTTTGCAAAATAAATCATCCCAGTTACCAGGGAAAGTAACAGGCGGCCATCCTTGGTGATACAGATGGGGCATGTTTGACTAAAAGGGCACTTGTTAAAAAGCAATCAAAGACAAGAGCTGGGAAACTTGGCTTGTGCAAGGTGACATCAGTACAGCATTGGGAAAAGTAAAGCCATGAGTCTTTTCTGCAAATAAAGCTGTTAATTTGTGCAGAAACTCAGGTGAGCCCACACTCAGAAATAAACATTCTCGAGGTGCTGGCCCGATGTTATGTTAACAGTAAGCTGCCATCAGTACATTTGACTCAATTTTACTGATCAGGAAATCATCAGAAACCATGATGCATGGGGGCTTGATTATGCGACTTCCATCTCTTCTATAATCAAGCTGATTTATTTTTTCCCAGCAGACCTGACATGATGGTGGGAAAGGGAAAGGAATGACGGGGGAGTGTCAATTTGAGGTCTAGGAAGAGAAAAAGAACCTGAGAAAGACACCCCGCGTGATAAACAAGTTGGCAAGTGCTCAGACCTTTACCAGGGAGGCCTGGGAGAATTGGCTGACGAGCACCAGCTCATAGCCTCTGCCATCTGGCATGGAACATGGACCCTCTCAGCTCTGCACCCTTGGCTGTAGTGACAGCGTATTAACGACACGGACTGAGTAGAATGTGTGTGTGGACACCATCAGGAGCTTTCCAGGCTCCGCCTGCCTATGCATTCTCAAGCAAGTGCTGTTTATCACGCGAACTTCACAGATGGTGAAACTTAAGACACTGTAGTTAGCTAACTTGCTCAAGTTCAGGTAGCCAGTAAGTCAGGATGTGAATTCAGGTCTTCTGGCTTCAGGGACTGAGCTTGGAAATTTTGTCCCTACCCAGCAGGGCAAGAGGTGCTCAGAAACATTTGAAAGAAAAAACGAATACCCTAAGCAAAAAAGAAATACATGAATATTATCTTCATCATAGACTTGTATTAGATCCAGCCTTTGAGTTACAAAATTATACAAAGGTCTATGTAGCAAAGTTGCTGTTATTGCATTAAAAAGTAACAACCATTGCTAATAATAATAAAATAAAATATTTAGTTTAATTCAACCATTCTATATAAACCATTTAGATAAAGCCCACTAGGACTATACAAGATACAGTGTAATGGTTTGCAAATAACAAAACTATTTTCATACATCACAGAAACAGGTCAAAAGGCAACAAAAATTATACCACTTGAATAAGTAATGCAAAAGTGCTTTATAAAAATTTGCAACAGAATCTATTTATAAAATGCAAGTACAAGAAAAGAAAAAATATCCAAATATAAGAAAAGCTGCTCACCGTGAAAAGAAAATACATTTCATGCTAATTGTTGGCAGTCACTTAAGGTAGACTATCAAATCAGGAAACAAAAAAAACAAGTTTCTTATCATTATAGGTTATGTTATTTGAGTAATCCTGATCAAAGGGCAAAGAAAAGGACAAAAGATAGCTATTAAAAAGACAAAAACCTATTCTTTATAAAATCATATGCTTATATATCTAAAAATCCAAAGGCCTGGGATACAGAAAAGTTTCTTTTTGATTTAAGACTTTGAATGGAAGGTAAAGATTATCAAAAATAATATACAGAATAATTCTAACATTCTTACTGCTGGCAGCAACAAAAATTATAACATATGAAATAATTCTAATAAAAACTGTGTGACCTTTATAAAGAAAGCCACAGGATTTGAGGAAAGGTATATAAAAAGCCCTGCCTACAAGGAGAGACAGACAGCACATGGTGGGGCTAAGTATTTGCCAAAGCACAACTGCTTCCTAAATCAAGGTGTAGCTTAGCAGAATTTTCATAAAAGCTCCAATCTTACTGTCAAACTAATCCTAAGGTTTACCTGTAAAATAAATAGGATATGTTCATAATTTTTAAAGAGGAAGGACAGTGTGTTTTATAAAGCACAGGATGTAAACAAAGTGACATTTGTGCAGAGATAACACTAGAGACAATAATCTGGAATAGTTACCTTGTTTTCTATTGTATTCTGATAGATGATAAAGAATTCACCACTAGCCATTCCCAGAAAAATCAGGATTTTTAAATAATTTAGCTAGGACAATCACTTAACAATCTGGACCACAATATTACTTAATAATTACCTCATCACACATACCAAAAGGCATTTCTGAATAAAGAATACAATGTATATAAACAAAAACTCAAAGAAATATCACTCTAATTCTCTTCTTTAGAGGGATAAAGACTCCTATTGTCACAAATGATAAAAACAATTTGCAAAAGGAAATACAGGCAAAGAGGGTATGAGAATATCCATTCCGGTGGCGTAGTGTACGTGAAGAACTTGTCTACATTTTGAAAATCACCCTGCAGGCAATTACATGCCAATTAAAAATTTCACAGTATAAACACAAACAAAAATAACAATAACCAGGAGAGTAGGAAAAATAATTCAACAAATGTGAAAAGTAGATGAGAAATGCACGAAGACTCATATAGAGAAGCCAGCAAAGGAAAGAAACAAGTTTCACCAAAAAGGAAATGCAGAGCAATGAAAATTGGTAAAAATGTCAATGTATATTTTTTATTGATCGATCATTTTTTGTATTTGCAACTAAGAAAGCTAACTGTGTGTGAAAAAGACTTCTTCATATATTGCTAATGGTAATATAAGCTGGTCATTTTGGAAAGAAACAGCAATCTGTAGAACTTTTAAATAATTATTTGCATAGTTTGATCCAGAAATTCCATGTTTGGGAACCTATAGTAAGTCTATAATAAAGATATTTAATGCTGTAATGCAAACCAGGCATGGTGGCTAATGCCTGTAATCCCAGCACTTGGGAGGCTGAGGCAGGAGGATCTCTGTGAGTTCGAGACCAGCCTGGACTACGTAGTGAGTTCCAGGTCAGTCTCAACTACATAATGAGACCCTGTCTCAAAAACCCACACACAAAAAAAATAAGTAATGCATATAATACCAAATACTTACAATTGTTCCTCAACTTCCAACCAATGTAAGGATTGAATTACACCCCAAAAGAAGTCTTAAGCCACAGAACCTATGTGTATAGCACCTTATTTAGAAATTAGGTCTTTGCAGATGTACTCAAGTTAAGATGAGGGCAACCAGGGCCAAGGATTTAGCTCAGTGGTTCCACCGCCTACCTCACAACAAGGTCGCAAGTTCTATCCCCAGTACCAAAAAAAAAAAAAAAAGAAAAGAAAAGAAAAGATGAGTGCATCCTGCATAGGATGCATCTTACTCTAGCCTGACTGGTACCCATATTAGAATAGAGGCATCACAGGGACCCACAGGCAGACCCTATGTGAGGATACAGGCAGAGATTCCAGTGGTGCACTTATAAACCAAGGGGTACCTAAGGTTGCAGCTACACCAGAAGCCATGAAAAGGCCGGGATAAACTTCTCTCCCAAGCCTCCTGGGAGAACATGGCTCTTCTGACACTTTACTTCAATTATTAGACTCCAAGAGCTACATTTTAAGCCTCTCAATGTGTGGCAACTTGCTATTGCAGCCCTAGGAAACTGATACAAAGGGTAACATAATCATGTTTAGTTGAGAGATGATTTCTCAATGAAATTTGCAGCCCTTGAAAAAAATTAAAGTGAATAACAACAAAGGGGTTATGAATAAACAGGGTATAAAAGGAGGTGAAACTGTGAATACTGTAAGCTGGAACAGTTTTCGTGAAGCACAGAAAGAAAGACTGGAAGGAATTCCAACAACATATTGAAATGGTTGCAGTTGTATAGTAAAACATCAGTATGCTTCCTGCTTCTTTAGAGGCCTCATTTTTTTTCAATGCAAATACACTGATATTATTATAGTTGGTTAAAAGTTATCAAGACTGAAGCCTAGAGCTAGGACTAGCCTGCCTCTTATAAGGTCCTTGGCTGTGAAATTGATCGTCCTGAAAAAACCTGGGCTTCCATTAACAAGGACAAATGTAGGATGTGAAGCAGGCAGATAAAAGTACCTTGTACCCCGACTTAGTCCATTCAGGCTGTAGTAATGGAGCATATACACCAGGTAGCTTATAAACAGCAAATTTTACTCTATTTGTTCTTGGTTATTCATTTTATTTCCTCATATATAAATTTTTCTAATTTTCATATTTGTGATCTCTTTTATCATCTTGCTCTCCTTCTAGTATTTAGAGAGTCTTCATTTCTCCTTTGTGTGAACTGGGCCGGGTGATATGGTTTCTTGCGGTATTATACCAGGAGGTGAGGAGTCAGCAGACACTTGCTCCTCCTCCTCATAACCCCCATGGAAGGAATATAAACCTGGAGGCTCAGACTTAGTCACATGACACCAAGTTCAGCTAAATCAGCTATGCTCCTGCCAAATTACATCCTGTCACTTAAAATATATCATCCAACTGATTCTGAGACTCCTGAGTTGCAAATAAATGTTGATTACCATATGCCATTGATGTCAGTGGTTTGTCATGCAGCGATAGCGACTGAACCCCTTCTACGGATTGTTCACAGCTTCCTGTCCTTCAGAGTTTTCTCTCTTTTTCAGGTGTTTCTATTTTGTTTACTACCGTGTTTAAGTGCATTTATTATTGTTAACTTTTTTACCATCGTAGAAATCTGCAAGTAAGATATTTCAGAGATTTCTAAGGCTGCCATCTTGAAATTAGAAATATGAGCATGGCCCTGGACCATGGATATAGAGTTACTCTAACTAGTTTAATTAGAAAAACTTTAGGAATTTTGGGGAAGGCCAGAGAGTAACATCAGGAGGCCACAAATCTAGGAACAACTCCCAATTTGTCATCAAGGGCTACTTCCAAGGTGCCACCATGTTGCCAGTATTGGGCACAGATTCCGCAGTCATGCCTCTCATGCTGGATGGTGCCTCTTGAACTTCTACCACCGCACCTCTGCATGCTGATGCTCCCAGCACCTTCTACTCATTGCATCAGTGGACTCCGGAACCCAACTCACCTACCAGCAAGGAGCACAGGAAAGGTGAATTTCCACCTTCTACCCATCATGCATTAATGCCCTCAGACACAGAAAGGCAGCCTAAAGAGATTGGCAGAGATGCCTTCCAATCACTGCTTAGTGGCACTGGGGATGAAATCAAGATAAAAAATAAGTAAGATAAGTCTGTGCACTGAAGGAATCAGATTACTGCTGCCCTGGGTGGAGCATCTTTCACCTAGCAAGCAATTCAACACATGATAAATCAGCCAGTCAGCAAACAAAAGTACAAATTACTGCTCTAAGATGAAGACCATCACTCCATTACTCTAGACTTCTAGTCTCACCTTTAATTCCACAACACATCACTTTGTTTTTCTGTTCAGGTTTCTGTCTCTTACTTTATCATCTCTAATCTTCCAGAGCAGTAATTCCCCTTCACAGTGAGCGCTTGCCGGAGCCTGACCATCTGTACATACTTAGGCTTTCCCACTTCCTGGTCCACTGAGTCCCAGTGTCTCTTCGAAGGGGGCCACGCTAGGTGGCTGATCTGGATCAAAAACATAAGCAGGGAGAAACATGGTTCACCAGTGATCCTCAAAATTGTAATTTGAGAGGCAAGGATGGGGAGAGAGGGCTCAGGCATGCCAAAATTGATAAATTATAAAGTCTCTGTGCCCTTTCCTGACTCTTTGAATCATTGGAATTTTACGTTTGAAGTCAGCCTCAGAGAACAGCAGGTGTAAATTAATGATTTTGCTGTGGAAACCAAGAAAAATGGACAAAGTTTCTAACTTTGTAAAAATAATAATATACTATTAACACTATGTTTTTGGAAGATTGGATGATATGGGTTAAGTACACTTTTGAGAATGTTTAAATAAACACCACTTGGCAAGTGTGCCAAGTTAGGTTGGGTGTTTCAAGAAGCAGAAACAGTATCAACGGCATACATGCTTCCAAATCCACACCATTTGAGCTAGTTCCAATCAAATGACTCTGACAAAACATTCCTTTATCTTAAAAACCAATATCATGGTGTAAAATCATAAAGGATCAGGAAGAAAGGAAGGGTGGGAGGAGGACAAGACTTTTAGCCCGGATCATTTGGAGAGCAGAGCCTGAAACAATGTTTTCCATGTGAGAGGTTTATTTGGAACGGAAGTGAGGGAAGAGGAAATGAAACAGCAAGGAAGAGAGAGCCATGTCCTTGCCTCTTTTCCTCCTGGCTTCTCTTTCTCCCTTCTACAACTCAAAAGCCTTCTCAGTGAGATCAAATAAGTAGTCTCCTTTGGGAAGGAAGGAAGGCAGGAAGGACAGCAGGAAGGAAGAGAGGAAGGAAAGTAGGGAGAGAGGAAAGAACTGAGGGAGGAAGACAGAGGGGAGAAAGGGAGGGAGGGGCAAAAGAAAAATACAAGATCTTAGCAATTATGATTTTTGGATCAGAAGCACCTTCACATCACTTTGTTTTTCTGTTCAGGTTTCTGTCTCTTACTTTATCATCTCTAATCTTCCAGAGCAGTAATTCCCCTTCACAGTGAGCGCTTGCCGGAGCCTGACCATCTGTACATACTTAGGCTTTCCCACTTCCTGGTCCACTGAGTCCCAGTGTCTCTTCGAAGGGGGCCACGCTAGGTGGCTGATCTGGATCAAAAACATAAGCAGGGAGAAACATGGTTCACCAGTGATCCTCAAAATTGTAATTTGAGAGGCAAGGATGGGGAGAGAGGGCTCAGGCATGCCAAAATTGATAAATTATAAAGTCTCTGTGCCCTTTCCTGACTCTTTGAATCATTGGAATTTTACGTTTGAAGTCAGCCTCAGAGAACAGCAGGTGTAAATTAATGATTTTGCTGTGGAAACCAAGAAAAATGGACAAAGTTTCTAACTTTGTAAAAATAATAATATACTATTAACACTATGTTTTTGGAAGATTGGATGATATGGGTTAAGTACACTTTTGAGAATGTTTAAATAAACACCACTTGGCAAGTGTGCCAAGTTAGGTTGGGTGTTTCAAGAAGCAGAAACAGTATCAACGGCATACATGCTTCCAAATCCACACCATTTGAGCTAGTTCCAATCAAATGACTCTGACAAAACATTCCTTTATCTTAGAAACCAATATCATGGTGTAAAATCATAAAGGATCAGGAAGAAAGGAAGGGTGGGAGGAGGACAAGACTTTTAGCCCGGATCATTTGGAGAGCAGAGCCTGAAACAATGTTTTCCATGTGAGAGGTTTATTTGGAATGGACGTGAGGGAAGAGGAAATGAAACAGCAAGGAAGAGAGAGCCATGTCCTTGCCTCTTTTCCTCCTGGCTTCTCTTTCTCCCTTCTACAACTCAAAAGCCTTCTCGGTGAGATCAAATAAGTAGTCTCCTTTGGGAAGGAAGGAAGGCAGGAAGGACAGCAGGAAGGAAGAGAGGAAGGAAAGTAGGGAGAGAGGAAAGAACTGAGGGAGGAAGACAGAGGGGAGAAAGGGAGGGAGGGGCAAAAGAAAAATACAAGATCTTAGCAATTATGATTTTTGGATCAGAAGCACCTAACAGCAGAACCATTTACATTTTTGACCCCTCTATGTTGGATTACTAAGGCCATCCTTACTGATGACCTCATCTAACCTTCTGAGCAACCCTAGGAAGTATTATGTTTACTATATTATTGTGCTTAAAAGTGTGGGCTCTGGAATCAGACAGCTGGAACGCACACTGGCTCCATTGCTTAGGCGCTAGGAGACCAAAGCCAATCACAGAACATGTTTATGCCTAAGTCTTCTCATCTGCAAAGTGCAGATGAGCACTTGTTTGTTGTCCAGATTACGTGAGTTAATATATGTAAAGAATTTAACTGGATCTGGCATATAGCAGGTTAGCTTGAGAAGCTCCGACCTGTGGGTAGATTTCTAATGCTTCCTGGACTATGAAATCAGGAGGAATGCCCACAGTAGCATCATGGCTCTGAAACTCTTCACAGTCAGATCCTCAAACAGAAACAGTCCTAAACTCTGCTGTGGGGAGCCAGCGGAGCAGCACCCAGCCAGGATGATTTGGAACGGAGGGGTGGGGCTCAGCTGGGAAAGTGTGCTGTGAGCAAATGCACATTTCACTGATCAACAACTTCTTTCCCTTCATCGTTTCCTTATTATCACTTTCCTAAAACATAAAATCTCCATTCTAGGCGGAAAGCCAGATTTGCCCTTCCCTTTGCCTGATGAAAGAGCAAATGCCTTCTCCCTGGCCATTTGCAGAGAAATGGAAGCCAAGATCCTATTTTCGCCCAAATGCTCAATATTTATGGAAATGTGTTTGGATTGTTTGCAAAGGATAGCCTTCCTCTAATACTCTCATGGACAGGTTTGTAAAACTTAGGGAGTTCTCTTCACTGCTCCTACCTCCATTCCCTGTAAAATGGCAAGGGAAGTTGCTTCTCCCCAGTCCTCTGGTTCTTCAAGATCTGCAAGGCCATCAGCATTTTAACAACAACCAGAACATGGCCCCGTCTGATGCTGTGTAAGTCTTGCTCAGCACAAGTAGGAATAAGAAGTCACCTAGGGAACTAAGTGCATGTTTTATAGTGTGAGAAGCAGTGTCTGGGCAGACTTCAAAACCTTCCATCTTGAAGGAGGACATGGGCTGGGGAGACAGAGCAGGCAGCGAGATGTAGAGGATTTAAGCCATTTTCCCAAGTTGGGTGGTATATTAAACATTGGCACAAAGCAATCGTTGCAAAATGTGTATGTGTTTATTTATTTATCAGATTGGATGTGTCTAGGCATTGCTTCTTCCCTCTGGGGGGCAACTGCAAGAACCACAGAAAATGAGACAGACTCCTAGCTTGCTTTTACAGCTTATGCTACTCATATAAAACTCCACCGACTTAAATTATCCATTACAGGCACTCTCTTCTCACACCCAGCCTCAGATCTCGATACAAATTCTGTTTCTGTTCCTGAATCCTAAAACCAAATGGACTTGTGCTTCTTAGTGTTCTTAGCAAGAGGGCCAAGCGCTCACTTCTTGAATCTCAGTCTCACAAACACAAGCACAGACTCTGGCATATCCTGGCCATGCCTCTCAGCTGAAAAATTTCACTCCTCTTCCTGCAAAAGCCATTTAAGTTTCCAAGAACTGTGGGGAATTTTCTAAATAAAACCCTCAAAAGCCGCAGCTCTCTCCCATCTCCCTGGTCTTCCTTTTCCTCCACCGTATAACCCCAACTTTCCTCAACTCTGCAACTCTAGCTGCATTCCTGATCTTGCCATATAGTTTTATTGATCCAAGAACACTTTTCCTTTTCCACGAGGACATGTCTGCCTTTTGTGTGTCCCACCTTTGGATGTTAGATCATGGGCTGTCGGTCACCATAATCCAGTAAGTCAATATTTCATAGTCTTCTTCTAGATAGAGAGAGATATCTATGTGAGTACAGTTATACACATGACAGATATAATTCAGATATAAAAATATATAAAGAGATAAACATATTCCATTGGTTCTGCTTCTCTGGAGAACCATGACTAATATGCAAAGTGTTCGATGTGAATTTGGTGCTTAGGAAAAGTGCTTCTCCTTTCCTCAAAAGCGGAGTTAAGACGAAGACACACTCAGGCCACAGTCATAAACAGAACAGAGTGGGCCAGCAGTCAGCCAGTTCATGGCTACCTCAATGTGCTTCTTCTTCCTTTGGCTTCGTGAAACCACACAGGGGGCGCCTCAGCCTGCCTTCCTGGGCCCCGTGGTGTCCCCCATAGTCTGGACATGGCACGGAAAGGTCTGACACAAGCAGTTCCCTGCCCACTGGCTTGCTCTCAGAATTTGCCCTGCTCTGTGTTTCTCCAAGGTAGAAGTGGCGCCTCCTTCCATGGAGTGAAAGAGCTGGTGCTCAGGTTGGGTTGGAACTTTCCATGGGCAAACAGTAGGCTCATGAGTCCCCGTTGAGGACAGCAGGAGAAGAGGCATTTGCTGTCCAGATCCTGTCCACTTGTGCTGCGGAATTGTCCCCGCCTAATTTAAGGCTGCCGGCAGGCGGGTACCACCTCCCTTCAGGAGCAGACGCCCACTGTCTTCCGTGAGAATGGAGGCGATGTTTGTGGCATCAGCTTTCCATCACTCCAACAATCATCTGAGCTCACCAGCTCATAATGAGTAAAGGCTCGTTTGGCTCCCAGTTTTGGAGCTGCAGTCTGTGGGCGCTTGGCTCCACAACTGTACTGAGACGGCAGCAGACTGTGACGGGCGCGCACAGAATGCAAACCTGCTGGCTTCCAGGATCCAACGATCCCTTTCCCTTTCCGGGGCTCCAAGGACATACAGCCTCCCACTAGGCTCCACCTCTTAAAGGTTCTACAACCTCCCAAGAGTGTTGCGCTGTGAAAGCGTTTACCACAGATATTCTAGATCCAAACTGCAGTGCAGTTAGAGAGGCCATGCAGACCTTGACGGAACTGTCTCCCAAAGGGTTTCTACATTTTGCCATAATTACACAGCACTTATATCATTATTTCCTAAATATATTTTAACTGACCATAAATATAATCACTTTTTAAATTGACCATGATCCTCAGCAAGCACATCTATGCAATCACAGCTTGATATTCTGAATCTATATTTTACTAGACATTAAGATTAACAGATGATCCTAAACGTAAAAATGAAAATTCCCTTTTGCCCTTAGATCATGTGGGTCACCATCGGGAATGTGTGCAGGACACAGTGAAGGAAAAGCCTTTGAGCTATGGGTCTATGATTTGCACAGAAGAGGTTTGAATCTGCAAGAAAGGGGAGAGGGGAGGGGTACTCCTCAGTTAGTGAGCACAGCGCAGTGTGCCAAAATAGAAGCAGGTGAAAAATGCAAGAGCACAGCAGGAGGCATAAATTCAGAAGTTTTTAAACAGAAGTAAGAACTGAGCTGACCCCTGGAGAGGGAAATATGCCCATTGAGGGCCTGTTTTTTCAGAGTCAGTAAGTAAATGTGTTTGTATTTCAAGAAGAATATTGTTTTCTCATTCACTTGCAAAAAATGAAAGGATTTTGCACATCTCTTTGGCTTCAACCGGCTGGTAAGGGCATTGTCCTTTACTTCCCATTGACAAGCTTTCATTTGTACTTTGGGGCTATGGATGAAAGAAACAATAGCATTTTGTTGTGCATACTACAATGTATGCAGGTGGCATAGTTTTGTCTATAACAAAAAGTTATAGATTACTGTTGATGGGCTAAATTCCAAACTCTCATCTTTTGTGTACAGTGAAAGCAAAATCTTAACTGGAGTTTTCAAACTATGCTTAGCATAACCATTTAAATCAGAGAAGGTTTTTTCTTAAAGTATTGCATTGGTGCAACTTCCCTGCAAAAGATTATCCAGTTTGTGTGTCTTGATGCTTTCCACACCATAAAATAAAGATTAGCTCCGAAGAAAATTATTGATGTTTAGGATATTTATCCTCAATTATCCAGCTTTGCTTTTCAGTACATTTTCCACTTTTGAAATGTGATCATAACCCATGTGCAAGTTTGCTGGAAATTTTCTCCATCACCTGGATAGAGCTATTCACAGGAAAAGTGCTGACATACTTTTCCTCTGATGAGGAGAATTCTTTGTCTTGATAAAACTTCACAGGAAGGGCTCTGGGATCATTTGTCCCTGATGAGGAAGAGTTCTCCATCACCTTGACAACATATAGTAGCTTTTCATCTATGTAACCAACTACCTGAGAAAGTCAAATTAGATGAGGAAAGGTTTATTTCTGAGTTTCCAATCCATGGTCAGCTGCTCCAATGCTTTAGGTCTGTGGCAAGGCAGAAACACGGTGGAAGGGCATGGCGAGAGAAAGCTGCTCACCTCATGGCAGCCAGGCAGCAGAGACAGAGGAAAGTACCAGAGAGGAAAAGGTCAGGGACCATGTACAGTCTCCAAGACCAAGCCCTTATGGTCCACTCCCTTCATCTAGGCCCTATCTCCTGCTTCCTTCACCTCCAGTAAGGCCATCAAATTATGATCACGATTAATCCACTGATGAAATTAGAGCCCTCAATCATCCAATCACCATTCAAAAGCCCTACCTGTGAACACATGAGACTTTTGGAGCACATGATGGGGCTCATTTTAGATCTAAACCATAACACAAGCATTCACAGGAAGGGTTCTCATATCATTTACTGTTGATGAGGATGCTTGCCAGTGCGCTTCCTCTTCCCCAGTAGTGGCAGGCTCTGCCTTCACAGGAAGGATGTAGTGGAAAGACAAGAGTTGGGCATATTGGAAAGAGTATTATCTTTAGAACTGAGCAGGCTGAGTTTAAATCCTATGTCAGAACTTGTAAGCTGTTTGTCTTCGGGGTGGGTAGAGCCTATTACCTGATAGTGTAGAGGAGCTACTGCAGTGCGGGTGTATTTATACATAGCCCCAGCTCCAAGCTTTTTCCGTGTGCCTCCACATTGCCCCAGCCATCCTGATGCTTCCCAGGGAGCTCCAGGACCATGGTCAGGGGACTTCTAACTGAGCTTTCCTTGCATTCTTCTGGTGGTTGAATATTCATAGACATTGGGAAAGAGGAAGAAAATATTCAGATAGGAGGGGGAACAAAGGAGAGGAGGGGGGGAAAGAAGGACAAAAAAGAGACTAGAGGGAAAAATGGAAACAGAGGTATAGTAAAGAAGGAGAAAAGAAGGATTAAGAGGGTAGGAGAAAGGGGGGGAAAGAATGTAAGGTACAAATTCTCTATAATGAATGTGATCATGATGTATTTCAAAAGTGTACCAATTAAATCAACTTTTAAAAAATCCTAAATCTCAAGCCTTTGCACTCTTTCTCTAAACTGAGTTTATTGGTATATTCTAGGTATACAGTACAGTTACATTCATCATTGGGATCTTGTACCTCTACATGACAGGTCCTGGTTCTCATTTTTTCCTCTTGTCCCTGCCCTCCCTTCACACCCTCCTACCCTCCCAATTTACAAACACTTTATTTCCATATTTTCATTTTCTCATATTACTTTCTTTTCCCTTATTACCTTTCCCCTACCCTTCCCATTTTCCCTACATCTTTAGCCCCTTTCTTCCTATTTCACATTGTCAATTATCTCTTTAGAATCTTATGTACTATTATACTTTTCACACCAGAGAAACTATTCGGTATTTACACATGTGTGACTTACATATTTCACTTAGGAGTATATCCTCTGTCTGTATTCATTTTCCTATGAATGAATCTAATTTCTCATTCTTTATGGCTGAGTAATATTCCATTTTATAGAAAAACCACATCTTCTTTATCCACTTTCCAACTGATGGACAAATGGGCTGTTTCCAAGTTTTAGCTATTACAAACTGTGCCACTATAAACAGAGATGTGCATATATCTCTGTGATATGATTCTTTCAATTCTTTTGGAAAGATACCCAGCAGAGGGATGGCTGGGTCAAATAGAATCTTTAGTCCCAGCTCTTTGAGGTTATCTCCATATTGATTTCCATAGTGGTTGCACCAGTCTGCACTCCCACCAACAGTGGAGAAGGGTTCCTTTCTCCCCACAACCTGCCAACATTTGTTATTGGTTGATTTCTAGATAGCAGCCATTCTTTGTGGGGTGAGGTGGAATCTCAGTGTTGTTTTCATCTGCATCTCTCAAATGACCAGTGATTTGGAACATTTTTTCATATATTTACTTGCTGCTTTTACTTCTTTGTTTGAGAAATGTCTGTTCATTTCAGATGCTCATTTTTAAATTGGGTCTTTATATTTGGGGGGCTGATTGTTTTGAGTTCTTTATATATACTAGATAATAGTCCTTTGTCTGAGCAGCAGCTGGTAAAATTTTTTCCCACATTGTAGGTTGTCTCTTAGTTCTGTTAATGGTTTCTTTTGCAGTGCAGAAGCTTTTTAATAAGATGAGATCCCAGTTGTTAATTCTTTCTGCTAGTTCCCATGCTACTGAGGATTTGTTAATAAAGTCTTTTCCTATGCCAACGTCTTCAAGAGTTCTGCCTAACTTACCTTCCAGCAAGTTTAGTGTTTCTGTTTTAATATTTAGGTCTTTCATCCACTTGGATTTTAATTTAGTGCATAGTGAATGATAAGGGCCTAGTGTTAATATTTGGCAGGTTGAGATCCAGTTTT
Source organism: Fukomys damarensis (assembly GCF_012274545.1). Lineage (NCBI taxonomy): Eukaryota > Metazoa > Chordata > Mammalia > Rodentia > Bathyergidae > Fukomys > Fukomys damarensis. Next base: position 10,628,502 of record NW_022900947.1, on the reverse strand, counting down.
TCCAACACCATTTATTAAAGGGCTATCTTTCCTCCAGTGGGGATGGCCAGCTCCTTTGTCAAAGATGAACTAGCTGAGTATATATGGAGTTGTTTTTGTGTCTAATAATCTGTTCCAATGATCCTCAGGTCTATTTCATTGCCAGTATCATGCTGTTTTTATCACGGTGGCTTTGTAGTATAGTTTCAAATTGGGAATTATTATATCCACTGCCATATGTCTGTTGCCTAGGATGGCTTTTGCTATTCTAAGTCTCTTATGGTTCCAAATGAATTTTTGGATTCTTTTTTTCTAGTTCTGTGAAGTATAGTGTTGGGATTTCAATTGGCATTGCATTGAATCTGTATGGCAGTTTGGGTAGTATGGCCATTTTCACTATGTTGATTCTTCCTACCGAGGAGCAGGGGATATCTTTTCATTTTCTTATATCCTCTTCGATCTCTGTTTTCAAAGTGCTGTAGTTTTCAGTATAGAGATCTTTTGCTTCTTTTGTTAGGTTGATTCCTAGATACTTCATTTTTTTGGATGCTATTGTGAAAGAAATTGTTTCCCTAATTTCTCTCTCAGTGAGTCTGTTATTTGTGTACAAGAAGGCTATTGATTTTTGGGTGTTGACCTTGTATCCAGCTACTCTTCTAAAACTGTCAATTAAGTCTAGAAGTCTTTTGGTGGAGTTTTTTGGGTCTTCAATGTAGAGCATCATATCATCAGCAGATAATGATAGTTTAATTTCTTCCTTTCCTATCTTTATTGCTTTAATGTATTTCTCTTCTCTAATTGCTATGGCTAATGTTTCCAGAACTATATCAAAGAGGAGTGGTGATAGTGGGCATCCTTGTCTTGTTCCTGATTTTTACGTGAAGGTTTTCAGTTTTTGGCCATTTAATATGATGTTGGCTCTTGGTTTTTCATAGATAGTCTTTATTAAGTTGAGATATAGACCATCTATTCCAATTTTTGCAGGGTTTTTGTCATGAATGGGTGTTGAATTTTGTCAAATGCTTTTTCTGCATCTATTGAGAGGATCATATGGTTTTTGTTAATATAGTGTATTATATGACTTTGTTAATGTAGTGGATTACATTTATTGACTTACATATGTTGAACCATCCTTGCATCCCTGGAATAAATCCAACTTGGTCAGGATGTATGATCTTCTTGATGATCCTCTGAATTCTGTTTGCTAGTATCTTATGAAGGATTTTTGCATTTATAGTCATTAAGGAGATTGGCCTGTAGTTCTCTTTATTAGTTGTGTCTTTCCCTGGTTTGGGAATCAAAGTGATACTTGCTTCCAGGAGTGAATTTGGAAGTATTACTTCTCTTTCAATTGCATTGAAAAGTTTGAAGAGTAATGACAGTAGTTCTTCTCTAAATATTTTGTAAAATTCAGCAGTGAAGCCATCAGGGCCTGGGCTTTTCTTTATTGGTAAATTTTAAATTACATTTTCAATTTCACTGTTTGTAATTAGGGTGTTTAAAATGTTTTTATCTTCTTTGTTCAACTTTGGCAATTCATAAGTATCTAAAAATCTGTCCATTTCTTCTGTGTTTTCCATTTTATTGCAGTATAGGTTCTCAAAGTAGGGATTGACTATACTCTGGATTTCTGTTGGATCTGTTGTAACTTCACCTTTTTCATTCCTAATTGCATGGATCTGAGTCTTTTCTTTCCTTTTTTGATAAGGTTAGCTAAGGGTTTATCAACTTTATTTCTACTTTCAAAAAACCAACTCTTCAATTCATTTGTTTTTTATATTTTTTCATAGTTTCCATTGCAGTGATTTCTGCTTTAATCTTTATAGTTTCCTCTCTTGTTTGAGCTTTAGGTTTTTCTTGCTCTTGTTTTCCTAGGAGTCTAAGATTCATCATTAGGTTGTTTATTTGAGCTCACTCTGTTTTCCTAATGTGGGCATTCAGTGCTATGAATTTTCCACACAGAACTGCTTTCATTGTGTCCCATAGATTCCTGTATATTGTAATGGCATTTTCATTTATTTGTAAAAAGTGTCTGATTTCTTCTTTAATTCCCTCTGTGATCCATTGATTGTTCAGAAGAGTGTTGTTCAAATTCCATGAGTTTGTGAAGTTCCTACAGTTTCTGTGCTATTAATCTTCAGCTTAATTGCACTATGATATGATAATGTACAGGGAATAACTTCAGTTCTTTTGCATTTATTCAAACCTGTTCTATGAGCTAGTATGTGGCTTATCTTGGAGAATGACCCATGTGCAGCCAGAAAAAATGTATACTCTGATTTTGTGGGGTGGAACATTCTATAGACATTTAATAAATCCATGCATTCAAAAGCTTAGTTCAGTTCTAGTATTTCATTGTTGTTTTCTTCCTAGATGATCTGTCTTATTTATGGTAGTGGTGTATTTAGATCCCCCCACTACAATTATTTTAGCACTTTTTTGGTTTTTCATGTTACTTAATATTTGTTTTATATAGTTGGGGGCATTGATATTTATTTTCTTTTTATTGAGGTTATTGGTACAATTTAGGTATACAATACAGTTACATTCATCATTGGGATTCTGTACCTTTACATAATAGGTCTTGATTCTCCCATTTACAAACACTTTATTTCCATTTTTTCAGTTTCTCATATTTTTTTCCTCTCCCTTATTACCTTTCCCCCACCCTTCCCACTTTCCTTACACCTTTAGCCCTTTACTTCCTATTTCACATTATTAATTGTCTCATTAGGATCCAGTGTACTATTACAGTTTTTCACACCAAAGAAACTATTCGGTATTTCAGTGAAAGGAATCTCTGTATGAACATTAAAAATAGGGAATCCTAAAATAAAACTAAAAAGGAAAGTAAAAGAGAAAAGGCAATGATGTAACATCAAAATAATCCTTAATTCTGAAGATGAAAATGGTCCCTGAACATATTTAAATTGCTTTTCCCTCTTATAGTCTTATCTTATTCTTTTTTCATTATTCAGAGAATACTTTATTAGTTTCTGTAATCAAACCCACGTAGATATGACCTTCCATATTGCATACATGTTTATGATTGTCATCTCTTCCTCTTGAATTATTCCTTTTACAAGGATATAGTGGCCTTCTTTGTCTCTTTTAATCAGTTTTGGTTTGAAATTTACTTTGCCTGAGAATAAGATTACTACCCTTGCTTTTTTCTGGGCTCCTGCTGCTTGGAGAATTGTTTTCCATCCTTTCACTTTCAGTCTATGGACTTATTTTTGCACTAGGTGTGTTTCTTGTATACAACATATTGTTGGATTTTGCTTCTTAATCCATTCTGCCAGTCTATTTGTCTTGATTGTTGAATTGAGGCCATTGACATTGATAGTTATAACTGATATGTGCTGACTTATTATTGTCATGTTATTGTCCTTTTGTTGACTCTTTTTAATTTTTTGCCCTCTCCTTTTAGTTTCATGCCTTGCCTATTTGATTTGCTGTGTTGGGCCTCATGGTCTTGTGATCTTCATTGTCTTTTTCTAGGATATTGTTTAGAATTCTTTGTAGTGCTGGTTTGGTATTCATGAAGTTTCTCAGGTGTTCTTTGTCATGGAAGTATCTTATTTCCCCATCTATTTTGAAAAAGAGTTTTGCAGGATACATCAGTCTAGGTTGGAGGTTGTTTTCTTTTAGGATTTGAAGTACCTCACTCCAGGCTCTCCTTGACCTGAGGATTTGTGTTGAAAAGTCTGATGTGATTCTGATGGGCTTTCCTTTGCATGTGTTTTGTTTCTTTTCTCTTACTGCTTGTAGCATTTTGTTCTTCTGTTGGGTTTCTGGGATCTTGATTATTATATGTCTAGGTGTAGATTTTTTTTTTTTATCTTGGCTACTTGGAGTCCTATATGCCTCACTTATCTGAATGTCAAATTCTTCCCCTCTGTTTGGGAAGTTTTCCCTCATTAATTCTGTGAACAGCTTTTTTAAGTTATTTGCATTTTCTCCTGCTACTTCATGGATTCCTATCAGTCTTGTTACTCTTCTTTGCATCATGTAGGAGTTGTTGAATTGATTTCTCATGATCCCTTAATATTTTTAAGAGACCTCTCTTTTTATAGACACTGACTGCAATCCTATCTTCTATATCTAAGGGTCTATCTTTGCATTCTTTTATTCTGTTGTGAACAGTTTGAAGAGTTTTTAATCTCCTGGATATCTGTTTGAATCTGTTTTATGGATTCCATTTCTTTCCTCTGTTGGGCATTCATTGTTTCCATTTCTTTCTTATGCTGGGCCTTCATGGCTTCTATCATGGTCCTGAGCTCATCTATTTTTTTGTCAGTTTCTGTTCTAGAGTCTCGAATCATGACTTTCACTTTGCTCACCATCTCTATGGTTATCTGGGGAATTATTTCTGTTTTGAATGTTTCTAGAGCTGGATTGATCTGTTTTGTTACTTCTTTGCTGTGAGTTCTGAGTGTCCTGGAGGTTCACTGTCTGACTTTTCATCCTCCTTTGCCCTACTGTTTGCCATTGGTGAACTGGAAGTCTGTCTTTGTGTCTTGCTTAAGTGTTTTCTCATTTTTATTTTTGTTGTTGGGTTGTCCTTGGTTTAATTTCTGGGTTATTAAATCTTCCTGATATAGCTGTGCTTTAGCTTTTGATTCTCTAATGTCTCATTGACATTCTCATTTTCATAATATCAGAGAAAACAACTCATTAAATCAATCACAATCCTTTATCCAAATTAATGCAATCAGCAACACAATAGGATCAAGCACAACTTGCAAATTGATGACTTTTAGTTGTCATTAATCCATCACCTTTAAACCATGTGAATTAAATTAAAATCAAGAAGCAGCCCAAAATATGTTTGCAATGAATACACTTTTCAAAATAGCATATTTACCACTTAGGATGGGGACTTAGGCAGAGTTAGGACGAGAGGAGCAGATAAGTAAAAGAATTGGAGAAGGTTTCAAGTGAATCCAGAGGACATAGAATGACCACATAATCTTTAGGAAACTGTTAAATTCAAAAGGGATAGACAGAGTGCAAGTATAAGGACAAGAATATATTCCAGTAACAGTAATAGGGACTCACTTTCCCTTGAAACTATTAACTCTTGAGTGAGGTAAAGTGACAGAAGAAAAGAACATAAAGAAAAAAGAAAAAATGTTTAAAGAAGAAATCTGACTTAGGGAAGGAGCAGGAACAGAAAGGGAGATGAGGAATAATATAGTGGAGCAAGAGAATGAGTTGGAGAAAGAGGACAGAAAAAAAATGACTTTGAAGGGCCTCTTTCAGACTATATCTGAAAATATATATATATATATAAAATATATAAAATATATAAAATATATAAAATATATACTCTCATAAAATACAACATGTGCAGCCATGTGCGGAACCAAATCCCTTGATCTCAGGTAGTTGATGGCAGACCCCCACGACACAGACTGACCTCAGGCCACAAGGCCTGGACTGAGTTCCCTGACCTCCTGCAGGGTTGAACTCCACAGAGTTCTACTCACAGGTTTCCCCCGCCCTTTCTTTAAAGATGTTCAAAGTTGGGAGCTCAGAAAAATACCCTTTATAACAACCTATGCCTCTGCAGAAAGCACAATCAGGAGGTCTGAATGTGGGGGTCAGGGGTGCGACTACCCTCCTTGCGCAGGAGCAATGACGGCTTTGGCAGGGGAGGGCGTGGCTACCCCTTCCCTCAGATTGGACCCCAGCAGGCTGGAGGAAGAGCAGATGTCAGAGCGGCTTTCCCAAATCTCACTTTCCTTGTGCTGGACCAATGGCGGCGCAAGCCTTTGCATTCTAATCTGTACAATGGGGTAATAATACTGAACTCAGGAATTACAATAGTGATTTATAAAGAAAATGAAAGTACCTGACTTCTAGTAAATGATCAAAAAATACTAATTGTCAAAGACAGTTATGTCAAAGGGCATAATTCAGAGAGAACAGTCTGCCCCATCATTGCAAATAAGTATTTTCAGACCCAAGGCTCAGGAGTTACCCCCAAGCTCCCTACACACACACACACACACACACACACACACCTATCAGGCCTCTGTAACAATTATTTTATAGTTCAAAGATCAGAGGTCCTGCTAACGTCACGCTCCCTAATACCAGGTAAACATGGCGCTATCCTTGAAACACACATAGTTGCATGCTGCCAAAATCTTATCCCCATCTTGTGCTTCCCTTCTCTCTCCACACTCCCTTTCATGGGCTGTCAGATCAATTTTACAGCATGTTTGAGGAAGTTGATGAGAACCTGAGGGAGTAGGTCCAGCTCTGCACTGGACTAATGAGGAGGGGAGCTGGGCTACTGAACACTTGGGAAGCAGACTCCATTCCTGTTCAAAATGTGTGCTGAAAAATGATTCTTTTTCATCAGTTGTGCAGCTTTTTAATGTCCCCCAGTCATTTGAGCCCAAAAGTATAAATCTGAGCTTATGCCTGACATGAATTATTTCAGTCTCTTTTAATTGCATAAATGTCTGTCTTTGTCTTGAAAGGGAAATATAACACATAGTTCACTGGAAAAGAATGTTGCCTAGATTGGCATAATTAAGACTTCTGTTCAAATGCATCATCCAAAGACCAGAAGCTAGACAGGCCTTCTCCTTTCAAATTGCCTCCAAAACTTAAAGCTCCCTAACCCTAAACTATACTTTTGTCTTTATTCATCTAATTTTTTTAAAGCATAGACAAAAACAATTCTACTTACCTGGCTATCATTTAATGCTTCCATTCTTCCCAAAATGAAAGGTGATGTGTGTGCGTGTGTGTGTGTGTGTGTGTGTGTGTGTGTGTTTTGCACGTGTTGCAATAATGTAAGTATCAGTGGTAGGGTGCTTGGCTCCACGTGCAAGGCCCCATGTTCAATCTCAAGGAAAAAACAATAGTAATGATGAAATTAAATAAATGTATCAAGGAGGATGCTATGGGGAGAGACAGAGCAGATGCCCTTCTCTTGCCAAGGAACCAGCATCATCACCAGACACTGGAAAAGTGTTTTGAGATATCTTTTGCAAGCCCGAAATTGCCATGGATTAGGAGTTTTCACTCCCTTAAGGAAAGTGGGTTTAACTTTTACCAATTAAAACTGAACTGTTTAGCCCTATTGTGAGTTGAATTGTATCCCTCAAAAGATATATGTCGGTTCTAACCTCCAGCACCTGAGAATGTGCCCTCGCCTGAGTGCCAACAGCTGCCAGATAAGGAACCTGAAATTCTTTCTACCCAGAAGCAAGTAAGCAGCACTCTCCTCTTCAGTTCTTTGGAACAACAAAGTGTATACTCACACCCATATTCTAACCAGTGCTAGAAGTGAAAAGGGAACTAAAAGGCATGCATATGATAGAGGAAGAAATAAAACTGTCTCCATTGCAGGTTCTCTAATTAGAAAATCCCAAGGAATCTAAGCAAAACTCCTAAAACCAATGAGTTAGTTCAGTTTCACAATACAAGGTAAACATATAAAAACTGATTCTATTTCTGTATTCTAGCAATGAAAATGTGGACATTGAAACTTTAAAAAATACACTAACAATTGAAAAGTAAAATCTAACAAAATATGCACCGGTTCATATGCTAAAGACTACAAATACTGAGGAAAGAAATTACAGAACAAAATAAGTGGAAAGGCGTGCTATATTCATGGATTGAAAAAAACAAAAATATGTCAATTTTGCTCAAATTGATACTTTTAAAGCAATTCCTATCTCAACTCTAGTAAGATTTTTTTGTAGGCATTGACAATTCATTATAAGATGTATATGAAAAACCAAAGGGATTAGAAAAGCTAAAATCATTTTGCAAAGGAATAATGTGGGAGGGTTCAATCTATCTGATTTCAAAATGTATTACTTAGTTATAGCAGTTACAATGGTCTGGTGCTGGTACAGGGTTAGATACATAGATCAATAGAACAGAATTCTTTAAATCCATAAAATATGTTACAAATGCATTCTCAACTGATTTTTCACAAAAGTATAAAGGAAATATACAGTTTCTAAACAAATATTATTGGAACAATTGAACATTCATAGGCAAAACACTACCTAAGTTTCGTACCTGATACAAATATTAATTCAAAATTATAAACAATGTAAAAGATAAAGCAATAAAACATTCAGCAATAAATGAGTGCAATAAATAAAAATCTTCTGAATCTAGGCTAAGATAAAGAGTTCTCCGCATGAGCCATAAAAAGAAAAACTAATAAATTGGATTTCATCAAAAGTAAGTTTTTGCTCTGTAAAAGATCCTCTTACAAGGATGAAAAGAGAATCTGCAGACTGAAAGAAAATAATTGCAAACCACATATCTGACAAAGGATTAGTATACTGAATATATAAATACCTCATCAAATCCAACAGAAAAAAAAACCCAGAAAAAACCTACTTATAAAAAAAACAAGAAGACATTCACTGAACAGGATATACAGTTGGTAAGTAAATAAACGTATGAAAAGAGGCTGAATGTCTTTAGCCACTAAATAAGTACAAATTAAAACCACAATTCTACATCAATACCCATTTGTCAATATGATTGATATTAAAAATACTTATAACAAAAATTATTTATAACATCACCAAATGCTGAAAAGGATGCAGAGAAATAAGTTAAGAGCTATATTGCTGATGGAAATTTTTGAAAGTACAGCCAGTCTAGCAAAGAGTATGATGATTATTTAAAAGCTAAACCAAAAGTAGCACACAGACCAAAGGAACGAGAGAGGTCCCAGACGTAAATCCATACATCTACTGCAAACTTATGCTTGACAAGAGCACTGAAACTGTGAATTCGAGAAAGAACAGTCTCCTCAATATATGGTGCTGGGAAAAAAAAGTGTGCATCCTCAGAAGGTTGAAGTTTCACTCCAGTGTCTCACCATATCCAACAATGAACTCAAACTGGATCAAAGACCTTCGGGCAAGACCTGAAACTAGGAAGCTGCAGAACAAAGCATAGATAATCACTTCTAGAAAGCAGCATAGGCAAGAAATCACTTTTGCATAGAACTCCAAAAGCAAAGGCCACAAAACCAGACAAAAGGATGAATGGGATTCTGTCAAACTAAGAGGATTTTGTATAGCAAAATAAACAGTTAGCAGGGTTCAGAAATAACCTACAGAATGGGAAAAAGTACTTGCAAGCTATTCATCTGACAAGGAATTAATAGCCAACATGTCTCAAAATTTCAAACAAGTGAACAACACGAAAATAAGTCAATTAAAATGAACAAATGATCAGGTTGGACTTATTTGTTCAAAAGAAAAAACACATGCGGCTGACAAGCGTATGAAAAAAAAATATTGCAACGTATTTATCCATCAAGGTAAGGAACTCAAAATCACAATGTGATATCATCTCACACCGGTCAGAATAACGATTACAAAAAATGCAAGTCAGAACAAATGCTGCTGAAGGTGCCAAGCAAAGGGAACTTTTTGGCTAAAGATGTGGCTGGTGGGAGTGTAAATTAGTACAGTCATTGCAAAGAACAAAAGACTAAAAATACACCTGCCATATGATCCAGATATTCTAATTATGAGTATATATGCATAAGAAGTGAAACTGAGTCATCAGAGAGATACTGGGACTCCTATATTGATTACAGTGCCATCCACAACAGCTAGGATGAATAAGCAAAATGTGGCAGGTAGACATGACGGAATATTATTCTGCTGTACAAGAGAATGAATCATATAATCTGTGGCAAAATGGGTGGATGACATAATGGAGATCATTATGCTCAAGGAAATAAGCCGTACATAAAAAGACAAACAGCACCATTCTCTCTCTTCTATGGGAGAAGAAGCCAATTCCAAAATGATACATATTTGATACAGATCCTTGTATATAATATTCTCAATATAAGAAAATTATAAAAAGAGTAAAGGAAGGCGTGAAGGAGAGTGAATGTAAAAAGGCCACAGGAGATACCTGGAGTGACAGAAGGCAGAACGGTCCAGTGTCTTGACTGTAGCCTGTGAAGACCCCAGTTGTGATAGTTAATATAGTTTTAGTATAATTTTGCAGGATGTTTTCATTGGAAAAAAATTGGGTAAAGAAATGGGATCTAAGATCTCTGCATCATTTCTTACAACTGCCTCTGGATCTACGATGATCTCAAAACAAAAGTTCAATTTACAGAACAACTTATGCAGTTGTAAGAGCGCCTTTGGTTTTTTACCTACTGTCCTAATATAGGACTATATTCTAACCTTTTGTGATAACTCCCTTTTCATACTCCCTTACTTTTTACTTAGTTCTAGAGCATTTATCGTATCTTGCTTGCTAGAGCATACATTGACACTTCCTGGTTACTGCTTACTACAGAATGAAGGCACACTTGCTTGCATTCTAGTCTGTATTGCTTGAAGACGCCTTCCCAGTGTCCAGAATGCAGCAAGCTCATAATACTGCTCAACGAATACTTACTGAGCAAAGAGACGAATCATGACTATTAAGTGTTAGGAGTTCTCCAGGAAGACTGAATCAATAGTATGTGGATATATGCAGAGAGTGAGACAGGTTCATTTCAAAGAACTGGCTCACATAATTATGCAGGCTGGCAAATCTGCAGCCAGCAGACTGGAGAACCACCAAAAGAAGCCAGCATTGCTCAAGCCCAACATCTGTGCAGCCTTCCCTCTTGCCTGGGGAAGTCCAAAGGCTTCTGCTGCAGAATTCTCTCTTGCTGCAGTCTTTGTTCTGTGGGGGCCTTCATCTGATTGGAAGAGGCACTTCCACAACATGGAGGAAATCTTTACTTAGAATCTACCAATTTAAATGTTAATCTCATGCAACAGCATCCCCAGAGAAACATTGAAAATAGCATTGGACCGCATATATAGACACCGTGATCAGGCCAAGTTGACACATAAAATTAGTCTTCACAACCCGTTATTGCACTAGGCTAAAACATAGCAGGGCTCTTAGAGGCTATGTGTAGTGTCATTCATACCTTCACTTAATAGTCATAAGCCATTGTGGTTTTCACTGTGAGCAATTTAATCTTCTTGTTTACCTGCAGGCTCATAATAACTATGTTTTATATCAGTACTTCTAGCAATCTCTGAATTTTCTGCGATTTGCCATTTTAGTATTTATGGATTTGGAAATGAACTAGGCAAGTTGGTTACAACGATGCAAACAGAAAAATAAACAGATTCTAGGAGAGGGCAAAAGATGTTCACCTGTGAATAAAATGCACGAGTGCTTAAACTTGACTGAGACCTCAGGGCTGCTCTTTCTTCCGTCTTGGGCTCTCACCTGATCTCCCCTGTGATCCACTAATTAAGCTCCTCTTGCAAAAAGAAGGTGAAACAAGAAATACAAAGACATGGCCAAAGCTGCCTGTTTATAGCCAAGCCATGGTCTCTGCTATGTTCTGGGTGGAAACACAGGAGTTTGTGTGAAAGATGATCCAAAGAGAGGAAGGGGGAAACTGAGATAGGGAAGGGAAAAAGCCAGTAAAGAGTGGATTACAAGAGAATGAACAAATTGCCAAATGGGGCTGAGCCCACGGGTGACCTTTCGGGAAACCAAGTACAACCCCACTCTGATCCCAAAGTACCACCCCACTGTGCACAGGGAACTTGGAACATTTCCCACTAGCTTCATCTCTCCCACTGGTCCACTTCCAGGCTGCATCTGACCATCTCTGGAGGACAAGCTTCTGTGATGCTGACATTTTCAGGGGAAGCCGAGAGTTGGGCTACTTACCCAGGAAGGTGTCAGTGCACTAGATAGTCTACTGGGATGCTCGCTAACTCAGATAGGACAGGAGACCAGGCAGGCAAGATACCCGGTATCTGAGACTCACTGACTACTTGCTGTAAGTCATCCTAAATGGCCAGGCAAAGAAATCAAATCATTTGTCATGGCTATTTGCGTATATTTGTATTCTTGCCACATAATTTACATTTTATTTTTATCTTTATTAAGTTTATTTGTACATTTTAGGTATGCAATACAGTTACATTCATCCTTGGGATCTTGTACCTTTACACGACAGATCTTGGTTCTTATTTTTTCCCCATTCCCCAACCCTCCCTTCACCCCCTCCAACCTTCCCTATTTACAAAGACATTATTTCCATGTTTTTTGCTTTTCACATATTTTTTCTTTTCCCTTTTTACCTTTCCCCCCTACGCAGTCCACTTCCTCTACTTTTTTAGACCTTTTCTTCCTATTACACAATGTCAATTACACGTTTTGATCCTTATTTATACTTTTAGTTTTTCACAGAGAAACTATTTGGTATTTATACATTGTGACTTATTAATTTCACTTAAGAGTATGTCCTCAATGTGTATCCACTTAGCTATAAATATCTCTAGTTTCTCATTCTACATTTTCTTTATTTTTCTATTTGGTTCAATTTTTTATATTCCATATATCTATCCTTTTTTCCTCCTCTAATAAATGAGAATATATCACATCGAACTATTAAAAGAGGCTATGAAACTGGGTAAGAGTAAAACCAACCATTGTTTCACTAGAAATCTACTTTATTCCAAGTGACACAGAGGGGTTAAGATTAAATGATGATAAAAGAAAATGCCACATAAATGCTGACCAAAAAATTCATACAGAAATTGTGAGAATCAGACAAAGCGGAAAAGTCAAGAAAGAATCAAGTGGAACAATCATTAAATGGGAGGAAGAGTGTGGCAATTTAACAAAAGCCACTCTGAAAGCCATGGTTTGACTTAGTCTAGGTGGTCGAAAGAACAGCATACACCCATAGAGAAGCAGTCACCACCGAGGGGAACGGAGCTCTCACACACAGTGAGGCCATTGGGGTGGAAACCGTGAGGATGGGGTCCTGGCTGCCCCCTCTAAAACAGACCACACAAAGCACCATGGATGTCTGAAGAAAAACATCATGTTTGTAGGGGAAAATTAGCAATAAACAAGATTTCATACACTATCTTGAAGTTCTCACAACATATAAATTATTTCCTTATAGTATTGATGACTACAAAGTAGTGAATTGATATTTTAAAAAACAGTAAAATGTGTTATTATTAAAAAAATCAAATCAGTCTCTCCATATCTAAGGAAGGAGATTCTGATTCGATGTCATCCCAATTTATCCAATGGTTTGTCTTCAGAATTCACAAAACCTATCATTTTATATCAAGGTTACTTATGAAAAGCAGAACAGTTATCAAAAAACTTGACCTAATTACGTATTAGTAGAATGAAGACCATTGGCAGTCATGTGACTAATTAGCTAATGACAGCCATTCAGCTCTCTGGATGCTTCCAGAAACAATTTTGTGATTTTTTTTTTTAAAAGCACCACTAATTTGAATGCATATGGAGAAGAGCTGCAGGTTGGGGAATAGTTTGACAAGAGCGAAATGCACACAAACAGAGAAATGTAACACACAAGGTAAAATGTAGAAAATCCAGTTGGTGTACTTTCAAGACACTGTATTCTCCAGTGGAAGAGAGAAAATGAACATGAGCCAAGTGTCTACTGAGTGCAAAAGCACGGTTAAACATTTTCCGTATGTGACCTATTTGGTGTCCAGAATGGCAGCGTGCAGGGAGAACTGTTGTTTCTACTGCACAGGTGAGCAAAGCAAGACTCAGTGAAGGGAGCCACCCAAGATTACACAGGGTGACTGGGTCACTGGCGTTCACAGCCTGCTGGCTCCTTCTCTGACTTGACTGTGTTTTCCTCGGGTTGCTCACTGCAGAATCAGTTATATCAAAGTAAGTTTCCCAGGCACGTTTCCAGAGCTACTGCATCACAATCTCTGGGAATGGGGCCAGAAATTCCTATTGGAAATATCCTCCAGGTAATTCTATTTAGTCACATTTGGAAAATTTCATTCATGATACTTATTTTCTCCTGATGTTTCTATAATCAAAGAGGTAGAATTGGAAAAGACTATAAAAACAAGTCGATTCAAAATCAGTCTGTAATATAGGGGCACCCAACTTTTGCAGCCAGAAAGCATGCAGTAATGCAGGGGTTGGCAAACAACTTCTGTAAAGGGACAGATAATAAATATTTAGCCTCTCACAACTACTCAACTCTGCCATTCGTGAAAGGAACCATTTGTGAGAGACTGGTAGTGGCTGTGTTCCAATAAAATTTTATTCACTGAAATAAGCAGTGAGCTAAACTTGGCCCAAGGTTATGGTTTGCTGACCCTCCTCTAATGGCAGGTACTTTTTGGAGGTGTCTCAGGTAAATGGACATCCTCTGTTGATATAATACCACCTCAAAAGGAAATTTCTCCCTTCTCATGTTCACGGTCACAAAGTTGAATTTTCATTTGTGTATTTGAAGAGACAATGATATATGTAATCTGGTTTTTCTGCTTGACTCACTATGAAGTGTGCACAAATAGGCCGTAAAGTCAACCCTGGTAACCCTTCATTGAAAGAATCAGCTCTAATGAAGCCAAAAACTGTTCTCAGATTCCAGCTTTAGGGCTATATGATCTTCATAGTAAAAGGATGTTTGCATCAAACCATAGGAAGCTTTGTGACTTGGAGAATTGAACGCACAGATGAAAGATTTCATCCTGGTCAGTTCTGGGTGACCATGAACAAGCTATGCCTGAGTCTTCTCTTTTAGTAAATAAAAGTTTCTGCCAGATTCACTCAGTCCTTTCCTTGAGGACCCTAACCCAGCTGAATCTAAACAGTACACTTCAAGAAGGTTTCACTAAAGGCCAAGGCATAGGGGAGGGAAAACCGCACACAGTATGCTATGAATTTAGCTGATCTGCTGTTCAGACTACAGTGTCTGTCTCCACTTGATTTGTGTTATGAAAGCCTTTCCCTTCCTACATCCACTCTACAGAACATTCTACCTGAACTCAGGTCTGAGCTAGGAGAGGTTACCAAAGATCCATTCTTTTAACTTCTATTTCTGCTGGGCAGCATACAGCTATTGTCCAGACAATAGGATCATTTCTGCCCTCAAGGAGTTCTAGTAGGAGAGATTTATAGTACAATATAATACTGCATTATAGAGTAATTATATATATAATATATATAATTATATATACATATAATATATATATATACACATACATATGCACATGAAAGTGGATGTGTGTGTGTATAAAATAGTATAAAATTAATTCCAAGTGAAACCATCAACTCATTTGAACTTGATAAGTCTGGGAAGGAGGCCTTAAATCCTTGCCTACCCCCAAACCTGTAATTCTGAGGCTGTCAGTGGATGACACTGCTAACTCTGACCACAGCAAGAAGGGGTAATTTGTGTGAAGTTTAGAAGCCCTTGTTTCCTTTCCGCTGCATAACTCCCAAGACGAGAGCCAGCCGGGAAGTTCACCTCTGTGAATCTATCCTAATCTAGCCACGGGGTGTTCCAAACACCTTCAGCTTCTTCTCCGTGCTCATCTCTAGAAACGCCACTCACTTACCTGAACTTTTCCTTGTGGCTGCTTTCACCGTTACTTCACAGTGCAACACCACCGTTTGCCAGGCCGGGGCGGTAGCACTGTGTACAGAACCTGCTGGGACTCCAGAGGGTGAGCCGGGCTCTGCCTCTGGCTTCCCTCATGCGCCTGACTTCATTCCATCGCAGCCGCCTCCCTCGCCGCCGCCTCCCTCGCCAGTGCTTTTTATTGGGTCTGGTTTCCATTGTAAAACTGAGGCTCACAAAACATAATAATACTTCGTTTTTGCATAGTGAACAAAAGTGTAATTCAGAGCCTTTCACATAAAGTTTTTTGAAAGTCATAGTCCTCATTGAGACACCTCCACTGAATCCTCAGAAGATCTCAAGCTTTCTAGAGAGTTCACAGCACACCTGGTGGCCTTTTGTCCCCCACGGGCCTAGAGACATTCATGACCTAAGGCCACAGGCTCCTGTCGGTGGGGCCCTGCAGCTCCTGCATCTGCCTTGTGCCCCGGACTTCACAGATGCACACTTTTAAAAGGGGAGATGTTCATATGATCTGAAGTGAAACCAGATGCTCACTTGATGCACTTTCAGATGAAAATTACATTGGAGGACAAGTAGCCTCTCACAATACGAACCCGCTCACACGCACGCGCACAGGCACACAACTGCTCCTCCCATCTCTCCGATGTAGGTATATAGTGCTATTTGGTCTACTCAGTAGTCAATGTTTATTTGGCTCATTTCGTATGAATGTTACACAGCTCCCTCAGAATCCTTTCTGAAACTTTTTTCCTTCAAGTTAACAATAGCCTGTATTTTGTTGGCTTAATTTTCTAGGTATCCATCACAAATTCTTTTCCAAAACCTGCGAAGGTGGTAACCAGTGGAATTCAGGGTGATGCTGAATCCTTAGTGCTCTGTCCTTCCATCCCAGTCCGAATTGGATTCTGTCCATGACAGCTGCAAAACACTGCCCTCCGGACGCCCCTTCCCATCATCCTGCCATCCCCTGCCCTTGTGCTCTCTCCTTTGATTCTCTCGAGAGTTCCACATCCCTCTTACTCCATTCTTATCTTACTCCATTTGTGGTGTGAATCACACCCTTCTCAGAAAGGAGTTCAGGAGGTAAGATTTTAGAGACTTTGAAGGCCTGAAAAGTTTTGTTTTGTTTTGTTTTACTAGCACCACATTTGAATAATCACTGGCTGGATATAGAATTCTGGGGTGGAAAGCTTTACCTCTCTGAATCTGAAGTTGTTTCCCTGTCACCAAGCTTCAGAGCTGCCCCTGAGAATCTGGTGTCTTTCTGATTCCTAATGCTCTGTATGTGCATTGGGTTTCATATTTGGATGATTTTAGAAGCCTCTCTTTACCTCTATTGCTTTGAGATTTCATTCAGATATGTTTTTGTTTCTTTCTGGTGGGCTCTTTATTATCTGGGAAAGTTTCTTACATTATTTTCATAGTTTCTTCACTTTTTTTTCTTTGTTCTCTATTTCTGGAACCTGGCTCTGGTTTTCATATATTTTTGTCTCTTTATTCTATTGTCTGTAAGGTTTACCTGCCAGCTGGTTGAATTTTTAACTTTCTATTACTGTATCATATTTTTATTTTTCATAAGTTTTAGAAATTTTTTTGAATATTTCTTTAAATTCCTTCATGGATATACTATCTGGTCTTACTTTCCTGGGGAGTTGGCTATTAATATAGTGCTGTTTTGCCTTATGATGTTTACAGAATTGTTTGCCTACTCTGCATTTCTTCCTGCTGATGGCTTAGTTTGGTGCCTGTCATATTCAGGCCTTTCTGTGAATGTCAGATGACCTCTGCCTCTCTGCTCTTTGTATGGCCAGGTTTACTGGGCAGTGGTCTGCACCACAGAATGACAAGGCTTGGACCTGATCACTAATGAGGGGACCTCTGCCCATCCACTCTGAGGATCTGCAGATCCCTTCCTAGCTTGAGCTTTCTGTCCAGAAAGTTCTGCATCCTGTTGTCAGGGGCTATCAGGTTTGTCTGCTAGCATTCTGTTTTTAAAATTTTTATTGGCACATTTTAGGTATACAATATAATGACCTTCATCACTGGAAATTTGTACCTTTATGTAATATATCTTGGTTCTTATTTTTTCAGTGTTCCCTGCCCTCCTCCACCTCTCCCTACTTACAAAATCTTTGTTTCCATTTTTTTCCTCTTCTCATATTTATTCTATTTCCTTCTTTCCTTTTCCCAGCCCCTCCCACTTCCCCTTCCCCTTTGGACCTTTTCTTCCTATTTCACATTATCTATTATGCATTTAGATCCTTGTTTACCCTTTCAGTTTCTCATGTCAGAGACACTATTTGGTATTTACACGTGTGTGTCCTGTTTATTTCATTTAAAAGTATCTTCTCAGTATGCATCCATTTAGCTATAAATGTGTCTAATTTCTCATTCTTTATGGCTGAGTAGTACTCCATTTTATTTTAAACACACACACACACACACACACACGCACATTTTCTCTATCCAGTCTCCAGTAATGGGCAATTGGGCTGTTTCCAAGTTTTAGCTATTACAAACTGTACCACTGTAAACTTGGGTGCACATATACCACTGTGGTAAGATTCTTTTAATTCTTGGGGAAAAACTGGGTGAAGTGGGACCTCTAATCCTCTTTCTTTGAGGTATCTCCATACTGATTTCCACAGTGGTCCCACCAATCTGCATTACCACTAATAGCGAAGAAGGGCTCCTTTTCCCCACAATCTCACCAGCATTTGTTATTGATTGATTTCTTAGCACAGCTGAGAAAAGGAGACTGACAATTTCACAGTTAAATGTGTGGATTCCATTAATGTCATGTGTGTGTGTGTGTGTGTGTGTGTGTGCATGTGTGTGTGTTCACTGAGTACTCCCTGTTCTTATGTCTTGGGTCCCAGTGTCTGGAATCTCATTTAACCTCTGCTGTAGGTAAATGGTTAATTTTCTGCAGAGGTGAAACAGATACTCACATAACTTGAAGAGCTGGGTTCCTTTGTTTCTGTGAAAACTTCCAGCCACATTTCTTGCTTTCAGCCTCACATATTCCTGGTGATTTGAGTCCCTGAGCCCTGCGAGGGTCTGTGACATGGATCCATCTCTTATCTTTACTTCAGAGGGCGCTGAGGGCTCAAGCTCTGCTTTCCCAACCATGTAACTCAGGTACCAACGGTAAATCTGCTTTCCAGGTACTAAACACATTGCCATCTCTCCTCTGCTTTAATCTCTCTTTCTCCTGGCTTTGCACTTTTTTAAAAAAAAAAAAAATCTCTTTACTAACACTTTAGTAACATTTCAGGAAGAAACAATATAAATGCCCTTTTTTTATTTGTTCAAGAAAAACTGAAACTTCCATAAACTTCATTTTTAATGATTTCATAACATTCATCAATGAATATATTATATTAACTTAACCATTGTCCAGTTGCTAGACAATTAAATTGCTAAACAAAAAAAGAGTAGTGATTGTTTAGACATAAAATTCTTCATCCTCTTAAGATTGTTCAAGATAGATTTTTAATTAATGACAAGGATTTCTCACAATTCCTCTACAAAATGGTTCTTCTCTCAGTGAACATATCTCCAAGTAAGATATGTGTGTTTCTTTTCAGGCTCCTTCGCCTGTGCCTTACAAATTGTTCTGCTAATTTTAAATCAAGGCCCCATTAGAACAGGTCCTTCCTGGGTCTGGAGATTTAGCTCAGTGGTGCCACTGCCTCACAAGCCCAAGGTCCTGCATTCAATCCCCAGTACGAGAGAGAGAGAGAGAGAGAGAGAGAGAGAGAGAGAGAGAGAAGAAAAAACAAAGAATAGGTCTTTCCTGCTTTTCTGTATCTTTCAAAGAAAGTTTGCTGAGCACATGAGGAATGGAAGTGGGATCTGGAAGAGGAATGTTGGGAAGAATCCTGTGAGCAGCTAGGACCGATGCCTGCAGGAAGGGCTAGGAAGCCAACAGTCTGTAGAAACAATGCCGTCCTACTGAGAGGGCTGAGCAAAGAGCCAGTTTTGCTTTATTTTTTAAGATGAGGAGTCTGGAAACTCCTAATCAGAAATAAAAGATGTAACAATGGGATACTAGTTAGGAATGCAGATGCGTTGCTTGGAGACCTAGTGAAGGGTTTTCCGGATGTCGAAGAGTTGTGCAGAGGACCCTAAAAGAACTGACTCATGAGTACCAGGAAATCACAGGAAGCAAAGCAAGAAGGTCAAGGGCTTGCCAGCCAGACGGAGTTGTGTGCTGCAGCACATTCTCCCTGGCCTCCTGGCCTCAGTCTCCATGTCCTGTAGAATAGGAGTGCTGATGCCTTCCGCTCGGAATTGTTACGAAGCCGAGAGTGTGGACATCAGGGATGGCTTCTCACTCACTTGAGGCTTGTTAAATCTGTTTAGTCTTTTTCCTCATCCTTTTCAAGGATGCTCAGATTTACCGTGAAAAAGAAACTACAGCCCTCTTTGTTGTTCTTTCACATCAGAGGTTAGAAAATAAATATCACTGATCTAGTGAGTTCTTTAACTTTTTAAAGAAACCACTGAACATCATAAGCTATTATCTTAAAGGATTGTTTGATCCTCCTCTTTTCCTGGTAAAAGTGCATTCCAACGCTTCCCACAAACTGAACGCTGTTGCCCCAGTTCAGGGCACTCTTCAATTTCTATCATGAGTCTGTGAGTTTATTAATGGCCTGTCCCCCGTATGACTTTTTAAATTTTTTTATGTACACAGTGAATAAAGCAATAAGGAACAAACAATGGCAAAACTGTTTTCTCTCCATAGCTCAGAAAACTCAGTTTGGTGTGCCAAGGGTTCTTAAAAGCCAAAGCTTGTGAGGCTTGAATCAGATGTGCCTTTAGAACTTCCTATTAAATTTCAAGTGAGTTATTTTAAAAGTAAACTGTAAGTCTGCTGCGGCAGAGATGCCAGTATTTTATCACGAAGCTTCTGTGAGATACCAGTTCACTCAAGCCCATCTGGGATAGCCTGAAATATATATGTCCAGATTAGATACTAACACACCCATAAAGATAACAGTGCACTCCCGGGGCTAGAATGCCATGGGAATCCAGGGGTTAACAGATGTGAACGTGAAGGGAAATACTGGTAAGGACAATTTATGTGAGTAGTAAAGACACTGAATAATTCCCTGTGGAAGATATGATCCATGGAACAGTTGGAAGATTTATGTGACTAATCCTGAGCTGACATACAATACCAAGTATTTTCCTGGGCATGGTCCACTTAAGAATGAATAAATTTTTTTTGCAAAATTAAAATAAAATATATCTGGGCCAAGGATTGGGCTCAGTGGTTCCGCTGCTTGCCTCGTAAGTGCAAGGGCCCGAGTTTGATCCCTGGTATCAAAAATATATATATATGAACCATAAAATAAATGCATAGACACACTAAAGTATATGGTACTATATCTCCTAGAGAGGCTTCCTACCCAAAGCTGAGTACATCATTGGAGATTTGGGAGGATTTTTCTCGCTAAATGTTTAGGGTATGTGTTCCCCACCTCTCAGCTTCCTGCTCCCCAATTCTTTTGATGGTCTCTGAAGGGCATTTATGTACAATCTTTTTCAACTTAAGCATTACAAATAGATTCCCATCTACAAGCGTAAGACGAGAGTGCATAGGGGAAAGAGAAGAGAGAGAAAGATAGAGAGAGAAAGTGAGAAAGGCAAGCTTATCTAATAACATATAACCAGAAATGTTTTCTGGATTCTCCCAGACTCTTGAATCTTGATAAGTCCGGAACCTTTATTACATGGCCTATGAAAATCCAGAACTTTCCACCAATATTTTTAAAAGCTGAAGGACATCCTTTTGGCTATCTGTGACTTTGAGGTCATGGTTCTGCTGAAACTGTGTTCCGTGTCATCTTGATCCAGATGGAGAACTCAAGCCCTGCCTCAGCCAACAGTGCCAACAGCAGTCACAACGACAGCAACCACACGGCTCGTGCCAGACCAGCGTCTGCGTGTGCATGCAGGTTGTGCACTGAGGAAGTCGGGGGAGCCTGAAGTAGACCAAGAGTGGGTTTACATCACGGAAACACAAACAAATTTAAATAGAACATTAGAATATTTTTGTTATTTTTAGAATACCCTTTGGCCATTTCAGCACCATGGAATTTTCCCTGCTGTGTTTACCCCCTGCTGAGACACTTGGGTTTTTCTCTCTTCTTGGTTTTCTCCCTCTCTCCCTCCTTTCCTTCTCTTTCACAGATTTTTAATTCTTTCACGATTGTGCACAGTAATCTTGCCCTCTCCTTCCCTAACATCCAAGTCAACTGCAGGCAAATGTTCCACATACAAGCCCTCCTGCAAGACACGATTCTGTCCCACAAACGGCCTCCCTCCAGTCAAGTGAGAAGTGTGGCCTGGCTGGCTGACGTCCAATCGCGGCCACTCCAGGAGAGCCAGACCCGAAGACACCCAAGCAGAGAAAGTTGATGGACAGCATTAATGGCACAAAGTAGATGCTCCAAAAATGGCAGCTGCGGCCATAATGTGATGACATGAGATGACTAAGTCCTCATGCGAACACTCACCCTTCTGATGAAAGCCCAATCAATACAGTGTCCAGGGATTAGTCTCCTCAGGAATGTTTTCTTAAAGAAGGGCTCATACAGTGAAAACCAGCTTGCCATAGTGGGACCATTCCATGGTGAGTTTTCTACTTCAGCAAACGCAAAAGAGGTGGGAAGCCTAGAGCTCCTCCATCTCCCACACTGTGTTGGGAGGGAGGGAAAATGAAGCGAGCTGGAACATTCGTGATGTTCTATTACAGCTGAAAAAGACATCATGGGCTGTTTGTAAAATCTCCATTGTCATTGCAGATAAGAGCAAGGGAAATATTAGACTCAGCATCTTAATGAAAGTCCAGTGAGAAATACAATCCTCTTCTAGAGTTTCTGATACATAAAGGCAAGGTTATCCCTAAGGAGGAGGAGAGTGGAGGAGAAACCAAAGTTGCAATGGGAGATTGCAGAGAATTTAACTTGATCTTGTGTCTTTCAACAACTCTCTAGTTCCCCAAGGGCTCTTGCAACCTTTCCTTAGGAGGCCAATCTGTATTTCATTAAAGGAAATATCTCCACCCCCGCTGGCAGGACCAGTCCCCTGGCAGGATGCCACTGTGCTGTGTGAAAGATGGTGCCCCCTCCTCAGCTTGTCCCCAGGGAGCAGCCTTGTAAAGAAAGCCAAGGGTGACAGAGACTGCTGTGATTGGTGTTTGGTGTTTGTTAGTTTCCATCTTGCCTTGGCTCATAAGAAATATGAAGCAGCAAAAATAATTGTTATAATGAATTAAAGAATCAAACCAACAAAGGAACATATTACACCACCAAAATAGCTCCTATGGAAATCAGGATTAAAAATTGAAATCCAGGAAAAATATAAACTATAAGAATTTGAGATTGAGAGCAGGGAGGAAATGAATTCCATCATCAACCACCGATGCCACCACAGTCTTCCCAGGAGCATCCTGAAATGTCAGGGAGGCTCCCCTGCTCTTGCCTGGCTCTACCTCTGGCTCCCTCCTGCCCTATGAGACACAGTAGATGCGGGGACCAGAGCTGGGAGTGCTCCCTCCTCTTGAAACTCACTCTGTGTGTCTTAGGTTAAGTTGTTTCCCTTCTCTGGGCTTCAGCTTGCTCACCTGTAAAAGAAGAGAAGAACAAGAATGAAACATTAACCCATAACTTAGCAACTCTGTTTTCCTCCATGACAGATGCAAGAGAAAAAGAATGGGAAGATCTCTCCCCTTCCTAGAGCCCCAACACCCAGCCAGATGCGTATGTGCAATTTCCTGGCTCTGAGGGTGGCAGGAGAGGAGCAGAGACAGGAGCAAGGACAGGACAGACAGTTCGTGACCTCTTGTGCTTCAAGCCTGATCTGGGAGTGGGCTGCCCGGGGCCTGTCTCCCTGATCTGACTCTATGCTCTAAGGACAGAAGGAAGGAACTGGGCAGAGAGCAGGCCATCCAACAGAAATGCAGTGTGAAGTTTTTAGAAAACTGTATAAATAAGAAAATAAGTACTTGAAACTTGAAAAAAAGAAATACAGTATAAACTATGCGTGATTTTTAAATTTCCTGGTAAACACTTGGAAGGGTTAAAAGAAAGAAAACAGGTGAGATTCATTTTAATAATATGTTTATTTAACCCAAAATAGCAGAAAAATATATATATATATATATTTCAACATGCAACCAACATAAATAATTTTATTATTGACCTATTTTACATATCTTTAACCACATCTTCAAAACATGGGCTGTGTTTTATGCTACAGCACACCCAATTCAAACAAAACACAACTGAGGCTCTCACTGGAGTGGCCACATGGCGCTCAGAGCAGATATCACATCTGGTAGAAAAGAGAGTGGAGTGCTTTGTGGCCTGAGGGAAAAAGAAGGAGCGGTGGCCCATTGCTTTGCAGCTGGGTGCCGTACAGTGAGGGAAGGCAGAGGCCTGAGGACTGATGCCCAGAGGTGGACACCACAGTACCCTCTCGGATGCTACCCTAACATGGCAAGCCTTGGGTGGAAGTGGTATGAGGTGCATAGGAAGAGCCAGACACTAAGCAGGGCAACTCCAGGGCTCCAGGTGAATATCCTGGGACTCAGAGCTGATCCAGGTGAGGGGCCCCAGTGCTGTAAGGCTCATCTCTGGGGTCCACCAGAGCTAGCGTTCTCCTAGTGGGTATTGAGGGAACAGCATGTGATTCCGCATTAAGGAGCAGGAGGGCTGCTGTAGTGGGCACTGGTGACTTGCAGCCTCCTCTCTTCTGGTCACAGTGTGCAGAAGCCCCAGGGATCCCAGAGCAAGCCCTGCCAAACGCCCGTGATTGAGTTTCTTCTGGAGGTTGGTGAGCAGGGACCCTGGGCCAGAGTTGATTCGATTTGGACAAATTTAGAAATGTGACATTTTAAGTTAGAGTAATTTATACCTACTGTGTCTCTCCTACAGTCCTTTCTCTTATTTTTAAATCCCCAAAGCAGAAAGCTGGATGCTGAGACAGACCCTGGAATTACATGAGAACTGTCGCTCCATCTGATGACAACTGAGTCATTTCCTAGAACAGTGGTGGTGAACCTATGGCACGTGTGCCACAGAGGGCTGTTTCTATCACTGAAAGCTCTAAAAGGTTCATCATCATTATCCTAAAACATCCTTGCCTCAGATTTATCCAGAAAAACCTCAAAGACATTCACAATCTAAATCTTTCCTTTAATGGCTCATATTCTTCCTACTACTTTTATTTCACAAAAAAAGAGGAGAGTTGGATGAGAAAAGCGCAAAG
Source organism: Fukomys damarensis (assembly GCF_012274545.1). NCBI lineage: Eukaryota > Metazoa > Chordata > Mammalia > Rodentia > Bathyergidae > Fukomys > Fukomys damarensis. The sequence continues at coordinate 10,603,802 of NW_022900947.1, read as the reverse complement.
GGTCCTCAAATTTAGAGAGAAATAACCTAGCCTTGAGTTCTCCATGACTCCAAAACCAACTACCATGGTTGCCACATCTGTGAAAAGAGAAGACTTCCAGCAAAATCATTTTTCCATTTTAGCCTGAGATCTAGTCCTGAGTCCCTGTAAGAAGTTCTCCACTATGGGCAGGGATGCAAACCCTCTCACAAGTGCTGAAATTCCTCTACCCTTTCAGCTGAAAGCCTAAGTTAATGGTTTTCCCATTTGGCTCTGTAATAGAATCATGGGGAGGGGCTTTTAATATCCCAGCCCTTATTTTCTGGTCTACTTGGATATTGGGAAATAGTAACCAAGGCTGTGGAACACTAATCCTAAACCCTAATTTGGAAGTTCCTTGTCTCCTGTTTCTATTCCTGCTTCTTCTGCTAAGAAGAAAGGAAAGTTATCTCTCCCAAATTGATGAAGTCCCAGACTTGGCCTAAATCACAACAGTAATTTAGCCTTGCTTCTGACATAGAAATCCTTTTAACCGTTAGTAATGCCAGGTAGAAAGTTCTGGAAACATCTCATTTTGAAGGAAAACAAACACAGACTACACAGAGGTCATGATCTGCCTTAAACCAGACAGGACACAGTGAGCTGGATAAAAACCCAGGCCGTGTGGCCTGTGAGGCTCTGATGATGCCGCCATGCCACACCAGCTCTCTTCATACTGTGCGCCCTGGGGAGTGTCTGGGAGACCCACGAAGAAGAGGCTCATGGGACTTGGCCAAGACACCCAGTTCTGGGTAGCACAGGTGAGATTTAAACCCAGTCGGTCTAGTTCCGGTGTTCATGATCTTAGCCACTATTAAGTATCTTTAATGAATAAAAATATTTAAGTGGGATTTTAAAAATAGTATTAAGTGAAAAAAATAAAATAACATTAAGTGATGACTCTGTACTATGGCATGTCCTGCTTCAGTGGCCAGTGTACCCTGTTACCTAGAGCAAACTTTTTTTAAAAGTTGAATTAATTTAATCCCACAGAACTAATGAGCTATGATGTTAACAAAAAAGACTAATTTATTTACAGTGATTAAATGTTTCTATATCTATTAGCATAGAACCAGCAAATATAAACACTTATTCAAATAGATTCGTGCTTTCGAGTTGTTACAATACCTGCAACTTACAAGCTGAGCGTAATTATCCTATTTTTACAACCCCTAATATGATTTCAATTGATGTCAGTAACTTTTGATTGAATTTGCTGCTGATTACAGTTGATCGTCTCTTTGAACAACAAGAAATTATGTCTCATTCAGTTCATTAGCAAGACTAGTATTCAGTTTATGAACCACAGCACCAACAGTAATTATCAAGGATAATTAATTTCTAATGTGGATGTATTAATTACCCAGATATAGGGAAGTTAAAGTAGTTTACCCTGCCAATTATTATTATGAAAAATAAACAAACTATAGGCTGTGAACAAGAAAGTTTCCTCTTCCAACTTACTTTCCTTTGTCCCAGGGAACTGTACAACCCCAAAATGTGGTTACGGCCCAGACCTGTCATGGACAGAGGCTCTAAAGGCAGTCCCCAAGGGACTATGAAGCTGACCTTCCGTAAAGGGGAGGAACAAGATGGGACACAAGAAGGGAAATTAGAGTCTCCAAAAATTAAAAAGGATGTGTCATGTGGAGGTGGAATTTGGAGCGACTCATTCAACCGTGCATCTATTCAACAAATGGTTGGTCCACACCCAAGGAGTGTCGACACTGGGTTAAAGCACAGATCTATGACATGAACTTTCAGCTCAAAGAGGAAGTCAGGCAGTGCCCATGAGCACTCCTAAATTACTACAAATCAAAGTAGCATGAAATAAAAATCAGGCTTCTATGATAGGAACTAATCGTAACCCATATCTATCTAATGCCATGAGATCCAGCAGCAGGTCTCTTAGCATAAGAGACCGTGCCACCTGTTGGGGTTAGAATTCCCGAACTGTGATGAGGAGAAACAGGCAAAGTCAAGGGCAAACCAGGACCCGTACATCTTTTGGAGAATCGCCCCTCCCAGTTTCACCCAGCTAATAGCTAATAAACTAACACATTCATATGGGCAACCTTTGTGCCAAGCACTGGCAGGCAGTGGAGGTCATGTAAATATAGACACTATGATATTTTAGAAGTAACGACTGCTCTACATATATCATATATATGTCTATACATACTGATATGAAAATGCACATATTGAGTTTCTGTGATGTCCACTTTACAATTACTATCCTCAGTTACACTTAAGTGACCTTGGTAACGAAGACTTAAAGACCTTGTCCAAGGTCACATTGTTCATCAGTGGCTTCACAGTCTGTGCACATAGACCACATGGTCTCTCCAACAAACGCTGCAAATGATAGGGGCAAGAACTTAGCAGCACAGATGCAGCAACTGGTCTGAGGGAAGACGTTGACCTCAGTGGTCCTAATATTTGGACCTCAGACCATGGCCATTAAGCACTTCACGGTGTGTGAATATCTCTCTTCTGGGCCAAACAGAATATTTCCTGAAAGTGTTTGCCTCTGGAGGCCAAGCTCAGAAGGAGCAATGCATAGAACTCTAATGTCATGTTTCCAGCTGTGTGTAGAAAACAGTGGAAAAGAGCAATGCCCCACAACAGAGTGAAAAGTAGAGGGGGGAATGAATGAATTCTAGTGGTGCCTGGATATCTTGGTTCTCCAGGGACCCCCGATTTGCCCCTTCTTTACCAGGACCTGGAGTTCAGCTCTCCCTCTGACTCTGAGAGCAACTCTAAGATCTTCAGTTGGTTTTTGTGTCTTGAAATCAAAGGTCACTCATACAAGATAAGGACTGACTTGAAGTGGTCAGCACCCATGGATTGAGGCACAGTGCTGAAAGTCATATAAAGCCTAAATGACTTTTCCCCCTGAGGGACTCTGAATATAGTGATTAAGTTTCCAGAAATCATTCCCACAAGTTTTACAGTCTTTGGATATTGTCTGAACTCAGTGACTCTCTGTGTCCAATACTTAACTTTATCCATTGACTTCAACAGCACCCAGCAGAGGGTGGAGGCCAGGCCTTTATAGGCTTTCCATGTGTTCTCTATCACTCTAATTTCCCAGAACACTCAGTGTTCTTTGAACCTTTCTCCACTGGGCATGTACTTAATTTTTTGTTTTTGCTAATTACATTTCTATGGTTTTGAAAAGTCATCTGGAATAACAAAGGGCAAGGTTGGCTTTATAAATGGAAAACAAAGTGGGGTGACATACACTCGAGTTGTTGTATTTGAGGTTGTCTTCCTTCCAAAAGTCATTATGTTTTCACCAGTTGGAGACTGCATAAAGAAGATGGGTTTTTCTATAAAATGGAATACTACTCAGCCATAAAGAATGAGGAATTAGAGTCATTCGTAGGAAAATGGGTGCATATTGAGGTCATACTCTTAAGTGAAATAAATAAGTCACACTTGTGTAAATACCAAATAGTTTCTCCAGTGTGAAAAACTAAGTGTAAATAAAATCCAAATGGTATAATTGACAATGTGAAATAGGAAGAAAAGGGAGAAAGGTGTAGGGGAAGTGGGCAGGGTAGGGGAAAGGAAATAAGGGAAAAGAAAAAGTATGAGAAAATGAAAAAATGGAAACAAAGTTTTTGTAAATAGGAAAGGGAGGAGGGGGTGAAGAAAGGGCAGGGGTATGGGGAAACAATGAGAACCAAGACCTGTCACGTAAAGGTACAAGATCCCAGCGATAAATGTAACTGTACTGTATACCTTAAATGTACCAATAAACTCAATGAGGGAAAAACAAAGCCAAAAAAAAAACCCCACAAAATTCATTACTTTTTGATATCATTGTGAGGTAGTCACTCAACAACTTTCTCCTGAAAGCCTCTTATTCGCTGAACATGTTGGAACTAAGACAGCCACCTGATAGTGAATTCAAGTATAGCATAAGGCATTGTTATACCTCACTTAGCATCTGCAGCCATTTTGTCTTCCTTAACAGACCCCTGCTAATGTCCAGATGTCAGCCCATTGGTCTCAGAATAAGCCGATCCTGTTCCTGGCATGTAGACTGGGCATCATGATTTGTGGGGGAAGCCCCCTAACCCTACCAGAGAGTGACCGGTGCAGGGGCCCAGGCCCGTGAGGATCAGCACGTGATCGGCACATGACTGACTCAAGGAGATGTCAATGAGAATATGCTGGAAATTTTGCTGTCTCTCGGTCTCTCTCTGGCCACTGCATATAGTGAAATTATAACAACTATAGTTGTAGAGCAATGTGAGCCTTTTCCTTACCCATCATAAGGGTCACTGCTGACTCCTATAACAAAAGACAGGTTAAAAGCGGAAAAGCAATTTATCAAAGTTTCATGTGCCACAAAAGCCTTCAGAAAATGAAACCCAAAGATTCAGGGAAAGACTCAGGGAAAATACTGCATTTTTATGATCCAGTTCTTTAAACTGGGTATCAGTATAGAAATGTGAATGGACAAAAGTCTGTGCACTAATGGCAATAGACTAGTGGGATCCACCAGGATTCTCTGTTCCAACTCTTCTTGGCCTTTCTGTGCAGCATCCCCTCCTCCTGGATGAGAAGCAAGGTCTCTCTGCAATGAGGATCTTCAAAAGAGAAATGAATGACTTCTCTAGGTTTTGGGGTTTGCTTTTGGGAGCAAGAAATTCCTGTTTCTATGACACTTCTTGCAGAAGAGAAATTTGAGTTCCTGTGACTTGCAACAGGGGAGAAATAGCGATGGGAGATAAAAGGATGGGAAGTCAGAAAGGACATTGGTTCTGAGACCTTTCCAGTGTCATTTCCAGGCCCTCCGCCCACCAAGAAGGTTGGGAGTGTCAGGGTCTAAGCCCCAACACAGCCATCTCATATCCAAACTGAGGATGCAGACAATGACAAGAGGATGTCAAAGACATGAGAATCACAGAGAAACTGAGCACAAGCCTCCAGATTAGGTCATCTCTGAAGCCAAATCATTCTCTGCATTCACAGTGCAAGTCTAGAGTTCTCATTACTAAGCCTCTCCAAGTTGGTCTTATTTCAGTTGATAGATGGAGGGAACAGATGGACAGAAACACAGGCAGGGAAAGCAGAACGTGGCTCAATATTCCTGTGTCATAAATTCTAAGGTAAAAGTGAAGATGAAGCTGGAGGCAGACCATGAAAACTTTGGATAGCATGGAAAGGAGCTAGGTTCAACCTGGAGATGATGATAAGTCATTGGTGGAGGTGGGGTGGGGTTGCCATGTTCAGATTTACATTTAGGAAGCTCCCTCTGCTGCCCAGGTAGAGAATGGACTAGCAAGAGATGATTACTTTGTGGCCCCCACAGCATTTGCAATGACCATTCAGCTCTACCAATGTAGCACAAAAACTACCAAAGACATACTCTTGGTTCCAATAAAACTTTATTGGTAAATCCAGAGGGTTTATTTACAAATTCCTATTACAGTTTATTGACTTTAAAATTCCTTCCAGGATATGAAAGCATATAAGTCGTCATCATCATCATCATCACAAGTAATATTCACTAAGAACTTGCCAGAAGTATATGCCAGAATCTATGCTAAACAATGATTTATATAACATCTATTTATTTCTCACAATAATCCTATAAAATAAGTCTAGTGTTTTTCCTCATTTTGCAAATGAGGAAAACAAAAGTCATAGTTTCTGAATGGAACTGCTGAAGCTCAAGTCCAATCCTCTCTTATTTCACAGGTAAACTCTAAGCACTGAGGGCCAGCTTGAGAAGATGCGCTTGATCATTCCCCTTTTGATCAGCACTGCCTGATGAATTCTCCCTTAATCCTCCTTCCCTCCCCACCTAGAATCACGGAATCTCACAGAAAGCTCAGAGTCCCTCCAATTACTTCCCGTCTCTGCCAAGCCTTTGAGCCGCCCCTTTATCCCTCACTGGCTTTGCCACTGGAATTTCCTACCCTCACTCCGGCCAAACACAGCTGCTGCTGTGCTTGCATGCACCATGTGGAACCATGTGGTTATTCCCACATAGGATCTCCACCACTAGCTACTTCCTCTCCCTGAAAGCTCGCCCCCAGAGCCTTACATGGCTCACGCATTTGTATTACCTGTCTGCCCCAATGTTACTGCCAGGTGACATGTCTGGCCTCTAAAATAGTTCCTACAAGATCTCCAGCAAGATCCGTCCGTTTCTTGGACAAGTTTTTCCCTCCTGACAATCATTACTGCCTGATATTCTTTCATTTATTTGTTTATTTGTTTCTTTCTCTGGAATGTAGCTCCAAAAGAGCAACTAATTTTGTCTTGCTCACTGTTATATCCCCAGCACCGACAATACTGCCTAGTATATCACAGACAAAGAATAAACCCCTAGTCAGTGGCTGAACACCAGCCAAGCCTGCCTCCATCACCAGAACAAAAGTCTGAATCTTAAATTGTGACCTTCATTTCCTATTCTGGGACCTATATTATTACCCAGAGTATTAGTCAGCTCAACCTCCATAACAAAACACAGTAGGCTGCAGAACTCGAATGATGTAAGTTTAGTTTCTCACTGTTTCAGAGGCTGGAAGTCCAAGAACCCAGAGCAAGGAGGGCTGATGCCTGCAGCAGACTCCATCTTTGGGTTTTAGACAATCACACTCTTGCCGAGTCTTCAAGAAGCCTATTCCAAAAAAAAAAAAAGCAGCTTATCCTAGGTACTGGTACATAAGAAAACAGTATCTTTCTCCCTCTCTCCCTTGTGCTTGCTCTCTCTCTCTCTCCCTCTCCCCCATTTCTCCATCTATGCTTCTTGGTCTCCCTTCGAATTCTTATGAAGCTACAAGTCTCCTAGGATTAAAGCCCAATGTTTCTGACTTCATTTAATCTTAAATGTTTCCTAAAGGCCCTGTCTCTAAATAGGACTGCACTCGGTGTTAGGGCCTTGCCATGTGAATTTTGTAGGAACACAATTCAGCCCATCACATTCAGCCTCATATCAGTACCTGAAGTAAAAGTCAAGGGTAATTTAAAGTCCACAGTGAACTCCCATAACTTGTAATCATGGGGTCTTTTTTATATTTCTGGATTTGTCAATTTCTCTGTTCCTCGATTTCTCACTCTCAAAATGAATGACAGTAATGATAAGCACTAATGATAAGCAATTAATAGTAACAAAAATAAATGATTCTGAGTAATAAAATAAGGTCTGAAGGCTATAGCATGTTGCCTTAGTCACTTTTTTTTTTTTGTCACTGAGACACCCAACTCCCACAATTTAAAAGAGAAGAGATTGAATTTGACTCATATTTTCAGTCCATGAACTGCCAGCTCAAGCAGACTGCAGCACGGCAGATGGCAATAGAGGAGGAAAGCTGCTCACATCATGGGGGCCGGGAAGCAGAGAGGGCGGAAGGAGCCAGAGAGAGACAGAGTGACGTCTCGTCACGCCGCCAGGAACCCGCCTCTTCCGGCCAGGTCCCTCCGCCTAACAACACATTTGGCTATAGAGACCCCCATGATCCAGTCACCTTCCCAAAGCCCCACCTCTGAATGCAGGAGAGTTTGGGGATTCATTCTTCATCTAAACTACAACACAAATCATAGTTATTTGATATGAATGCCACAGTAAGCATTTCACAGGTTAGAAGATAATCTGCCCAACGTCAGAACCAGTATGTTCTCTAATATTCACACCAACAACATTTGACTCTTTGAAAGCACTTATCTCTGCAAGCATATGAAAATAAAATATTCAAAGAGAGGACTATAGGGTCATGTAGGCAGCCTGATGAGAACCATAGAAAACACTGCAGCAGCCACGTTTGAAGAGAACATTGAGAAACAGTTAAGAGCTAAGGAGACAATGACCAGAGCTGAGGCCTCAGTCCTGCCACCAGCCAGCTGTGTGGGTATGGGAAGTTTACTTAACCTCTCCAGGCTTCAGTTTCTTCATGCACTAGTGTCAGTAACAGCATTTGACTCATTCAAAGAGTTAAAATAATGTGTGTAAACATGCTTAGCCCAGGGCCTAGCATATTGAGTACTCAATAAATAAGAGCAATTATTATACATCAACCCAGAAAGAAAAATAACAACATATAGCACCTAAAAATACCTTAGAGGTTTGTAAACCAAAAATTTAGGCAAAGAGAAGAAATAGAAAGAGAAATTTTATTCCTCTAATCTAGCAAAAAGAGACTCCAGGGAAACAGAAATTGTACTGTATAAACAGCTTTGAGATCACAAAATAAATTAATCGAGGGAATTATTCTTCTTTTCAGAGGATTTAGACTAAGGAGCAATGGCCTGAAGCTACAGAAGGGGAAATTTGGGTTAGATACAGCAAGATGAGAATGTTCTCAGCAGGGAGAGTAATTAGGAAATGAAATAGACTCCCTGGAGTTGGGATGGAGGAATCTTCCCTGGCAGTAATCAAGGAGAAACGAGGGGAAGAGGACCAAGCAGTCAAGGACTGTAAAATACCCGTCAATTAGAAGAAATGGACAACTGGTTATCTCAACCATTTTAAAGTGTCTGTCAGGCAAGCTGCCATTAATAACCAATGACCAGCAGTTCTCAGTAGTTAATGAGGTCTTTGGAAGAAGGCAGGGAGTGATGCCGACCTCAGGAAACTTGCGATTCGGTGAAGAAGGGAGATTACCCAGACAGAGTGGAGGTAAACGCATGTGTGTGTGGAGCGTTCACCATCTAACCTCTAATATGCTTTTTCTCTTAAATTATATTCAACTAAGACTTGGTTGTGAGATGTTTTTGGACAGTTTTTCAAAGTCACAAAAGGAAATGCATGGTTTAAAGTTTGGTATTTTTCATAAACAGTTCGAAAGCTCTTTGTTCCTGTGGGTCATGCTGATGACTCTGAGATGTTGGGACAGTATTTCAGTGGAGGTAGGTGGCATGATAACAATGTGAACACTTTATATGGAACAGAAAAATGAGAAAATCATATGACAAAATTAAGACTGACAGGGAATTCTTTGGTACAGAAATTTGGCTGAAAGGAAAATTATGATAGGCTGTAGGAGTGAAAGATATCCACTTGGGAGGTGATGAGATTGAAGATACCTCATGATGAATCAAGATAGTAGGTGTCTGGAGCCAGCTATCCATCACTACTATGTGGCTGCAGAACAAAAACCAACCCTTAAATAAGCGACTTAAAGTGATAAAGCATGTGTGTTAGTTAGCTTTCATTAATGCATCAAAATACCTGACATATGCAACTTAAAAGAGAAAAGGTTTATTTTGGCTCAGAGTTTCAATGGTTTCAGTCCATGGTTAGCCAGCTTCAAGGCAGAAGCATCATGGGGAAGAGAACCGTGGAGGAAAGCTGTTCAACAATGGGATCCAGGAAGTGGAGCACAAAAGAAGAGTCAGAGAAAAAGGAGCCGAGGACCAGATGTAATTCCCAAGGTCATCCTCCCGTGCCCCACCATACTCATCCATAAGTGTGTTTGCTGATCTCTTAGGCATCTCTCAAGCCAATCAAGTTGACAATCATGATTAACCAGCACAGTATATGTTAATTTTCATAATTCTGTAGGATATCTGGGTGGCTCCACTGATCTGGACCAGGCTAGGCTTATCTTCCCTGGGCTTGCTTCTGCATCTCAGCTTCAGGGTAGGGTGGCCTGGCGGTGACAAGTGGCCTCAGTGGCATTTCCTGCTGGAGGTCTGTCTTGCCTTGTGCTTGTGGTCTTGACAGAGTTCTCAGAGGACCTGCAAGTGGCAAGACCTTATGAAACCTGGGCTCAAAACTCAGAACTCTTCCTGACCAAACCCACGTCCTCTTGTTGAAGAAGGGTGAATTCTGGTTAGACTCACTCTTGACTCTTTGTTCCATGCAATCCAGGCAAGGAGATGAAGGAGATGATTTTGCCTGACATCATAAACAGCTAAACTCAAAGAAGGGAGAGGAAAGAATGAGAAGCTGTTGTGCTCTTATTTAGCGAGTGTGTTATGGAAAATATAGAGACAGAAGCTGGGGGTGGAACATAGCAACAAAATCTATACAGAAATGATGGGAAAAGTACATTCAGAGTCTTGCTGTAAGAGTTCCTCTTTGTTTTCTTGAATGGGCTTCACATAGCTTGGCATTTTTTCTAGACTTTGGACTTGCACTGCCTCCAGGGCAGCTCTGTGCATCAGGCAGGGGTTTTGTGGATGGACAGGACAGGGCAGCCCACCGGTGCTCATGCTCAGACTCATAAACATCCCACGTACACCTTTGCTCAGGGCTGACTGTGATCGTGTGGCACGTAACCAAGGGGATAAATCAATCCCAACTCCATTGAAGGCTGAAAATGAAATAGTCTCCAGAAAGAGATGGCCAATCCATCTGACCACTCATAAATTTTTGCCTTCATTTGAAATTGGAAAAAATCTTGCTCCTTTCTCCTGATTAAGAATGTCATAAATCGCTGGGATCAGAGGGACAAGCAAACTTTCTGTGGCCTCTGAAATCAAACGCATTGCAGAACAGTATCTGCCCCACTCATAAAAATCCTCTGATATTTTGTCCTGAGACCTCAGAAACTTATTGCAGGAAATCACAATTTGCCAGCTCAGAAACTTTTCTAAATTACTCTGGAAACCCATCCTTATCTTGAGACTCTACTTTCCATGTGCTTGTCATCAGCATATGTAGGTATTTCTAGGGACTGAAGGCACTGTGTATTTGTTTTCTAACGTTAAAGAAAAATCACTCACTGATACTTGGTAAAGCAAGGTAAGGCAGACTTTAGTCAGGACTACTGTTACAGGGCCAGTGACTATGACGATGCATTTTATTCAGTGGGAAAGAGAAACAGGCTGAACTCCGACACAGCATGAACACCTGTGATTGTATAGCCAAGGAGAAGGGTAGGGACAGATGGGTAAAAGAGAACTATGAGGAATCATCAGTGGCAAGGAATCCTCAGGCTAAAGTGACCTAACAGGATTGTTGGTGAAGACCGGCCAGAGTTAATTGGGTCTTTCCTGGTGAAGTGAAGAATGAAGAACTAATTAAAGATGGAGGGTGGGGACTTGTTTGCAAGCTACCTTAGCAGAGTTCTTTACCAAAACTGGATTTTATAAGGAAGTGCACAGATGTGCCTAAGAGAAGATTCAGGAACATGGCAAAAGTTTGGCCAAGCAAAGAATCTTTATCACATGAGGAACAAGCCATTCCTAAAGTCTGTTACCCATATCCACACCTGAAGTGAATGAATAAAAGATTAATAACACCTTTAAGAAATCTAAGCATGATGGAAAAGGGGTGGATGGACAGCACCTGTTCCCCTCAGGAACGCCCTTATTCAGGACAGTCAGTACCCAAAGAAAGCAAAGTCTGCTATGTGGCATTTGAACCAGACACTTGGAAGCTCCCTGCCTGGCCCTTTGAAACCTCAAAACCTGGATACCTTTACAGATTGGATCATATCAAATCTCTGCTAAAAATCCTCCAGCGGATTCCCATCTTCTTAAAAACGATTTTGTTCCTAGACACCATTGAGGCTTCCTGGTGTCAAATCCCCAATTATTTCCTCCATGCAGCCACCCCATACTCCTCACTCACAGGTGAAATCTTAGAATTATCAGTATGGACTAGTGAATCAAGACAGCCCTGGATGCTACTCGTGGTCCTACAGCACAGCAAAACTTCCCTAGCTTATGTTTCTGTGTTAGTCGGCTTTTTTGCTACTGGGATAGAATACCTGATACACACAACTTTGAAAAGATGGATTTATTTTGGCTCATGATTTCAGAGGTCTCTGACCATGGCTGGCTGGTTTCAAGGGAGAAATAGCATCATGGTGCAAGGGCCTGGCAGGAGAAAGCTGCTTGCCTCATAGCAGGTGGAAGCAGAGGGAACAGAAAAAGCCAGAGCTAGAGAAACTCCTCCAAGGGCATGTCCCAGTGACCCACCTCCTCCAGTCAGGCCGTACCTCCTGGACATGCATTCAGCTGTGTCACCCAGCAGTGGATTGATCTGCTGATGAGTCGAGTGCCCTCATGTTCCAATAGCTTCTTGGAAGCCCCAATTCTGAATACATGAGGCTTTTGGGGAAATTTTTAGATTTAAACCATAAGAGCTTCTTTGTATGCTTTGCTTCTACAGTTTAGAAGTTGCTCTCTGTGGTGGCACCTGTGGAAGGAAATCCTTGCTCTCAGAAGCCACCCTTCCTGAAGTCTTCACTGAGTGCTCCAGGCAGCCGTATGCTCGCTCCACTCTACATCCCCACAGCCCTTTGTGCTCCATATCTGCAGTGCTTACTTCACCACCGTATGATCATGTGGTAAACAGGGAGGGCTTCTCAGATATCACCAGAGAATGGTGATAGAAACATAATCAGCACAGTAGAAGGTGGTCGAGTACTTCTGTTAGCTGCCCCCACTCAAATGAGAGGCTACCAAGTACACAGTGATTGCTCTCACACCCTCAAAGGCATCCTGCCTCTATTCAGAGGGGAAGCCAGTTCACTCACACGCTGTTACCGAGTATTGTCTATCTGCCTCCTTACCAGTTATCTATTTCTGTAACCAAATTACTTCAAAACTAACTGGATATTAAAAAACAAAGAGACAACATCTTCAAAGCTCAAAAAATCCACAATCACTAGTTGGTCACCTTTGTGTGATTTTGGCTGGTGTCAGTGGAGACAGCCTGGGTCTGCACCACCTGGTATCAGCTAGAGCAGCCCAGCCAGATCTGGGAGATACAAACTCACTTGCTGCTCACATCTGTCTGAAGGCAGCCAGATGACACAAAGATCTACACGTGGTGGGGCCTCTCTTCCCTTGTCCTCCAGGCTTTGTCCCAGCATGAGGTCTCCCCAGCAGAGGGTCTCGGACATGGAGGAAGGCACAGCTACATGGCCTCTTGGGAGTGAAAACTCGCACTTCTGCAACATTGTATTGGTCAAAATAGGTCAAAAGCCAGCCTAAGTGTGAAGAAAAAGGTACCAGTTACCATCTTTTGATGGGAAGCAGAGGGACCATTCGATTAAGGGACCACACCGTGCTTTGGATACCAGAAATACTTGCTTTGTGTTGGGATTGTGAATCTTCTTGGTTAGTAAGACCCAGTTCTTCTCTCAAGGACCTCAAGTCAAGGAGATAGCAAATGGATTAATAGAAAATTACTAAATGCTGAATTAGGTAGGTGTCACAGACATCTGCTGGTCAACAACTTTTCTAGCCTTGGTAAGTTGAGGCATTATTATAAACCACGACATTTACAAAAGAACACTGTGATTCTCTCTGCTGATGAGGGAGCCATGAGAGCAGGGAGCATGGAAACTCTTGCTTTGCCTTCCCAGGATTTTGGCACATTCCCCAGCACCTTTAAGACACTGCTCTACTCCGAGTTCTCTACCACAGGCTGGTCCTTGTCTCCTAAAAGGTTTCCATTCGTCTTCTCTGGCATAAGGTAAACACACCCCAGAGAACTTACTCATTGTCAGCAGTGGCCTTTGGTTATTGTGGCTCCTTGGGATTTCCAATGTTGCCCTCACACCCCACTCAGATCGATTTCATATACTGCACACGCTGTCTCTCAAGGGTCTTTCCCAACAACTGGCAGCTTTTAAACTTTTGAGACTCTGCACAAAGCTATATATTTCTTGCCTATAAAAATGTGTGAAAGCATCCGCATAGGTTTCCCTTTATAATAGCAGACCTTCAAACCTCAGGTAAGGAACTTCTATACTGATTTGAGGGCTTGGTTGAGGGGAAGGTTGATTTGATTTTGTTTTAGTTATTCATCTCTGTTTCTCCATTGCTTGGCATAAGGACTGACACACGGGTGAATAAATGAGTGACTCAATGAATGAATGAATCACTCAATGGATATTTGAGGACAGCACCAACATCACTTTCAGTCTCCTCTGGTTGGGGTAGAATAACGGCCCCTCTCACTGCAGCTTACTGTGTCATCTCAATGATTAAACAAGAACACAGAGGGGAGGATTCCTGAGGTATTCACAGTCAAATCCTTCAAGCCTTCCCTGAGAGCAGGGAAGTCTGAGCATTTAAGAGAGGCTTTGTCTTACTGGTAACTCCTCAATCCTTGTCTCAGGCCGGATCAAGGCCTAAGCCTGTGTGAAGGATGGGAGCTTAGCTGTGGCCACGTGACCCACCTCCTCGGCCTCCATGTTTCCTTCTGACAGAGGCTGTGCTTTGGGCCTGGCATGAGAAGAAAAGTAAGAGCGGCCAGAAGAAAGGCCAAACCTTTAGTCACTTTCAAATTCTTTCCTGAAGCGGGGAAGGCTCTGAGCCCTTATGGAAATACATGGACAGAAACTTCAAAGGCACCTGAATCAGTTCTGAAATGTGACTCTAGTGTGGCCAGTTCTGATAATTTAATTTCCTCCTCTGTTTTCTCTTCTCCTCCCCTCACTCCCTGTTCCTCAAGGAACACAGAAGGCTTTGTGGGTCTGATTTCATTAGTCTTTAGGAAATCCTGGAGAGAGACAGACTTGGAGCCGAGCTGTATCCCTTGGGCCTGGGGATACCATGTTCACGGAAACAACTCAGTGTTCATCTCCCACAGCGAACAGCTGTGCCAACATTGTTCCAAATGCCTGCCAGTAGTAGAGAGACTTGGGGGCAAAGGTGGCACATTAATGAGTGTCTTGGTGGAGGGAGCCTTAATTTACCCATATTCTACATCAGTTACCCCAGACCCAAGGATCCCCGAATAACCTATGATCTAATAGAAGTTTCTGGCTAACCTGTACCTGATAAACCCTTTATAATACGGTATAGTTTATGAATGCCTGTAACAATAACTTATAATGTAATGTATTATGTAATTAACCTATGATAATAAGTCATATCTAATAAAAGCTAAAGTATTCTATATACTCCATAATAAAAATTTTGCTACTTGATAGTTGTTTGAGAGCAGGTGCCTGACCTCCATTACAGCAGACTAATTATGCCCAGGCTCTTTGTGTGAGGATGCTCTGGAGTCACATGGCCAAGGGCAAGGAGAGGCTGAGGATGAGGGCTCAGAGGACCCTGCTGGCAATGTCTTTGTCTTCAGTATCTGTATCCATTTCATTTGAAGAAAGGATTCAAGTATTGGTTTTTCACCAACATAGGAAACTACTGCTCTCAACTGTCCCAGAAGACCAAATTTAGCCATGCGGACAGAATTCTTAAACTGCAGCAACACTGAGAGAGAAAATTGTCAATGACTCCTACATTGCCAGCAGGGAATTTTGAGGGGCTCTTGCTCAGATTTTTTGATACCAGATAAAGAGATCGTTTGACCCAGAGATGGCACAAGAGACCAGGTCAAATGTTACACACACACACACACACACACACACACACACACACTTACACTTCTTTGGGAGAGAGGGGAAGGAACTTCAGCTGAACTGGGGCTTTGACTAAAGCAAGTGAACAACTGGCAGAAAGGGTGACCAAGCTGCTGGTACAGAACAGAGTGTTAGGCTTTTATCAATGTGCAGGATGGGATGAATCTGGTAATTTTCATTGACTGGGGCACAGTTCCAAAAGATGTTTCTTCTTGTGGCAGACTTCAACCACTGGGAGGACAAAGGCAGCTCATCCTGGAGGCCTTTGAACCTTTGGATCCCCAGTACCATCATCCTGCACGGAGCATCCTGGCCTTGTACTTGGAAGGTTAACAGGCGACCAACTTTATTGAGGAATTACTGAGTTACTCTTATGACAGGGCTAAAGGACTTCTAATGTTTGAGCTGCTGAAAAAGAACACGGGTGGGGGAAATAGACCAGATCTAGTGGGAAGTAGACCAAGCTAGCCCCGTGTCATGGTCTTGGTCAAAGCATTTCTTATTCAAAACCATGTGTATGTGCAGAGCTGACTAAAGCACTGACAGACACAAAGGAGATGACAGACACAATATGAAGACAGAGAGGCCAGGCCGTCCCCATTTACAGTACCCATCGAACATCTATCTAAGGGCCAGGGATGTGACTCCATGGTGCAGCGGCTGCCTGGCAAATGCAAGGTAGAGTTCAATTTCCAGTACCAGGAGAAAATAACAACCAACCAAACAAAACACCTATCTAAGGCCCAACTGAAGAAGAGTCAGGGTTCTCATCAAAAGAAACCCTCGGGTTCCTGGGATAGAACCCACGCAGCTGTTATCATAACCCCCACATTAGAGATGTTACTGTGTGATATTCAAAATTAGTGATTTGAAGTTCACCAAGAGCAAGCCAAGCTAGAGGGCTTATTAGGGTTTTCTTCTTGGTAACAATTTCTCATGTTACATAAACACTCTGCTTTTGTGGTTTGTATCAGAGCCTCGTGGTGGGTCTGTCCAAACAAACCATGCTAAAAAAATTATAGTAACTGGGACCAGGAGTTTGTTTTGCTATCCCAGCTTCGTGTACCACCATAGTGGTCCATAACTATCCCAGTTGCCATTTCAATATTATTATTATTGTTGTTATTATTATTATTATTATTTTCAACGTTTGCAGATTCAGGAAGCATAAAACTTTGCTTAATTGTGTAGTGTGTGTCAACTATCTTTTATTTTTCTCTTAAATCTAATCTAACAGGATAAATGACCCAGGAAAAGTTTAACCTAAGTTTCAGATTCCACATTCAAGACCTACGTAATAAATTCCCAAGAAATAGGGAAAAATCTTTTGCACTACTTTGCACACAGGAGGTTCACAGTTTTCAAAATTTCTGTTAAAGAAGTGAAATTGGTTTTGTTCCATTCACTATTTGTCTGATTTAATACAGAGGTATGATCTCGGTGTACTCTTAATGTTTATGGAAGGTGCGGATATGCTCTAACATTGCATATAAATGATTTAAACATGGTACAGCGTTTTAGAATATTTACCTTATGATTTAGGGATAGAGCATTGATATTTTGGAACTAGTTATATGATAAGCAGGCAAAATGTCATCAGAATGACAGAAGGTGCTAATTAAGTAAAGTAATTTATCATGGAAGCATGTTGAAAGCTTCTAGATCTATGTGCACAGGGACCATTCTGTTATTTAGACCTACATTTTTACTGGTAAGTTTATGTCAATAAAATGGCATCAATTCATTCTCTTTAGGCATAATGAGTTCATCCAACTTGATGGAGAACGGGGAGCATCTGTCAGGATGACCTTCCAACACGCGCATTTCAGTGATGTCACAGGGCTTGATGGTTTGTGCCTCCCCGAGGCTACTACGGGTTAAGGTCATCACACATCGGCTATAAGGCCCATCTCTCACTCGCTACTGTAGACTGAGTCACGTCTTATAACAATGCAAATTCAGATACAATGCCAATAGAAGTTGGTACTTTCTTTCACCAATTTCCGTCCTCCATTGAGTGTCCATCCTCTGTGAGGATGAGGGCAGAGAAGGGAAGCAAAGGTGAGGATGGAGTTGGATGAGGAAATAGCAGGCAACTGTGCTCCTGGACTCAGACTGTACCAAGTTCAGAAGGTTGCAAAACACAGAATCATCCTTTGTA
Organism: Fukomys damarensis; assembly: GCF_012274545.1. NCBI lineage: Eukaryota > Metazoa > Chordata > Mammalia > Rodentia > Bathyergidae > Fukomys > Fukomys damarensis. Next base: position 10,586,333 of record NW_022900947.1, on the reverse strand, counting down.
ACTGAAGGAGTATTGATATAGAAAAATTACTCAACTCTGAATTTTCTCTAAATTTTGCAAAAATTACTTAGCAATCTAGCACTTTCAAAATTATTTTTCAGTGATCTATCAGCTAGCTCAACTAGGTCTTTTTTCAACTTGGGTGTAAGTAAAGAATTGGGAACTATTTGAATTACACAAACTTTTTCAATCATTTGAACTAATCATTCTTTCCATTTCTGGGAAATACAGGCAAGATGTTTTATCATATATCAATCCCAGACAGCTCTATCAAATAATGTTTCATTACATTTGCAATTTTTCTGCTTAGAGGCATTTTGCTTAACCTAACTTGGAGTTAGAAAAAGGAAATGCTATGTATTTTCATTATCATCAAATTTGGCTGATAAAATGATGGATATCTTAACATATGTTTTTAAAACAATTTTAAGAAAATAAGAAATGAGTGTCTAGCTTATTCAGTCTATGGATAATATCAAGAATGTATCTAAAAAGGCATGGCTGTTCTTTATCTTTAACCAATAAGCCAAGCCAAATGTTTGTGCTTGTTTACTTTGTTTTTTTTTGTTGTTGCACCAAGGACCAAACCTAGAGCATCTCACATGTTAGAAAAGTACTCTACCATTTTTCTACACCTTTGGCCTTAAACATACTTCCTATCAGAAGAACATCTGGCTTAATTTTCCAAATTAAATAAGGATTTCATTTATTATTTATAACCCTAAGGTAGATACTAGGTAGATAAGTAGATGAATGGATGAGTGGGTGGATGACGGATGAATGGGTGCTGAAACAGATTTAATTTTGGCCTGAATGCATTATCTGGATTAAATAAGGTGCTGCCATTTCTAATAGTAACACTGGAATATATTTTTACATAATAGAGATTTCAAGGGAAAATATTGTTAAATGAAAACTGTTATCTTTGGTGCTGGATTTAGAATACCATGATGGGAACCAGAATACCACATTTCTAACAAAATGCTTTGCTCTTAATAGAAAAACTTGTAAGATTAGGAGAAAAAAAAAGAAGGTGCTCTTTGCCATGTCTATAGTATCTTGATCAAAGAAAGTTTCAGGGCAACTGTATTGTGCATTACCTGTTTCTTTAGTTCCTAAGAGGTCTTTACATTCCAGAACAATGTACCAGAGTAAAGGAGGTAGGGGAGAAGATTTCCTTTTCTCTTTTAACAGGATAAGAATGGTTGTGAAGGGAGAGGTAGGAGAAGAGAATCAACAAACAGCTGTTATATAAAACATGTTGCCAGATTTAGAAGAGAGTGCATATGGCTACTGAAGATCTAGAAGTTAATCCTCAGAGACCTACTTGTACCTGCAGACCTCACTGTAAAGTCTCTGTGAAGTCCCAGGATGTATGCACTACATTCTGAAGACCGCTACCAAGGGATATATACTTAGGAAAAGAGCAGGGTGTCACAGAAAGTGTGTGTTCAGCTTCACTAGGTGATGCCAAACTGTTTTCCCAAGTACATGTGCAGCAATGCCCCCCACCCCCACCCCCACCCTGTGTAGAAAGTCCATCTGCCTGCACCTTCTTCCCAACAAGGGAGATGTAGCGTCAAGAGTTTTGCTCAACCAATCCAGTGATTGTGAAACGTTGTCTCCTATTTTAATTACCATTTCTTTCACCACTAATGATACTGAGCATCTTTTCTCTTGTTTATTGGCCATTTACATTTCTCCTGTGAAATTTCTATTCATGTCTTGGTCCATTTATCTGTGTCGATCATTTAGCTTTTCTCTTGTGGATTCACAAGATTTTTTTAAACATTCTGTGCATAACAATATTCGGTCAATTATATATACTTAAAACATCTCATAAAATAAAATAATCTCCTGATTTGTGAATTTCTCTTTTCACTTTGTGTATAATGTATTTTTATGAACATAAGTTCTCAACTTTAAAGTCTTTGAATTTATCAATATTTTCTTTCAAGAATTGTGCTTTTATATGTTAAAAACTTTTTCTTCCTTCAGTATCATAAAGGTATCTCCCATCTTCTATTTTAAAAGCTTTAAAGTTTTACCACTCATATCAACTACTTCATCCACCTAGAATTGATTTTTGTACCTGAGATAAACGATTTGTTTTTGTTTCTTTCCATCTGGAAAAATAATTGTCCTCGTACCATTTAAAGAATCTCCACCCTTTCCTCATTGTTCTGAGTGGCCAGCTCCGTCACTTACCAGGTTTCCGCCCTGTTTGGTTCTACTGACCTGCCTAACTACTCAAGTACCAAAGTTGCAAGATCTTAATTATTCTGGCTTTATTACAATAAATCTTGATACCCGAAAGGCCACAACTCCAGCCCAAGTAGAAGCGGACTTCATCAAAAAAGTCTTGACTGACTTTGGTCCTTTGCCTTGGTGGTAGCCATAGCTACACTGCTTGGCTCCCTTCAGAGAGAAACCCTGCCATGGGCAGTGTGACCAGGAGACGTCTCAAGCTGGAGATGCCTCCAGAATCAGGTCCTGCTTGAAATGTGAGACCACGTGCCCAGACACAGCAATGCCGGTTGAGGAAGGGCTCGCTAAATGTGATAATCATTTCACCAAAGCTCTCCACTGGACCAGTGGGGTCTTGTCCCAGCTGTGCGACAGCAGAGGGATCTGTCACACAGATCTTCCTTGCTAGCCTTCTCCTTTCACGTGGGGCATACTGGCACGGCAATGTGAAGGCGTTTACTGTCCACTCCTGCTCCTTTCACCCTGTGTCTTCAACAGCCATCATGCCCAATAAAACCTCTTTTAACTTAAACTTCCTCATGGCCCCTGCTTTTAATGTAGCACAGCCAATGCACACTTCCCAGAAGATTCTAGACTTCCTGGTCCTGCTCCCAAGAAAATGTACTAAAATCCTAAAATTGGAATTGCATTGGCCTATTGATCAATTTAGAGAGAATAGCATGTTGACAGTGTGAACACCTTCTAAACAGAAGCATACTATGTCTATTTAGGTTTTCTTAGGGTCTTTCAAGAAAGTTTTAAATTTGTAACAAAAGTGATATGTGAGGACCAGGGATTTAGCTAAGCGGCTCCGAGCCTGCCTAGCAAGGGCAAGAGACTTGAGTTCGATTCCTGGTACCAGAAAAAAAAAAGTAATATGTGGTGACGGAATACATTGTCAAAATATATTCCTCTGTACTTTCCACTTTGCATTGAGGTTTCATCTAGTTGGAAATATTTTTCTTGGTTTTTCAACTGATTTGGGTTTTAAAAATTTGTGTTGTATTATATTGCTGATGTAAAAAGTTGCCTTAACTTTTATATCTTAGGTCCATAAATAATCTTATTAAATCTTTTAACTTTCTTTAAAATTTATTTAGGTTTTCTTGATAGACAGTATTAACTATGAATTATAACAACTACATTTATTCCTTTCCAATCTTTGAAAATCAGTGGGATACTTGTCTGATTCTATGAGCAGTGATTCCAGCAGAAAATTAAATAGAAGAGGTTACAGGGGGCATCCTGGCCTTGTTCTTAAATGTAAAGAGAATTCTTTCAAATATTTTATCTTTGGCAATGTTGGTTGCTGTAGAGTTTTTACAGATTCTATAGCTGCTTTCTATTGTTCATTTGCAAGCAATATTTTTAAGGAATAATGAGTGATATCTTAGATTCCATTGTACCCTAGCCCTACCATCCAGCCCTACTCTTTACTTCAGATATTTTATACCAGTTTTGGGCAGTGTAACCAGGCAGTACCTGCATCGGATGCACTATGGTATTAGATTAATGAGTTTTTAAAATATTCCCACTATTATATTTTATACATCCTATTTATTCTCTTTCATTGTTTTTTTTATTTTCTACCCACTTATTGGGTTCACTGAATTTCTTCACTATCACTCTCTCAACCCTAAATATATATTCTTCTCTGCTTCCTTTTCTAATAAAACTATGCCCTCTGCTCCTGTAAGATGTTGATCAAATGTGACCTCTGTTGGGGAGGCTTCGTCCCATCCTGAGAAGCACTGTCTGGGTTAATACATCAACTCTGTAACCTCTGGGTTACATACACCTGGGAGCTGAGCACACTGCCATACCCTTCTGCAGGGGCTCCTCAGTCCCCGCTGCCACTGTATGTGAGACATCAGGCTTCTACTGTAAGCAAACCTTTCTGGTCTTTGGGCCAGAACCTGTTCCCACCCATGTGCAACAAGTCTCCTCTCATCTTTATTTTCTCCCTAAATTTTAATATCTTAACTTGAATTTTCTCTTTCTGTTAAATCATTTGCAATATCAAGCATGCTATTATTTTGTCTAACCTTAAAGAGAAAGACTCCATAAACTGCATCTCCCCTTGTACCTACTCTCCAAGTTATCTTTGTCATTTGTACAACATCCTCCTCAGAGCTTTCCCCAGACTATAAAAGCCACCCTTCCCCTCAGGAGGGAGATCATATCAAAGAGCAACTATAGTTGGCCCATATCATGAAGTGGGGTTAATGTTATAGTGCAGAAATTTTCCCAAGACTTTTCTATGAGATGAAACTGAAACTGGTTGTCATTTGAGGCTACATGCCTACTTAGCTTCTCCCCTGACCTAGCTTTTTTCCCTTCTTTTGCTTTCTCTGCAAAGCTACAAGCCACTGGCATAAGAATGCCCATTTCTGGATGAGTATCCTGCTTCTAGAGAACCAAAATGAAGCCACTGGTTTCAGAAGTGGGGTAGATAATGAGGTTGTAAGGGTGGGATTTTCAAGTTGCATTACTTCCTTTCTGAATAGCTGTGAGAACCCATCATTGTTATCAGAATGAATTACAGGTTGTTCCTGGCACTCTCAAGCCTCACAATTGCTAAGGTTTTTACTTTCAATGAACTAAAAGTGGACACATTGGAAGCAGACAAACTTTTTGGTCCTGTATCTTTGACACCTGAAAGATGCAGAAGAAATAATAATTATACGAACTGCATCATTGGGTTGCTATTTCCAAGCAGCGTTGACTTATTAGAAATAACAAATGACTGGCTAGGCTCTATTAATTCACAAATTAGAGGAACACATGAAAGCCATAGGGCATTCTTGGCAGAACTTTGTCTCCTATAACCAGAAGGCAGATCAGGCACCAGATCTAATTTAAAGAATCATAGCATCTCAGAGAAGCTTGAATTAACAGTCTAGGTGAGTACTTAGTGAAAAAGTCAGGGCTCCAATAAACTAACATATGGGATGGTGATAATGGGCAAGGTGTACATTAGAATAGTGACCCCGGATTTCTCTGAGTCTCCTGGGCCTGCAGAAATGACCCACCCTATATTTGGAAGAGAGAAAGATTCCTAAATACTATGCGAAGACCTAAGATGCAGCAGGTCCTTTGTAATATAATACTTGTGCTCACCAAAACATTCTTCTCCCTGTGCTGCTGACCAGTAACCCTATAATTAGAGTCAAATCTTAGCAGAAGTGATGAGGAAAATGTCAATCCTGCAGGGCAGAGAAGGAACTATGTGGTAATACAGCTGCAGAATCATGCTAATGTGTACTGCAAGGAATCCAAATATGACCAGAAGTGATCCCAAGCACACTACACAAATGGGAGAATATGAAGCACTTAGGACCATGGGATTCTTCTCTGTGACACAGTGTTTAACATCTGACCAGGACCCCAAGTGATAGCTCATTGTTGGATTCTTGGGAGCCTGGGAAAAGTAAGCACCCAAATTGTTGAAGGAAGGATGTCAGAGCAAACTTTGGAAGCTATGAAGGAAAGAATCATATGCCTCAGAGAAGTGAGGATGCTGGAATATGTCCACTCTGAAAATCCAGAAAATATACCAAGGTGATACCTTATTGGGATTATTCAGAGCACAATCTCTGAGTCAAAGTGATTTTAAAAATGTGGTTTTTCTATAAAATGGAATAGTACTCAGCCATAAAGAATGAGAAATTAGTTTTTCTTCAGCTGCCTGCCTGCCTGC
>NW_022900947.1:10570346-10573083 GCF_012274545.1 Fukomys damarensis | reverse complement strand
GTTTTTCTCTGGAGTGAAAAACTGTAATAGTACATAAGATCCTAATGAGATAACTGACAATGTGAAATAGCAAGAATAGGGCTAAAGGTGTAGGGAAAGTGGGAAGGGTAGGGGAAAGGTAATAAGGGAAAAGAATAATATAAGTTTCATAGGAAAATGGATACATATTGAGGATATACTCCTAAGTGAAATAAATAAATCACACATATAAATAGCAAACAGTTTCTCTGGAGTGAAAAACTGTAATAGTACATAAGATCCTAATGAGATAACTGACAATGTGAAATAGCAAGAATAGGGCTAAAGGTGTAGGGAAAGTGGGAAGGGTAGGGGAAAGGTAATAAGGGAAAAGAAAATAATATGAGAAAATGAAAAAATGGAAATAAAGTGTGTAAATGGGGAAGGGAGGAGGGGTGAAGGGAGGGCAGGGACAAGGGGAAAAATGAGAACCAGGGCCTGTCATGTAAAGCTACAAGATCCCAATAATGAATGTAATTGTACCGTATACATAAAAAGTACCAGTAAAACTCAATGAGAGAAAAAATTGCTTTTGTGAGAGAGTCACAGCCCTGCAAAACCGAGGGGTGATTGTCCTTAGAGGTTGAGTCACGGTAGGAGATGTTGTTCCAAAAAGGCTCCGTAGTAGCAATGAGGATGAAAGGAAACTGGAACGGGAAAGCCAATGGCAGCATTCAGCAGTCAGAAAAACAGCAAACATGGTCATTAGAATGGAAAGCAAGACTGGGTACCGGGACCTTCTGGACCTGGGAAATGAATCAGGGAACCTGATGCTCTTAGGGGTAAAACAAGATGGATGCCCAGGAAGTGTAGGGCTTAAAATACACAATCAAAATACTCCTAAACATTGATGATCAGAAACCTAAATTCTGCTGCCCCAGTGGGAAATCGTGATTGCTTATAGATCTGAGTCGTTCTGAGATCCAGAGCACATCAACTGAAAGAAAGACCAGATCCCCACACAAATTAAAGAGAGTCCTGCAATGCCACAAGTGTACATTGGTTTCTCAGTCCTTCTCCTAAAACAAGCAAATAATCATGACAGCAACAGACAAGTAGAGTAAGACAAATAAGTGTACAGTTAGAAAAGGGGAATACCCCAACTGTTGAGAGGCTGTAGGATGCAGAGTTTGAGTATACGCTTACAACCTGGGTGCAAAGTGTCATTATTGCCCCTGTTATAGCAGGACCCGTGGGGCTCAAATAATAAGCAGAGTCCTGGCCCAAGCCCAACTTACAGTGGATCCCTTGGGTCCACAGACTGAGCCATTGTTGTTTCTTTAATTCTCAGATGTCTGATCAACGTTGCCATTCTTAGCAGTTAGCAAAACTTCTATATTGACCTGTAGCGTAGAGTTGTGGTAGCAAGAAAGGCCATGGAAAGCTCAGAAACTGCTCCTTCCTTAAAGACAAATCCAAAACAAGATGTCATTCCATGGTACATGGCAGATACTAGAGCCACCCTCGAGTCCTTCAGGAATGTAGGAGTAACAGACCTTATCATGTCCCATTTAATCCAAGAGGCTAAACACTGATGGATCGTGGTAGACGTCAGTGGAGAATCATGAATTTAACCAAAGGCGGTCTCATTTGCTGCTGCTGTGCCAGACACATTTTCTTCATGAGAGGAGATTAGCACAGCCTACAATACAGAGTGTGGCTATTGATCTAAAGAATGTGCTCTTTTACAGCTAGATCAGAGGACAGTCACGAGCAGTTTTCATTCTCATGGACACTCACAGTGTTGTTCTATGTTCTCACTCCCTGTTAGAATATGAGGGGTGATCAAAAGTGTGGTGAATTTTTAAATACAAAGATGTATTACAGTAAAAAACACAATGCTGTTAATCACCGTCAAAACTGGAAGTAGGATGAGCCACTTAATAAAATATGTTCTGGTATCTGCTACATTCTGGCCTCTATGCCAAGTGTTAGAGATTCAGAAAAGCATCAATCAATATTCCTATCCTGAAGGCACTATCAGCCCTATCAAGTAGGTATATGAATAACCCAGCTCCTTTCAGTTCCGTGCAATCAATGCAAATGTTGTGAACTGAACTGTGTCTTCACTGAAGTTCACAGGTTGAAGTCCTAAACCCCAGAGTGATTGTATTTGGAGACAGAACCTGTGACAGCTAATCCTGTTAAATCAGTTTCATTGGATTAAGAAGCACCCACCAGACGAGTAAAGCACACTCCTGGATCTGTCTTGGTGGGTCAGGAAGTGCAGCCCTGGGTACTGACTGCATATCATCCCTCTCTCTTTCTGCTCTTTCTGGCACCCTTCTCCAGTTCCACTTCCCAGCCACCATGACCTAGGAATCTTTGCTCCACCATGTATTTCCACCATGCTATTTCTGCTTTGGAGCCAGCCAGCCACGGGCTGAAGAGCACATGTTGGGTATTATACTTAGCAACAAGATAGTGACTGCCTGGGTACTGACTGCATATCATCCCTCTCTCTTTCTGCTCTTTCTGGCACCCTTCTCCAGTTCCACTTCCCAGCCACCATGACCTAGGAATCTTTGCTCCACCATGTATTTCCACCATGCTATTTCTGCTTTGGAGCCAGCCAGCCACGGGCTGAAGAGCACATGTTGGGTATTATACTTAGCAACAAGATAGTGACTGCTAAGACGAGGTCCTTATGGAAATAAGGATATTCATTCTCTCTCTCCCCCCCCCCCCCCCCCCTCCCCCCCCCCCCCCCTCCCCCCCC
>NW_022900947.1:10556821-10570278 GCF_012274545.1 Fukomys damarensis | reverse complement strand
CCCTCTTCCCCTCCCTCTCCCTCTCCTTCCATGTGCATAAAGGCTTTATGAGGATACAGTGAGAAGGTGGCCACCTTCAACCCAAGGAAAGAGGCTCCATCAGGAATAAAATCCTGCCATGACCTCATCTTGGACTTCCAGCCTTTAGAAATGTGAGAAAATAAATTGCTTTTGCTCTGTGATACTTGTTAGGTGACTTGAGAAGGCTAAGACAGCTATGATACAGAGAGGCCTAGATCCTGCAGTTCTTTGCAGTGAGTGCCTCGGCGTGTGCCTCAGACTCAGCTAATCAGATACAAGTGCCGTAGGCTTCAAGGAGTGGGCTATGGAGACAAAGAACAGCAGCAGCAGAGAACCCATACGTACTAGTAGCGAGTGGCAACAGCTCTGACAGCAACATTGTCCTCCACAGTAGCCTCACACTAGCCTAGTCCCCATGCGGAAGCCACCACTGTGCAGGTGGCTTACTTCTTTTCACAGTGCTGCTCTGCTGCCTTCCTTACAAAGAGATTCCATTAGGAAGTTTACTTCCAAGCTAGTTTATTCATGAATCTTGATGTTTAAAAAGAGATGTGGGAGGGATACAATAGGTTATTCGTTTGTCCAGTCACAAAGAAGCTAGCCCCAGGGCTGTGCCCCAGCTCTCCCACTTTTTCTCTTTTTCATGGTTTTCCCTCTGTGGCCAGGGTCCTTGAAGCCCAAAGGCTAAAAAGCACATGATCACCAAAAATAAGTAAAAGTAAACAGATATTACAAAAATGAATTCTACCGCTAAAGGCAGGAAAGAGGGGAGAACCCTTCACTGCAGCGGACTGGGCTGCACCTTGGCCAGTTTCCACCTCTGATCACAATAAGGCTTTTGTTGGTTTCCAGACAGGTAAATCACAAAGGGTTCTTCAAGATAAAAATGGCCAGAGAAACAATTCCTTCACCACCGATGTTCAACTTGGATTCCAAAATTGGCTTTAAAGCTAGGAAGTTCCAATCCCTCTACAAAACAGGGGCGTGAAAGAGATGGGACTTGACAAGACCACAGAAAATGACAGTGGCAGTGACCCTTGATAGAAGCCCTAGTTCAAGGACTTGGGAAGCTGAAAGGGGAGAGTAAAACACTTATCCGCAGAATGTGCATGAAACACGAGGCTGGCAGTAGCTGAACTGCCTCCCTTCTTTCTTCCCTTCCGTGGGTCCTCCAGGTGCCAGGATTGGAGATCAGGGCGGCAGTTGATACAGATGGAAATGAGCTCTCCTGTGCACAAGCTTCAGGTCTAAATTGTATTAGCGTAGGCGACAGGGACCTCGCTTGCAATTTGATTCACAGGAGTCGACTGTGTCTGATGTTTTACTAACAATTTGGATAAATATGCTGAAACCAATATGTTCAGCCAGGTGCCGGGCAGATTTAGCCCAGCGTGGAACAGGCCTGCGCAAATCTGCGTCCCCAGATGGAAGCGCCGAGTTACAAATTAGTGCAATTCAAACAGAAGAGGTTTGACCAGGGGACAGCTTGAAGAGATCAAAGGGAAATCAGAAGGGAAATTGGATACAGTCGCAAGCCAGTTCATTAGAAGGCAAAGGGTACTTAATTACTTTATTCCAATTTTCCCCCTTCAAAGGATTGGGTTAATATTCTCAGTATCCCAGTTTGACCCTAAACTTCCCAAACATTCATGCACACAGAGCTTTATGCCACACTGACACATTAGATACTGGGGAATTTCCCTCTATCATCGTTACTCTGAAACAAAGCATGAAATCCCAAATCAGAATCCTACTCAAAATAATGTTTACACAGAATTGTCAGCAAGAAGGTGTATTTATGCATGTGCTCTCGTTTATCTGTATTCCCATCTATCTACTTGCTATATTCTTCAAGAACTAAATCACATTACAATTGTAAGTAACCAACACGAATGCTTTTCAGTTGTTATACTATTTTGCCTCTCTCTGTACGCATGTAAAATCACAGCAGTTTAGTTGTTTACTTCCCGTGTTGGGGATCTTGCCTAGAAATAGGGTTGCATCTATCTTAAAAAAAAAAAAAAAGAATTGGAATCATGCACTCAATCAAGGGTGAGATGTTGACTGTACTCAGTCAAAGGACAGTCATGCTGAGGCAGGATGTAAACAGCATTTACAGTGCCCCTAAAATTCAATTTGTCACCAAATAATATAGCACTAAACTTCCCTAAGTGGGGCTGTAAAAGGAACAGGAAGGGGCCCAAGACTACAAAACAGAGAACTGACTAAAGACACAGAATGGACTCAGGGAGGCGTAGCATCCAGGGTGTGGAGTCCCCAGAGAAAGATCTAAGCTGACAGCAAACTCTGGGATACTGTACAGTATTAGGGGCCAATTCTGACGCTTTGGGGAAGTCTAAGTGGCTTGTTTGCAAGGTGGCCAAAGGAATTCTGTGGGAAGCAATTCATGCTAAAGAAGAAGCTCCATGAGAAAGAGGAAGAGGGGAGAAACAGTCCAGCAGAAATGCGACTCCACCCTGGGATAGACAGAGGCCCAAGTGTGGGTTTTGCTCCATAGGAGTAGCCTGCCTGGCTGCATGGTGTTGATTGAAAGGTGCCGTGAACCAGACTCTGAGGATGCTGAACACAATCTTCCTCTCTAGAGGAGAAAGCAATGCAGAAATCAACAGGAAAGCCCGTGTTGTAATGCTCCTCTGTAATCCCATGATTCTGGCAGGCTGAGGCAGGAGAATCACAAATTCAAGCCCAGACTGGGCAATTAGTGACTTAATGATATCCTGTTTCAAAAATTTAAAAATGGCTGAGGATGTAGCTCAGTGTGAAGACCCTATAAATCACCTGTATCGGAAAAAAATCAACAAACAAAATATTGCTATGTTTTTACACAGAATTAAAACAAAGCAATATAATAGAGGGATGTGAGGGTACCTTTTTGGATTGATTAGTCATAGAAAGTCTCTCTGAAAAGCTAACCATTTAAGGTAAGAATATTGTGCATAACATCTGCATATTGTTTTCAAATGTGCAAGCCCTGTTTTTGAGTATTTACAAACTTTAAAATTTTTGAAAGATTTTATTATTATTATTATTATTATTATTATTATTATTAAATCTTTTCATAAATAAAGGAAACAGGCAAAGACATGTTACACTTAACATCCCTTGCTAATAAATGTTGGATTTTATCTCAAGAAATCTGACTCTGAATCCCTCATTGCTGGCCAAAATTCTCACTCAGGAGCATTTATTAAAATAAATAGAGATGCAAATTTTATAAGGAGGTGGTGGTGTGTTGCCTGGGGCAGGAAAGTTCCAGCAGAGGAAACAGGAAGGAATGGCAGGAGGTAGAGATGTGCAGAGTGGTAAAGCAGGGCAGGGAAGGGCGGTGCGAAGACTCGAGATGAGTAGTGGCCAGAACACACAGGGCTTTCCAAACCACTGTAAGGGGTTCTTTACTTTTGCTTTTGTTTTCGTAAATGGTTTGGGAGCAGATAACTGATTACTTGATTTCCAATTTCCAAGCAGAGAAGAGTGAGCACCTCGCTCAGAACTGATCTTGACAACCCAACTTGAAACTTGTAAGCTGATGACACTTCGGTCAGATCTTTCTTATGTATATGTATAACAGTGTACTGACGCTGTAGACATTTAGAGTTGTCAGGATGACGGGAATGTAGTTTGCATGTGAGATGAATATGAATCTTTGAGACCAACCGATATAATATATACAGTAGGGAGAATAATTCCTCCTTCCTTGGAGGTGTCCACATCTTAATCCACAGAACCTATTATATTAAATAAGTATAGTGGATACATTTACATTTCATTATAATTGTGATAATTACTATTTCACTACAATTATAGTGAATATATTATACTATGCACAGGGGGAAACTAACATTACAGGTATAATCCAGGTTGAAATTAAATTTGAAGCCCTATCTCACACCATTCATAAATCCAAACCAGCTTAAGTAAATGCTCGGATGTTAAAAACAAATGAGTATCTTTATGACTTTGATGTTGAAATGCATACTTAAACGAGGATGCCTATCTCAGGCTGGAGGTCCCAGACTCAGAAAAAAGTAAAACTCGGAAAATACAAGAAAATGAAACAATTAAAAAATAATAATTCCAAGGTAGGCAAGAAAGGACAGAGACTGAACATAAAAAATGGAACAAATAAAAACAAGTAGCAAAATAGTATAGTCAAATCCAAATATATTACCAATTACAGAAGATGTAAAAATTAAGCATTCTAATTAAAAATTAATCATTCTAATTAAAAATTAAAGATTGCTGGATTGGGTTAAATTAAAATCTGTGCTACTTTCAGGAGCTATTCTTTAAATAGAGTACTGGAATACAGAAAAGTAAAAAGAAGATTATGATATGCTAGCAACATGAAGTAATGTAGACTTTAAGGTGAAAATTATTACTAAATACTTGTATTACACAAATTCATTCAGAGCATAAACAAAGAAGTTATCCTTCCCAAGTCATCTTGTAAGTTCAGTATATCTCTGATCTCAAAGATGGCAAGGATTTGCAAGAAAAAGTTAGAGACTACTGTCTCACATGAATATAAATGAGAAACACTAAACAAAATATTTACAAAGTAATTCATAATCACATAAAAAGATAATACACTATGAGTCCATGTACTTATCTCAGGAATATAAAGTTAATTTGATAGTCAAACATCAGTGAGTGTGATCTTCCTTATTAATAGAAAAATATAAGAAAATAATATCACCACGTTACTGATGCAATAAACTGATAACGTTCACCACTGAAAATGGAACAAACTGAAATTAAAAAGGAGTAGTTGAATTTTTAATAAGGGAATCTATAAAAAACACTTCAAAAACTATTTTATTTAAAGAAATGATATTAAAATTTATAATAAAAGACAAATAAAATTATACAGTTTATAAAAGAAAAAAATCATTATTTACAAGATAATATTATAGATATAGAAAATAAAAAATTATACAAGTAAGATTGAATGTGTACACAAATTTTGCAAAGTCACTAATAATTTAATTATGAGTCAATTTTGTTTCTATCTATACACAATATGTTAGAAAAATTAAATTTAAAAAGACACCTCTTACTATAACACAAAATCTGTAAAATAACTAAAGATTAGAGAGAGAAAAGAGACAGATAAGCCCTCTCTATACAACAGCCTATTGAATTAAGACCCCAAAATGGAGTGATATATCATGGTCATAGATGGACTGATGTTACAGTGATCGATTCTCCTCGACTCAATCATTGAAATTTAATCAGTATCCCAGAAGCAATTGCTGTACAAATTGATGATCTGGTTTAAACAGTTTTAATCACAACATAGGGTCAAGAAAAGTCAAAACAATCCTGAAAAGAACAAAGTAAGAGGATTTACGATATCAATTATCAAGGGGTTTTATGAAGTATAGTAATTAAGAGAGAGTAGTATTCACATAAATACAGACAAATAGTCAATTGAGTGGACTAGAGAGTGCAGAAATGGACAACACATAACGACGAAATAAATGGTGGTGGGTCAATTTGACACCCAAGTGAATCTGGCCCACTACCTCAGAATATACATTTAAAAATCAATTCCAGACACAGTATAGATCCAAACACGTAAAGGGGAGCAATAAACCTTTTAAAAGAAAACATGAAGGGATGTCCTCATGACTTCAGGTAGGCAAAGAGCCTTTAAACATGACATAGCATCATCAATCATACAGGGAAAGGCTTATGCATTGGACTGCACTCAAATTAAAAATTTATGCTCATCTATAGACATGGGTTAGTGAAAAGGAAGACACAAACTAGGAACAGAACTAACAAGGGACTCATACTCAGAATATATCCTATGAATCAACAAGAAGACTGATGACCTATTTTTAATGGACAAACTTATAAAAGGCCAATGAGCATATGGAAAGACACTGACTTATTAGCTTTTAGAGAAACATAAATTAAAACTATGACACTGAATGACTACTATAAAAGATTGAAAATGAGCTGGGAGTGTACTCAGTGGTAAAGCCTTGCCCTAGCATACATGAGGCCCTGGGTTCAATTCCCAGCACTAGAGGGGCAGGGAGAGCTACATTTTGAGGACATGGAGTGATGGCAACATTCAGAAACCTGAATTTACACCGTGGTAGTGTACATTGATACACTTTGGAAAACTATCTAATGAATTAAAAGATTGGTCCCCACTCCTCTTTTCTCTACATTAGATTTGTCCACACGTTAACAAATACCTCGTGGGTGGGATGCTTTTTCCTCACTCCTTACATTTGACAGAGTGACTTGCCCAGTGCAATAGGATGTTCATGGATATAATTCAAATGGAAACTTAAAGTGTGCTTTTGCTGTCAGGCCCTCCAAGTTGGTTTCAACCATTGAGAACAAGAAGAACGTGCCTTGAGGAGCCACTGGCCCTAAAAGGTTGAGAGACACAAGAGTTGACAGGGATTCCAGTGCCCAGCATGAAGTTAAATCCAGCCGATCCTGGTGTAAATCAACATAGCCCAGCTAATTCACAGAAGGGTGACTGTCAGTCTTTTATGACACTCATGATGTGGTTAAGTGTTCGTTGTTGCTGTAACAACAGTCAATTAATATGTGCTGTTGTCTGCCTAGTAAACCTCATTTATGTGCCTCTTCTGTGACTAAGCAATTCCAGTGAAAAAGCATTATTTATAGTAGACAAACACTGGTGATGACTCAAAGAGCCATCAGTTCCAGAAGGGGTAAATAGGCAGTAATACTCTCAAACAATAAATTGCATCTTTTCAAAAGGCAGATCCCCAAAGAAATAATTTTCCATAATTTCCCATGTAGAAAATTCAAAGTAAAGCCATGTGTAGAGTCCTTAGGAGGAAGGGGCAGCACATACACATACCTGGAAACTGGAAAGGGTCTGTTGCTGGATCTTCATGGTCATGGAGATGGGTTCACATTGAGAAAACTCACAAAGACATTCACTTGTGGTGTGCAAGCTTTTTCTGAGCATCTTATAGTACAACAAAATAAAAATGGGGGGGTATTTGTTTCCTTATACTTGTAAAAGAAAAACATTGCTAAGACCTCCATAGACACTAGTCCTGCCTCTTCAAGAATTTAACACTCTCCGATGACAGGTGAGCAAAGAGAATAAAAAGAAAATAGTAGGAAAAGCTTCACTGATATAAAATATGCATACGGATTGAGGCTCTCCCTTGGTCTTTATGTCAAAAGTTCACAAGACCCATCCTGTCCAGAGAGTGCCCTCAAGGACAAGTCCCGTCATGGTGAGGACACAGTAACCACACCCTCACACATCTGTTCACTGTCAGTGCATTAACACGTACCTGGGCAAGTGGAGGTGCATCTGGTGTCCAGTTTTAATCAGAAAATGGAGAAGTGGTCATAGATACCCCTGCCCAGATCCGTAGCAGATAAACAAGAAAATGGCAGACCTTAGGCTCCTCCTCCTCCTGCTCCTCCTCCTGGTTGGCTCTTCACAAGATCAAAATAATGAAGCCAGTTAAAAATCTTTCAAACAGATTCTCAAAAATTGCTTGACTGTGGAGTTATACTAATTATGCTAGTAATGAGCCTTCAGAAACTACTATGCCTGCCTTAAACATAGCCTGAAGTCCTTATAACTAGTGAGTGTCTTAGTCTCACTTTCTTGTCCCTGAGACAAAATACCCAAACCAGCAACAGAAAAGGAAGAGAGGTTTATTTGGGCTCACAGTAGCAGAAGTCTCAGTCCTTGCCTGGTCCATGGCATGGAAGAAGGGCCTGGGTAGAGGAAAGATGCTCATGTCAAGGTGACTGGGAGGAAAAGAGTGAAGGAAGGAAAGCGGGGGGAGACAGACCCTTCCAGGTAATGAAGCCAGTGACCACCTCTTCTGATGCAACTCTGCCTCCTAATGGCACATCAGCTATAAGCCCCCATGATACATCACCTTCCAAACACAGGGGTCTTTGGAGGCCATTTTGAATTTAAAGAGACAGTAAGACAAAATATTTGTGGGTTTTTTATTATATCTTTCTTTTAAATTTCTACTATATATACTTTATAATGTATATAATTTATTACTGTAATAGTCCTTGTATGTGAATTTAAATGTACATATATTAGGAGTATAGCCCCAGTATAATATAATGCAATATAAAATTAAAATTTTTGCTGATAAGTACCCAATCAAAATGTTTTAGAACTACTTTAAATGTTTACAGTAAAGCAGTTGCTAATTCTCTCCTTGGGGTAGAATTTCTTTGTGAATACAAGAAGAAACACAGAATTAAAGCTATTTCTTAGGTTCTTTCCTACTTCTATGTTTTACATGTCTATCATTTTATGTTTAAAAAGTAATTTCCCTAAATCTATAAAAAAAGACAAATTAGAAAAGAGTAGGAGAGTTACCATACAGTACCACGAGCCCAGCCTTGAGCTACTGGCTTTGTTTATTACATAACTCTTTCAAACACAGCAGCCCCAGGAAGGAGATATTATTGTTCCCATTTTCCAGATGAGGAAATGGAGCCAAAAATACAAATACTTGTTAAGTAAGGAAACAGAGAACGGTCACATTGTGCAGGAGTTGAGAAGTTTAAAGCGAGAACTGGCTGACTGTAAATTTCTTCCCAGTCCTTTACATTAGCATTCTGGAGCAGAGTGTGAAGTTGATGTCTGTGTTTTTATGTGGCTTTTACACATACTTACACGAGTTGGTCTGTTGTATTTTCCCTTAGCACTGTCAGCGATCTTACCAGCTATCACTGTGAACATCCACCCCACCCCCGTGTCTAGCGAAGTACCAGTTACACGGAAGCGTCCCATACCGATCTGTAGGAAAAACATGACTGAATGAACTAATGCGTGCATGAGGGATGTGGTAGAACAGACTTTGTGCCAAACTAACAAGTCACTATTTTGTTAGCAGAAAAGTTCTCCCTCTCTGAATTTTTATTTTGCCATGAAAAATAAATCCAATATAAGCTTCCTTCAGATGTATATTGCACGGAATACAGAAGCAAAACATGCATTTAAATCACTTATATCTAACTTTTTACGATGCTACTGGGAATGCAGTTCTTTTTGCATTTGCAGTTAAAGGGCAGAACAGATGGTGGAAGTTTAGTTTCAAGAGATAGGCCCATTAAAATAACTTATGCTCTTGAGCAATTGTTCGCTTGAAAGGCTCCATTCATTATGTCTGAGTCTGCAAGCTTCAAAATATGTCCAAAGGAAACAGGGCTTTAGGAATATTTGCTGTATTAGGAGATTTTTTTTCTGGGGCCCAGGGATTTAGCTCTGGTTCCTCCGCCTGCCTTGCAAGTGCAAGGTCCCAAGTTCAATCCCTGGTACAATAATAAAAAACAAAAGAGTAAAGAAGACTTTTCTGGAATGGGACTATAGCCCACAAACTCTATCCCCTAAAATAATCAGTAAGCACTTGCTGGAAGCTTCTCTAAGTGGGACCTTTGCTTCAGGAAGCATCTGCCTTGGGAAGAGGCCTCAGGTTAGGAAATGAGGTTCAAGGGTAGGAGTGTTTTGCTCTTTTGAGCCACAGCTTTTTCACTTTTTCTGTCTGCTATGAGTGTGGGTTTGACTAAAGAACTTTATGGTTACCAAAAAAAAAAAAAAAAATGTAAAGACAAAATGAAAGAGGACAAAGCATAAATGTGAAAACCATCAAAATTGTCCAAAATGGCCACCACTTATACATCTGACCGTTTCCTCATCTGAATGCCAGCCTGTGTACAGATGAGTTGGCTAACAGTCAATTGCAAGAGATCCTTCATCTTTCATCACCAGACCGGCAGCATGACAGTCACACCCAGACCTGGCCACATCTGCTGTCTCCTGAGTGTCACACTGTACCTGTCTCCTTCAGTGTGCTTTGCCACACTGCGAAATGCATGATGTGGTGCAATGTACACTGGGAACCAGGGCAGCTGGGTCCCATCCCAGGGAGACACAGCAGCCCATCTGGTCTTCTCAATAACTCAGTGGAATTATTTAACTTTGCCTTTAACACAACCTAGCATGGCCCACTGGCCAAGCCAGTAAGTGGTGCCTCTAGAATCCAAACTCAAAATGTGGAAACTTTGAAATCTTTCCTTACCCTCTGTTTCACTCTCTCAGCTCTCTTACAGTTCCCTATAAAATTCTTTACGATAAAAATGAGTTTTGACTGAAGAACAGCATGCTTACCTTGTGAAGTTGCAAAAATGACTATCACAGAACATTAGTATCAATTCCAGAGAAATCCAAGTCCAGGGCTACAAGCTTGGTTGTAAATACTGAGAAGCTCCGTGCAGATCAAATACCACTGCTGGCCATATGAGTCAAGATCCTGACAGGAAACAGAAACCCATTCAAGTTGGGTAAATGAAGGAAAAGATAAGAAAAGGAGATGCTGAAAAAAGATAACAGAAACAGAGAAGCCGGCGAGGGCCAGCATAGGACCCTGGGCCTAGTGACAGTGAGGAGCTGCTCACCTCTCATCCTAAAGAGGTAAGGATGAGAGAAGCTGGTCAGGACTTCGAGAGAGTAGCTGCATGCAGAGACACCTGCGGTGGGTGGGAGATCTTCAAATAATCCCTTCTTTCTTAACCATGTCAGCCAGCAATGCTAGAAGTTCATGGGTTGGAAACCTACAGGCAGCTGCAGCTTTGATGTCTGATTCAAAAGCACACTGTTGGCCCTCTGGACTGCTTTCTCTGTCCTCATATATTCATCAAACATTCTGTATCTGCTGTGTACCAAACATAAGTAAAGTACTAAGTACTTCTGGCTATAAGAAATAAAGTAAAGCACAGGCATTCAGGGTACAGAATGAAAGAGTCCATAGGCATGGCTCTTCTGTTGTTTCTTGGTGATTGTGAATAAATAATCTGGAAACAGTCTTAAAGAACAAGGAAGACAATGTACCTTGAGAAAAGGAAAGAAAGGTATTCAAACAAGTGTGCAAAGACTGAGGTGAGAATCAGTGTGGCTCCCAGAGCTTGTAGGACGCCAGAGAGGAGGAGCCCAGTGAACACTGCAGCTGAGGATGGAGACAGAAGTTGGCATCATCCATACGAGTGAGAAAGGTCACCAGGGGAAATGTGTAAAGTTAGAAGAGGAAGACAGCCGTGGATGCACAGGAGAATGGCCCCAAAGATGTTCACGTCATAAGCAAATGGCAAGAGGCACTTGGTGGATGATGAAATGAAGGATCTTGAAATGGGAGACTGCTCTGGGTTATACAGGTAGACCCAGTGTCTCACAACTGGGGAGAAGAAAACTTAAGGGGAGAGAAGAAAACTTAAGAGTGAAACAAAGCTTTGATGAAGCTACACTGACGGCCTTGAACATGGAGGAAGGGACAAGCAACAGAGACTCCTCTAGCCCAAAGACGGCGAACCTTTTAGAGACTAGGTGCTCAAACTGCACCCAAAGCCAGCACTGCAATTAGGCCTGAATACTGAGGTTTCAGTCTAGGAAAAAATATCACACATTAACATCTTTTATCTTAAAAGAAAAACACAATAACATAAACACACATGCCAAAGGTTTGCCACTACCACTCGGCAAGCTGGAAAGGATCTTCACCTACACTCTCTAGTGTAGAACATAGTCCTGCCATCCCCTTGGGTTTAGCCAAGTGAGATCCATTTTGAACTTCTGAACACTCTAGAATCATCAGATAATCTACTTGTGTCATTTTAAAACCACTACAATGGTTTTTTTTAGGTAATTTGTTATAGCTATAATAGGAAGCTAACACAGTACCTGCAGAACATTTTATAATATGTTAAAAGAATGTGGCTGGCATGTTAGTATTAACAAAAAAGTGTTTCAAGACATGTTTTTAATATGTTTTGTTTATCTAAAAAAAATGCAAAAACATGTTTACCTAAGATTATTTTAAAACTCCATAAAACCAAACATGTGTTTATATATAAATGCACAGAGAAAGATCTAGAACTATTCCTCCCAATATAACACAATCAAGGATTGGGTAGGGGAAAGATTTCGAGGTTGTAGATAGAATCTAGTTTAAACACAATCTTTAAATGCATAAATGAGAGTATTAAATCAAATAAAACTTTTGGGGGGTACATAGTGATGCATGTTAGGGCTGAGAAAAAAAACTTAGAAATGAATTTCACAAAAGACAATCTCGGCCATTTCTGAAGTACAGAGAGCCTCCTAGGTCATTATTCAAGGGCACTTTGGTTGATAAAGAGATATATCATCCATTCACTGTATAAATAAGCAGAAGTCAAACATTTATTAAAATCTGTTAGAGAGAAATGGCCTCAACTTTTAAAAACAGGGTACTATCATTCTTTAAATTTCCAGCAAAGGAAGAGGAATAGGCAAAAAGAATTAGGAAGAAAAGCAAGGGGAAGAGAGAAGTTCAAGAGTGTACCCAGAAGTTACAACATGATAAAGGGTGCCGTGGTATGGAAAGTAAGGGAAAGCTTTTTAAAAAGTCCCCTAAATTTAGCTTACCAAAGGCACCAGTAGCCTCTAAACTCTAAGGCATCAAAAGGAATGTGAGAAGCGGGAGAGAGGTGACTAGGTCCCAGCTTGGTGAAATTGGGAAAATGGAGCCAGGGCAAGAAGGAGGAGGTTGAGGGAGGAAGTTCCAAGATGGCAAAGGCTTGGGAAGGGTTGAATGCTGATGTGAAGGAGCCCGGTGAGAAGGAAGCCTGAGAGGGAGGAAGTAACTGATGGAGCCGAAGATCAAGGTAACCAAGGGAGTGAGAAGGGAGGGGATCCGGTCACGGGCAGAGGGCTTGTGCTGGCTCTCATTTACCACCGCAACAAGAGGGCAATCTTCCCTACGCCTCCAGGCAAAGCTATGGGGAGAGAGGGATACGGAGCAGGACGAGGGGGTGAGGATCATTCATTCCATTAGTTAGTGTGGACTGTTTTCTGACCAATCAAGAGGCACATCTGTGAACCAAAAAGGGGATGATGACTGGCTGGGAGAGCAGAGCCGTTCAAAAGCACCAGAAGTAGAAAGAAAGGGTGCTGACTCCAGAAAGGCAAAAGTGCTGCCAGGCAACACCAAAGATGCTGCTGAGCTCAAAGGAGCACGAGCAGGAGCAGACACTGGTGGACTGCGCTTGAGGCCAGGTGGGCGTGCAGGAGGAAAGCTGGGTGACCTGGCTCAGGCATGAGCAGTACAGTTGCTCCCACCAAGGATAGTGCCTGGCTCCTCCCTCTCCTGCAGGCCCTGGTCCCCACATGCTGCTGAGTCCAGTTCTTCCATTTCTCTCGAAAGTGTATTTCCCTCTATCCCTGCAGTCTTTGCCCCCTCCGTTTCTTATCATATCTCATCTTGGTTGTTGCACATTTTCCCTTCAACTTGGATACCCCGAGCTAACCTTTGGGTTTGTGTGTGAACTCACTGTGTGAGTGTGTGTGTACATATGCACACACGTGTGTGTGTGTGTGTGTGTTCAAGGGTTTA
>NW_022900947.1:10517979-10556718 GCF_012274545.1 Fukomys damarensis | reverse complement strand
GTGTGTGTGTGTGTGTGTGTTACCAAGGGTTTACACTAGGACCTTCACATTGAGCTACATCCCTTTCAATTTTTTATTTTGAGACAGGGTCTCACCAAGTCACTGTGTTTTCTGAGCTGAGGTCAAACTTAGAATTCCCCTGCCTCAGCCTCCCAGAACGCTGGGATTAAAGGTGTGCACCATCACGCCCAACTCTGCATCAGCTAAGAGATGAGATGTGTACCCCTTATCCAAAATGCTTGGGACCAGAAGTAGTCCCAATTTTTTTAGATTTTTGAATGCATGCACACACATAATAAGATATATTTGGGAGGGGATGCAAGTCTAAACATGAAATTGATTTATTCTTCATATACTCACAGGCAGAGGGTAATTTTAGGCACTGCTGCCAGTGTGCCTGAGTTTTGACTTGAACCAGTCACATGCACTCAGGTGAGGAATTTTCTACCTGTGGTTTCACATCAGTGTTGAAAAAGCTTCAGACTTCGAAGCACTCTTGATTTGGGACTTTCGGACTCAGGGTGCTCGGTGTGAAAATGTGGTAACATTTTGAATTCCTCCTTCCCCTTTCCTAAGGGCAGTATGCAAGCTCCACTTTCCGCATTTCTCCCTCCCCAAGGTCAGTCTTCAAATTTTCCACACAAGCTGTTGCCTACATTTTCCTGGAGATGCCTTTTCTTGACCTTGGGTTTTTTGCCGATCCCTTCTCCCAGTTCTTCAATGGATAAACACCTGCTCATCCTTCAGGTTCACGGTGACTTCATTTCTGCACATCCAAATCTAAGCAGACGCCAATTTAGATGCTTCCATTAGTATTCTGTTCTCTATCATGAGCTCATCACATGACATCATAACTGCAAGTCCCCTTGTCTGTCTTCTGCCATTCGACTTTGAGCATTACAAAGACTGATTTTGTGTCTTGTTTACCATTGCTCCCCCAGCACCTCATACCGCTGGAACACATTCAATAAATATCGATTGAATTACGTTGAAAACCAAGCCTCCAAATCTTATGCTTTTTTCCCCATTAGACTCTCATATCTATAGCACAAAAGATTAAGTGCATGACATGCATGTAATCTGAGAAGGGAATTCATTCCTGACAAGTTAATGAGCCAACCACTTAGTACCATTAAACAAGCAGCATTTATCCTTATGGCTTGAAAAGAGTTTATTTTGATGAAAGATGTGCCAGGTTTCTTGTCATCGATGCCAAGTGATTTCTTAATTAACTCACAGGTACTGTCAATAGCAAAGTCCGGTAGTGTTGGGTACAGATGGGAATTAAAGTAAGAGAACTGCTTGCTCCAGAATTTTTGAAAATATTCGTAGCTATTACATAATGAAGGAAACCTTTGAGTTAAGTCTGTGGCTATCCAATCTGCTGGTCATCCTAGCCAGCATATTTTTCATCTCATGTATTGTAATTTTCATGTCTAGAATTCTGAGTTGGCTCTTAAAATCTCTTCTGTCTCTGCTTGGTGTGTTCAGCCTTTCTTCTAGTTTCCTAAGTACCTGGAATATGGGGATCATAGTATTTAAAGATTTATCTACTAATTCTACCACCTGCTATTTCTCAGTCAGTTTTCAGTGATTGATGTGTCCCTTAATTATGGATTATATTTTCTTGCTTCTTTTCATGTCTGGTAATATTTGGCTAAGTGCTGGATAGTATTAGCTTTGCTTCTCACTGAGATAAGACCCTTATGTATGAGTAGCTTGTGGATTATGAGGTTTCCTGTCTGGTTTTGGGGAAAGGACATTATTTTCATCCATGCATACACTCTAAACATTGTTCCCTCTGGTTCTTCTAAGTGGGCTTTTTCCCTGGTCTTGATTAGTCTCCTCACAGGTGCGTGTTGTGCTGTGGACATGTATCGTTATTCAACTACAGTTATGCATGGCATAAAAATGTTTCTGCCAGTGATGGACCACATATATATTCAACAGTGGTGCCATAAGATTATAGTGGAGCTTAAAAATACCTATGGCCTAGTGAGATTGAGTCAATATGATGTCATAGTACAATGCATTACTCGCATGTTTATGGCAATGTTGATATAAACAAACATACTACACATGCAATTGTATATAGCACATACCACATGATAATGATAATAAATGACTAGGCTACTGCTTTCTGTATTAGGTGTACTACTCTTTTATCATGATTATACTCCATACTATTACTTATCACACCTGAGAAACTTGACTTTAAGGCAGTGTATTGTGTTATCCCATCAAAAGCCTCACAAATGCCATGGTCGTCACATCTCTTAATTACATCTGGGACTTGCTGAGTCCCGTGCCCAAGGAACACATACCATCTAGGTTTGAGTACGTGCCCTGTATAGTATTCACACAACAGACTTGCCTAATTACACACTTCTCAAAAAAAGTAAATATACCTTCTGGGACTCCCAGCTTTCTTTGTGCAACCCTTTCCTCTTTGGTAGTGTACCCTGAGAATTTCAATTGCCTTGGACTCCTAGTTCCGTCTCTTCAACTCGTAGAGTCTCTGGGGCGCTGCCTGGCTTCCCACTTCCCTGTCTGTGGCTGGAGCTCTAGATGGTGTCCCCGGACTGCTCGGCAGCTGAATCTGGAGCTCTGTGTCATACAGCTCCATTGGAGTCCCTGTTGCCTGGATCCCACGTTCCCCAATCCCCAGGTTTTGGCTCACTCCCTTCTTTTGCTGAAGTATGCCTTCCAAAATATCCTGAGAACAAGTGCATATGTGGGAGATAAAAGATTTTCAACCTTCCCTATCAGAAAGTGGCTTTAGATATGCTCCAGCTTGATTGAAAAGTTACTTATTAGAGAAATACCTGCTGACCATAATTTTCCCTCAGAATTTTATTTGGGTTTTTTCTTTTCATGCTGTTCTGAATGGAATTTCTTTCTATTGACTTTCATCTGAAACTTTTCATTCTTCTCATTTTCACTAGTGATCTAAGATTTCTGTGAGTCTATTTCTTTGTTGTGGGGATTGGGTGGGTCTTCTCCACCTGAGGAGCAATGTCTTCCTACTCTGAGAAAATTCTCTGCATTACTTCTCTCATAACTGCTGCCCAATTTTATTACCTGCATTCTCTTTGGAATTCCTGTTAGCTAGATTTTCATCCTCTAGATTTATTCTCTAATTTTTCTTTTTCTCTTCAATGCTAATATTTACTTTTTAGACTTTTGTTCCAGTTTCTGAAAGATTTTCTTGATATTTTTAGCAACCTTTCTAATTAATTTTTCATCTCAGTTATTGTATTTTTAACTGGAGGAGTTATTTCTTTTTTTCTTATTGTTCCTTTGTTATGTTATCCTATTTTTTTCCATGGATTGAACATCTTACCTTATGAGGTATTATCAAAATATATGATAAATGTTTAAATTTCAAAAATATATTAGAGTAAAAGATACACTGCCACAAGTCTCCCTCACAATACCCTGGCTGCAAATACACATAACCCATCATTCTTGCCACTTTTTGGAAGCAGTTCTGAAAGTCCTCTTTTGTGAATGTCTTAAGGATCAGAAATACAGTGAATGCTGCTGCTGGGTGCCATCCAAGGGAAAGGCAGACTTGTGAAAACATTACAGTGTGTCTTCATCCACCTTATTCATCACAGCTGGCACTTTGTGGCTTCTGGTTCTTCCTCAAAGTCAAAATGATTGTGAAAGGTAACTACTCTGAATTGATGCAGAACATCGAGGCATCCCCAACAGTGCAACTAAAGACACTCACGAAAGAGGACTTCCAGAACTGCTTCAGAGGGTGGCAAGGACTATGAGGCAAGTGTGTTCCAAAGGAAGCTTTTACTGTAGCAAAATTTTTAATTTAGGCATTGACTTTATTTTTCTGTCATACCTGTTATATCTCTAAAGTTACTAATAGTAACATTTTTGAATGTTCTTTTGCTCCTTTTACTCTTTTTGTTTCTTCGGCGTTCCTTTTCCCTATTTTTCATGACAGACTATTTCTTACACCTTTCAAATATCTAGCGACACTTCGTATCTGAGAACAATGCACTAAAGCATGAGAGGAAGCCCGAAATGAGACCCCACTGTGAGGTGATTTGCAGGAAAACTGGGTTTTTCCCTGGGGAAATCTCCACGCAGTCAGAGCTCTTTAACAGTTTTCTCTGGAGCAATTATTTCTCCAAAGAAGAATCTTCCGCAGCCCTGTGTGCGCTGGTGGGAGGAGGATGGAACCGGCCCTGGTTGCTGAAGCTCCAGAAGCAAGTGAGGAGCGGGACGGGTGCAGGTGGGCGGTTTGTCACCCTCGAGTCTCCTCACTGTCTGTCAAAGCTCAGCCTGATGTCTTGCTCCTCCTCTCCATTCTGACTGGAGTCCTGCGACTTGACACTGAACCCCTCGTCCCCGTGGAAGAGGGGAAAGAGGCTGGCTCTTGCAACAAGAGGTGGCAAGGTCTGGAGCACCTACCATCCGGAGTTTGCTTTAATTCTCGTGTTTTCAGTCTGACTCTCACTCAGTGACCATAGTCGCAGCGTTTCCGGACTCCAGTCCCCTTGGGGCTCTGTGGAGAAGCCCAGGCTGGCCTTTTACCGCCTCCCTCTCTGCTTCTGCCTCTTCTCTCTGTTCAGTCACCTCCCCTCCTCTAAGCACTTCCCATTTTCTGTCAGAAGTGCAATTCCTTCTAGACTGTTTGCTCCTCTGCTGCATCTCCTTTTCCTCTTGCTCCCTTTTCTCCCATTCGAGCCGAGATCCAGAGGGAAGCTGAGGGAGACGTAAGAAATCAGTGCTGTATATCCACAGCGGACCACAGACATTCTCTCTTCTCATGTCTGTCACAACTCTAGGAAGTGAATGATCCTTTCAACCATGTATGACCAGTGGGTGGCAGCACCAAGATTGGTGAGTGCTCTAACCCAAAGACTGTGAGCCAGGCGGTATATAGTACTGTCCTGGTGGATGTTCGAATTTATCTACTCTATCGTCATTGGCATCGCTCACCCAACTGCACACGGATCCCCAGAGCTTTGTGGCCCACTATCCAACTATGGACTCCTGCATCCTGCATGCTCAGGATTCAGAGACACTTGGACACACTCCGCAGGCACATCAGTCTTCCTGCTCTTTCTTTTATCTGCTACGTAACCTTGAAAAGCTCCACAGGCTGGGCCCTGCCTGGAGAAATGCTCTCGTGAACCACACAGGGACTTCTTTCAAAGTATGCACATCTAGTCGGGGAGAGAGGCCCCAAGAGCAAGACCAACTGTGGAAATGTGTCCTAATAGAAAAAGAATGTCCTGTAGCTTGGATTTCATCAAGGAAATGATGGCTAAGCTGACATCTGCTTATTCTTTTGACACACATCTATTTGGCACCAATTGTATGCTAATAAAAAACGGCTCAAACTGATGCAGGAACTTCCTATTGCCTGGTAAGTACTTGATGTACATTACTTCATTTAATCCATCAAACCTAGGAGGCAAGTTCTATGTTTTATTCAATCTTGCAGAGAATGAAAAGGAAGCACCAAGCTTTGGAGTAATACTTGCAGTAAGTTCTAGTGCCTAGGTTCTGCCCAGGCTACTAGGTGCCAGGGTTGGCACTCTTAAATGCTACATCAGGAACTGAGGAGGACATGGAGGTGAGTCAGATGGGCCCCTACCCTCAGAGCACTTATGATTTAGAGGTAAAAATGAGATGGAATTAATTAGCAGGCAAAGGGCACAGAGATGTACTGAGTCACTGTACCATGCATTGTAAAATATCTGAAATGGGCTTCATAAGGAGAAACTCTCAAACAGACAAGTAGCCCAGGGTGCACAATCTCCACTGCATTCATTATCCCAAAGACCAGCAGGACGGGACCCATGCCAAGAGATGCCCCAGGAGAGGATTGTGGGCCCACTGTGCCAGCTGCTTGCTGAGTTCCTAAGAGGGAGGGAGCAGGGTTTCAACATGGTCTAGTTTTTTTCTCTCTTCACCATCAGCAGAGAGAGTAGGGAGACAGAGGGACTAGTGTTTTGGACAAAGGTAATTGGGCTTGTGGAGGATGAAAAGGGGAACTGGTCTTTTGAGGTCAAGGTTGCATATCCTGGGATTATCTACACATGAACCACAAGGTTTGGGGAACTGACTCAAGTTGGGTAAGGGAGTTTGAGGGGCCCTTATGCTCACTGACAAATAGAACATGCATGGCTAAAGGGAAGCCCTGGACAAAGGCCAGTGGAGGTACAGTGTGGTGAGTGCAAAGGAGAAAGTCTTAGAGAGGAGGCACAGACCTCATGGTTTGGGGCTCGCTTTGCCCTTTCAGGAGGGGTAGTATCCAAGCCACTGAAGATCTGACTCCCCTCTTAGAGCTCCTGTTAGCTGCTATCAGGAGTTTGGTTATGAAAAAGGGAATTAGTGGGAGCAGATACCAATTAGTATGCAAAATGTCAGTGGCTTCGACTAGAGGCCTGGGAGTAGAGAAGAAGAGAAGCACTCAGATTAGAGTCACTTTCAAGAGTGCTACTTGAGAGCACTGCTAGCCGCTGGATATGTAGAAATAAAGGAGGAATGAGGGGTTTCACCTCAGTTCTGTCTTGGACAGCTGAGGAATTGGGGAGCTGTTTGCTCAGCGGGATGACAAGCTGAAGGACAGAGAGGAGGTGAGGCTGAAGGGGCTTCGGCTCATACCGACCCACTGCACAAGAGGATGGAGGGAACCCAGTGCCGATGCCTAGGCGTCCTGCCACAGATGCCCATAGGACACCAGGGAGCCAGCTCAGCCCACACTTTCTGCAGAGTGAGGCCCCTGAAGTCTCCGTGAACTGCAGCAGGCTGGAAAGTGCTGAAGCTTAAATGAATATACAACCCGCTCCTCTGGGTCAGAGCAATCACCATCCTGAAGTACAACCATTTTCCTCATTTGTAATGCCATTTCCAGGACATCTTACATTTCAGTTCAGAGCTGCCATTTTATACAGTTGGATTTCTTTTCAATTCAGCCCAATTTTAACCCCAATGTTCAAGTTATTTTTTTCCTATTATGCCCATAAATGGAAGCAAATCATACTGTCTTATATAAATGCAGCTGTTTCTCTCTCTACCCTTTTTTCATCTTAGATGAAAATTTTCTTTCTTCTTTTTTTATTAACCGCACCTCCCCCTCCCTGCTCCCTGCAGAGTACCTTGCTATTGGCTGTTTTTGTTCCTTGTCTCCCGTGCTCTTTCCTGTTTCTTCACAGAGCTCCTGCAGAGATATTTTCTTATATAATCAAATTATAGGTCAAATTCATCAAAGAGATAGCACACAGGTACATTTCTTTACGAACATTTAAACCAATGCAGTAAGTAACACATTCTTATTTTTAGTGGGAGCGTTGGTAAATAATGATGTTCTTTGTAAAGGAAAATGAAGGAAGCAGTAGAGCTTAAAAAGATGCCAAAGCCCTTGTTAAGCTGTGAAGTTGTACAGATGTATGTTGTGATCACTACGGTTATTATGACCGTGTTTGGGTATTGCATAACATATGAAACGTTTTCTGTCTTTATATATTTAAAACAGGTAAACTACTTAAATTTATAAAAAAAAATACTTGACATTAACTATTTCATAATTGATTTCAATAAATACCATTCCAGTGCCTAGGATAAGATGCAAACTGTGCCTCACACAGAGATGGCGAAAGATAGTGTCCATGGCAAAGAGACAGGCAGAGGCACAAAACAGTTCCCTTTGGTACAAGCAGAAATGTGAGGGCACTGAAAGGAGCAGACACACCTGCCCCATGCTGCAGTGGTGAGTCTGACATCTTGAATCGTGCCTTATACACGTGGACTCCGCACAGTCATCGGGTGAAAAAAGTCACGACCCTCACGTTACCAATGAAAACGTGGAGATTAATAACAGTTAAACAACGGTCTGGAAGTCGCCACGATACAGAATGACAGAACAAGGGAAAGCAAGCTCTGTTTGGCTCCGAACACGGAATTTTTTTTTTCCCACTTTCCCCAAGGGTACCTGTAGAGCCATTTAGAAGAATGAGGAGAACACTGAATCGGCCTGGAGTGGAAGGCAAGAGTGGGTGTTCGTGGAGGCCGAGCTGCACCTTGCGCCATGAGACGAAGGGGAAGCAGAAGAGATGGGGAATCCCAGGCAGCGGACAGGCAGGGGACAGCCTGGGGGTATGGAAATGCATTCATATTCAGGCAAAGACCAGAGTGCAGAAGGCCTGATGTGCCCACCTAGGAGCCCGGATTCTAAGAGCCTCAAAGCCTGTAGGCTGACACCGTTCACTGAGGGGAGGGCAGGTCACCCAAAGCAGGACCAGGAGCTTGGTTTGCTGTCATCCAGACTTCCAAGGGAAAGGTTGGGTTCTGGGAGCTAATTCCATTTGGGAAAAGCTCCATCTTGCAGCTTGAGCTGTATTTCCACAAAAGCTCTGCTTAGTCGGGCATCCGTTACTTGACCTTGTTCCCACGCCGGTGTCTGCCCCTCTTGCTCCCTTCCTTGGAATTCAAGTCTTGCCGTTCCATTCCTGTTCACCTGAGGTTCTGGCCACTCCACACTCCCACCTGAGCGCCGAGGGTCACAGTAAGATCTTTCAAACTTTTGCACATTTTTCTATCTGGATTACCCCTTTTCTTCTTCTTTATCTGGACCACCTCCCTGCACAGATCATGCCAAAATGTAGAATAGTACTGTACCCACATTCCTGTAGCCTCAACAATACATAAATTTTAGAATTTTATCAGCATTGTAGGTGGTTACTGTCATTCTTGAGTATTTTTAATTTGCCCTTCTCTTTTTTCAAGTTGAGCATTTTTCATGTGTTGTTATATTTCCATTTCTTTTCTTTTCTTTTTTTTTTTCCTATCCGCCTTTACACACTTGACTTTTGACCATGGTCTTTCTCTTGCTATTTTTAATTAACCATATGTCTAAAATACGAGTTGTGCAATTTTTTCTCAATTTTCTGTGCACTTGTGGGGTCGATTAGTCTTTTTTTCCTTTGTACTTTTTCTCTATAGAAAGGACACAAAGTTGGGTGAATCATTATCAAAGCTGTAAAACTTTTGGTTATCACTGATTAGAGCCTAGAATTTTATTAGAAAGGGGCTGCAATTTCCACTAATAGTGTACATCGTGTAATACAAAAGGTTCTCAACTACATGTTACAGGTTCCTTTTTCTTTAAGAAATAAAAATTTGCTTTAAGGAATTATTTGCTCTGAAATACAAACTTTGCAATGTTTCCTTGAGGTCAGCACATGCTTCTCTCTTACTAAAGACCCTTCAATGAATTATTTTTAAAAATCTTAGAAAAGGATGCTAGATTTTTATCTCATACAAGCATGCCTATGATTTTTTACCATAATTCTTCAACCATATAACCTCAGAGGGCTGCCACCAGAGGGTTACATTTCAGGAGCCAATTGTGAAAGAGGTGGATAATCTTCAGGAGTCGTTTTCAAAAAATAAAACCTAGAAGCCAATGATTGTGTGACACCATCTAAGGATAGTAGATGGTTTAGATAAATGCAACATTTACAACAAGCTCTGGTTTGGGATACTCATTAGCCATTCTAAAATCTATTCATGAAGGGCATCCCTGGGTGCTTTTAAGTTGAAGTGACCACAAGAAACTCCCAGGAGTAGTTACAGGTACATGGTACATAACTGTGAGAGAAATATTTGCTGATTGAGTGACATACTTGACTGTACATGGTATAATTTCTAAGAACACATAAATGCTCTGAGAGTGAGGAAAACAATAATTGCCTGTATTCACCTTATTGTACTTGAGTTGTCCCCGTTTCTTTCTCCTTTTCAAACCCTGGCAGCATGGACACTGAACACCCAAACTGACTTCTTGATGTGAGGAACCACCTTGAGCCACCTCCAGAAACTGCTCACCACAGATGGCCCTGAGGTCTCCAAGCCAACCACTTCCTTCAGCTACCCACACCCCACATAGCACATATCCTGGATGACAGGGTTTTGCATGTGGCCTGTCTGAGAAGCTTTGCGCCAGGCAGTCAAGAAAAACACCCAGCACACTCTCCCCTTCTCACATATTTAAAGTTGTTGCAATAGAGAAGTTAAATGTTATCATAGCAAAGTATGCATGGGCAGAGGTTAATTTTGAAAAAAGTACAACTTACCCATTTATTGTGACAGATATGTTGAGGCAGGCACTCTTCGATGTATGAGTTCCAGCAGTGAACAAGACACCTAAGATCCCAGCTCTGGTAGGATTACGTATAAACAGGGTAATCTGGGTAGCGGGATGACTTCACAAGATAGTTCTGAAAGGCTTGACTCACTGAGGAGGTAACTTTTAAACTGGGAGCTTTACAGAAAGAAAATTAGCCAGATATTAGAAAAGCTCAGGACAGATTCAGAGGAAGAGTCAACAGAAAAGGAGAGTTTCAAATTTATTTTTAAAACTTTATCACATTAGCCATCTTTACTATCCCATTATATAGATATGAAAACTCGGGCTCAGAAAAGCCAAATTTATTTAGTAAAGGCCTCGTGATTAAAGGAGACTTCCCTGAACACAAGCAAGCCATTTATTCCTACACTGCTGTTCCTCTCTTATAGAGTCCCATGTGTCCAAATTAAAACCTCCATACATATTTAAGACTGTGAAATGACTTAAGCAGGCAGATAGACAGAATGAGGTCTGAAGGAAGCAGAGGAAAATCCTCAAATACATATTAAACCTTTCTTTTCAGACAACTGCCTAGGCAGTCAAGATTCTTAACAGGGTAAGGCAGATGTGGGGGCCACACACACACATGCAATCCTAGACTTCTGGGAGGCTGAGGCAGATGGATCACAAGCTCAAGCCCAGCCTGTGTAGCTGAGTGACTATACGAGACCCTGGCTTAAAATTACAGATTGAAAAAGGCTGAAGTTATAGCTCAGTGTGAAGCCCTGGGTTAAATCCCCTGCGATGGCAGCAGAACTACCCAAAGGCCTTTGTTGCCCAGCCTGTCGATTGCTGTAGCTTTGGTTTCTGCCAGTGATGTGTCTGGTAGAGGCCGCATCGTGTTCAGGATTCAGCCATTGTGGATTCAGCCAACGTTCATCACCTGGACCTAAGGAACAGAGGCCAGAACATTCGTACCAGCATCCAAGAGGGCACATCTTGGACAAGCTGTAGAAGCCAGTTCGCCTCATGGGGATGGAGCCAGCCTTTTTCTCCCAGGCCACACTGACGGAAAGGGGATGCAAGAGGCAGTCCAAAAATGTGAACTGTCGATACTCTGTCTTTAAGCTGCCTCCTCCAGTTTGAAAAAAAAAAAAGCTTATTTTCTGGACCCTGGCAGAAGGGTCCTGGCTCTGCCTCTATAGTTTCTGGTCGTGGCCCTGAGCTCCAACACCCTGACCTTGGAAAGAAAACATTTACTCAGTCAGTGCCTCAGCTGTGTGGAGACTGTTCCATCACACAGTCTCCAAAGGAGGAGGAAAGTTCAGAAGCTGCTTTTTCTTTTCTTCTGAGAGGCTTAATCTGCAAGGCTTTTGGAGTGAGAAAATTGAACACTTAACAGTAATTGTGTGTGGGTTCTAGTTCTGAACCTGCATAAAATGTGAAATTTCACAGGAGCAATCCTATTGTAGGGATTTTTTCCACTGATCGTCAGGAAACAGAGCTTTTAGATAGATTTGAAGGAAATCAAACCATGCAGGCCCTCTGGCTAGCAAACTTCCGGACAAATCTCTTTCATCTTCTTCCCACAGGCACAGAGCTTCCTGCCTTGCCAGGTACAGAGAGCTTCTGGCTGGCTTTGAGAAAACAAAGTTTATTCATGCAGAGTTACTAACGTCAGTCTGTTACTCCAGCTGTGATCTCATAGAGCTGTGGTGGAAAAGGGAAGATTCCAGAGTGACCACCCAAATGGGACAGGCGGGTAGAAGGACCAGGTCCATTTTGAACAGATGGGAAGGTCCATGTCCTCAAGGTCTCTGCCTCCTTGGAAAGTTCTCCCCATCTTCCAGGACTGACCTAGACCTTTAGCATCATAACTCACTTGAGCCGTACACCAGTTTGAGGCAAGAGGCAGGTGCCATTACCAACCTCACCTCACACATGAGGATGTTGGAGCACAGTCTTCTTAATGCTCCAAAGTCACCCAACAGTCAGGTGGCAGTGAAGGAAGCCTGGCCTCTCTTGTCCCCACTCTCCTGCTCTTAACCTCTGCTCTGTTTGCCCTGCCATGACCTCTGTAGGCTGGCAGGCTGATGGCCCACTGGGTGCCGCCTCCGCCTGACTCCTCTGCCTTCCTCACCAGGGCTGTTTGGTGGTAAGTGGCTTCCTCTCCGGTGGCTGCTCAATCAGACCTCCTCTGGAAGCATCTCAGCACCTCCTTCCCTCTCTGCACAGAGATGGACTCTCCAGATTCCCCTCACTCTGCCCCACCTTTCCGCACACAGTCTTTTTTGCACACTCTACTGCAGTGGGACGCAGTGACCATCTCCAAATCAAAACGAAATGAAGCCAAAGAGGGCACACATAATGAATTGCCTTTGCTTCCTGGAGTTTGGTTTTGTAAGTAATTCTTGGCTCCCTATTGAAAACAAAGAGAATTATGATAAAGTAATAACTAACACATATAGTGTTCGGTGCCAGGCACCATCCTGAGCTCTTTCCTGGTATTGATCCTGGTATTAATCCTCATGAAAATCCTTTAAAGTTAGATAAAGTGATTACCTCCATTTAATTTTTTAATTAATTATATTGGCACATTTGAATTAGTTATACTGGTACGTGATGATGACATTCATCCTAGGGAATTTGCATTTGTCTGTGGTATATCTTGATTCTTCTTTTTTCACATTCCCCTCCTCTCTTCTCCACTCCTCTTCCCCTCCTTATTTACAAAAGCTTTGTTTCCATTTTTCCTTCTCTTCTGCTTTCTTTCTTTTCCCTTCTTTCCTTTCCCCTTCTCTCCTCCCTAGCTCCCCTTCCCATTTGAACATTTTATTCCTATTTTGCAATATCCCCCCCAAAAAAAAAACACTATTTAAAGATGAAGAAACCAAGACACAAAGAACTTCAGATTGAGTTTCAGGACCGGAGCCAGTAACCCAACTATCAGGGTGTGGGAGTGGGGGTTCGGATGGTAGCCAACACTAAAGCATTTGGAAGAGGGGTTGAGAACCAGATTAGCTCAAGAGAGCACAGAGGCAAAATGAAGCTGGAAATGAGAAACCAACGAATAGACCCAATCAGAGCTAGCCGTGGTATATCCACTTGACCCACCGTCTTCTTAAAAACTGAGAGGAACCCACCTCTGCGTCTTTGCTAGGGCTACTCAGTCTGTTTGTGAAGCCTTTCCAATTCTTCCCCAAGGCTTCTCACTCTGTGAAATCCCTCGTTTTAGCCTTTCTCCCCATCTGGCCTGTTTCCTGGGGGACCTTGTCCATTGCAGGAGGTCATGGCACCCAACGTGAAGAGCGGGCAGCCCAAGCTCAGCCACCTGGCATCAGTTCTGTGAGCCTGCTCCTGTCAGCACATTTCTGTGTAATCAGGAAAGTTTGCAGGCTGATGGACACTCACCAATGGACTTTTCAAGATAATCCAGGATAATCTGCTATCTCATGGTCCCTAAACACAATTATGCCAGAAAAGTTCCTTCTCTGCAAAAGTTAATACAGTCACAGATTCCAGAGATTACATCATGTACAGATTTGGAGGCTGATTATCTTGCCTAACATGTAAAAGATGTGAAGCATGCTTTTGTATGCTTATTTTCCATCTGTCTATGTTCTTTATTGTCTATTCACATCTTTTGCCAAGTTTCTGGTTAGGTTGTTGCTTTCTTATTGTTGAGTTTTAAGAAAACTTTGAATAAGCTGGAGATTTAGCTCAGAGGTTCTGTCACCTGCTTCACAAGCGCAAGGACCTGAGTTCAATCTCTGGTACAAAAAAAATAAAAAAGAATCTAAGAAAACTTTGTATATTTTGGAAATAAGTCCTTTATTAAGATTTATATAGGAATTCTCTCTTTCAGTCTAGTTCTATATCTGTTCACCTATTTTCTATTTATTGGATGCCTGTGATAATTTGAAAAGTGTTCCCCAAAATTCATGTCCGCCAAGAACTTGTCAATGCAACTTAACTTGGAAATAGGGACTTTGTGAGTGTAATCGAGTTAAAAGGTCACAATGGAGTAGAATGACCACTGACCTAATAACTGGTGTCCTTCTGTGATGAGGGAGGTTTGCACACAGACAGACATACGAGGAGAATCTCCAGGCGATGACAGGGCTGGGGTGGGAGAGATAATCTATAAGCCAAGGCAAGCCAAAGAGATGAATGTACAAGCCAAGGAAGGTCAAGGATTTCTGGAACTACCAGAAGCTAGGTGAGAAGCTGCCTTTCTCGGAAAAAAAAGTAATAAAAAACACAGAAACAAAAATCCTTAGGAGGAGGTTTGGGAAGGTGGAAATAAGTGAATGGCAGCAGAGATATGCTGGATCCCAGTGGATCAAGTTGGCACCAGTCTGGTTTAAGCTCCTACACAGCTGGTGTCGAGATGTGATTTTACAATGGAAGACAGACATCTCCTAGTGCTGTGCAGCTTCGGGAGGTGCAGACAAACCAGCCTTCAGCCCCTCTTGCTAAGAGAAGTCTTCCTATCGATTGCCTTGAAGGGAAATAAATCCTTTAGAAGCAATTTAGGGGATTTGGCTCAGTGGTTTCACCGCCTGACTCACAAGTGCAAGGTCCCAAGTTCAATAAAAAAAAAAAAAAAAAAAAAAAAAAAAAAAAAAACCTTAAGGAGTAAGATATACATACACACTCACACATGAGATGGGTCTTCCAGTTCGTATTCATGGAGAATATATACAGCACCAAATTGGATAAAAGCTAATGGAAAGTGAAATGAACCGCATAAGCGCCAGGGCTCTGCACATGGCATGTGGGGATGGAAAGTTTTGACTTCAGTTAGTACAGAGGTCTTCAAGACTGTGATCTTAGCTGTCAGAACTCTCGGGTTCCAATCCTGCCTCCCTTGCTAGTATCTCTGTGTCCCTGACAAGTGATTTAAACACACAATGGACCACCTGAAAACAGAGTTAACACAGTCAAAAATCATCAACCACCACAGGACAGCAGATAAAATTATAAAGAAGGATTCTAGAGTGGGATGCAGTAGGGAATAACTAGGGATAGGTCAGGAACTGGAAGTTACCCTTAGATATCTTATCTACTATATATGAAGACCACTTTATGAGTTCATTTGGCCCCAGACACAAAGAAACTAAACAATGGTTTGATATATTGCTTTTAAACTACTCAGAGAGTTTCATTTGGCAGAAAATGCATTTAAATTATCACTCTGGTTTGTTCAGTTGTAGAGCGAATTTTCTCCACTCTTATACACATAGCTATGTGGACCGCAGAATCATACATGAGGCCAAAATCTTCTGAAACTACACAGAAAAACATAAAGATATCTATCTATCTATATCTGTATAAATATAAATATATAGATATATAGAGATATATAGTTATATATATATAGTTATATATCTCTCTATATATAGAAAGCAAATTCTACAGCATGAAAATGAAATTTTCAATTTGTTAAAATATTCCACTGCACTCGTAACACAGAAGTTCATATCTTGGCCAGAAATCATCCCTTAGGGAGCTCTTTACAGCATAAAATGGGGCTTATGATATGACCTGCCCTAAGCACCTTATTCCCTTAATGTAACAACACTTACCTGCTCTGTAATATGGGGAGGGGAAACATTGCAGAAGGCACTCCAAGACACCCACATCCCTCCTAATTCTTCTGATGTGTGCACACTGACTAGACCGTTGGCCATGACTGGTCCCCCTGCTGAGATATCTTCCTGGGTTTTTGATGCCTGCTGTATCCACACCATAGAGTTTAGTGGTGGTCATGCTTTGTGTCTACCCTAGGCTGGTCCAGGATGGTCTCTTGGGCCAGGCTCAGAGTCATGTGGATGGTCCTTTTGCCTGTGATCTGTTCTCTATGTGTGGTCTCTAGAGCCTGGTTTGAAGTCCGATAGATGGTCCTCTGTATCCTAACCTGCTCAGGAGGGTGGTAGCAACTCACACCTGCTCTCCAGGGTGGTCTCTTTGGTCTTGATTGCCTCTAGGAGCATGGGCTCCAGGCTGAGCTTCACATTCCTGATCAGAGGAATGACTTCCAGCTTGAGACTGGATTCTGTATACTTCTTTCCAAACACCCTAGTCTTCAGGGTAACCTTGGAGTTCTCACAGATGTGTTTATGGTGGCACAGTTCTAGCCAATCTGTTTCCAGTAGGCCCTTTGGCCATCCAAGCAACATAGCAAGATATTGGATCATGCACAAGGAAACAGAAAAACTCATTGTCCAGTAGAACACAACCAACCTTGAGTGTGACCACTTCTGCTTAGCCACAACCACATTGCCTTTGGCATGGTCTGTGATGACAAGCCAACCATTGAACAAGGCCTTGGATGGTGCTTTTTGTGTCATGATCTAAGGCTTTCCCAGAAGGTCCCGTTGATCCTACCACACAGCAGGTTGTCCTCTTCGTTATCACATCCATCTCACACCTCTGCAAGAGCACCTGAGCAGCCAGGAGGAGGAGAGAGCACAGTGGCACTGTGTACCTCCGTGGCCTCAGCCTCATGGCTTGAGCTGGGCAGGCACCTGTTTGACCAAGGCAGTCAGACTTTAACATTCTTTGTGTTTTGTTTTGTTTTGTTTTGTTTTTGCAAGACTAATCTGCAAGACATTTTCCTGCATTGCTGTTTGTCTAAGTCTTTAATCCCCCCTTACTTAGAAGGGTCATTTTATTGGATATAGAGTTTTAGACAGGTGGATTTCAATTTCAAAACTAAATGTTTCATTCTACTCTCTTCTTCTTTGCATGGCTGCTGATGAAAGAAGTCTGATGAGAAAATTTCTATCTTTACTCCTCTGACAGGTAAGGTGCTTTGTAATTTTTTAAATTTGCATATAAAACGTGTACATATTTATAGAGTACCGTATGGTGTCTTGATACTAATATTTTCTTTGTCCGACATCTTTCAAGATTTTTCCCTAGGCCTGTGCTTCTGCAGTTTGAGGATGATATATGCCTATGTGTCTATTTGTTGGTATTTTCTGGGCTTTCTAGGTCTGCAACTTGAAGTTGGTCATTAATTTTGGAATGTTTTCAGTCATTATTACTCTAATATTTTCTGCTCCATTCTCTTTTCTTTTTCCTTCTTGCATTTCCATTACACAAAAACTACACCTTTTGTCATTGCCCCTTAGTTTGTTGTACCTGGAAAAAATACGAAAGCTTCTCTGGTGTCATTATTGTCATCTCCCTCGTGAAGAAGGCTCTGGCTTACTCCACTATGGTTGCTGTCCCTCCCCTGACAGAGCACAAGGAGGGATTTTTCTTGGGTTCTCACTCTAAGATGGTGGTGAGGTTCCCAGAGGGAGAAGTCTGTAAAAGTCTGGGGGATCCCTAAGACTGCAGGCCTTAGCAGTTTCCGATTGTCACATAAGGCTATGCTCCATCCCTGGCAATTTGTCAAGTGACCACCTAAAAGTTGCCACCAGTTTATGGCGCTCAGAGCTTCTTTTCAGGTCAGCAACTCTAGGATGCACCTGCCTGTCTGCAGTTTGAGATCACAGTTTGCACTGCATTTGGTTTTGCTAATGGTTCCAAGGAAAGTGACTGCTTTTTGGCAAACATTTTTTTTAAAGAGGAGAATGATGGCTTCTGGGTTCTTTACACTTAATCTGTATTTACAACATGTATGTCTTTATTTTAATAGATGCTATTGGACACACCTTATAAGTCACAGAAATCTTGGATCACGTTTTGTTATATTTTTCAATAGCTGCTTCTGTGGAAATCTCAAGCAACAGACTTTGACTAGCTCTGCAAAACAAACAAACAAACAAACAAACAAACAAAAACCAACCACAGAGCACCTGGGCCCCTGCCACACATCATCCCTAACCTGAAAATCTTCTAAGATAGCCTCTGTCTCTCTGTCAGAGCGCACAGAACACTCACCTGCAGCATGCATCCTTGAAGGAAAAGCAAGTGAGGACAAAAAAACATCCCTGACTAATGGGACAAAGAAACTACAGGCTTCAGCAGTTTCTGAGGATAAGTTTCTCCTTCATCTCCAGAGGAGACAAGAGTTTCAGAAGGCCCTCAATGGGCCTGGAGAGACCAAACACCCACCCTCTGCAGCTGCGGATCATTTAACAGTTCGCTCTTGTGTTTGATTCCCCACCAACTCCCCAGTTTCTGCTCTCTGGAGTCACTTTCCAGATGAATGACCCACATGCAAGTCTTCATCTCGGGCTCTGCTTTTGGGAAACCCAGGCTAAGATGTACATTTATTGAAAGAGGAATTTTATAAGCCCTCTCTAATAGAAAGCAACCACTTGTCATTAAACAACTGAAAACTGTCCATGCGTGACTTTCCACGACTTTTCTACCTGTCAAAATCCTATTCCTGTGAGCTTCCCTCTCTCCTCCTTCTGGAGTTAGACAGCACCTTGTCAGTTGCATAACATTCTCTGCTCTCATCAACCTTCCTCCATGTTCTGAGAGAGCATTTGGTAAGGAAAAGGAAAAGAAAAAGAAAACAAGACCATTAAATTCCATTGCTTACATTCTTGTGGTTAAAAAAAAATCACAAAAGTTAGAAAAGCAATTAATTGAATATTTCAAAAATAGCTGATAGGGTTTTGAATGTTCTCAACACAAAGAGATTCTGTATGTCTGGGGTGGCAGAGGCACTGATGACGCTGATCCTATCATTACACTGCATTCATTTACTGAAATGCCACACTGAATCTGTAAGTTATCTGCAGTCACTGAACATCAATTTACATAATATAATAGCAAAAATGCTTAAATTACTACTCCAACTGTGGTTTGTGCACTGGCAATTTGTCTGAAAACTGTTTTTTCTTTCAGTCTGCAAACAGTTAATAAATTTTCTCCACAACATAAATCAACTGCAGCATGTTGTATGATATTTTCAATTGACTTTTTAAATTAAAAAATAATTATGTCTTTCTTTTTTAAAAGAATTGTGACTGACTCGCTTGATGAAGAATGCCCCCTGTGACATGGGGGACTGTTTCTTTGTTTAGCACTGAATTTAGGAGTTATCTAAGCATTAATATGAATATTTTTCACTGCACACAATGCTCCAAGCACTGTTCTAGGAGCCTTACTGATACTGCCTCATCCATTTCTCAGAAAACCTCACCCATGTAATAGATAATATTCTCATTCTCACTTTTCAGGTGAGAAATGTGGATCACAGTGGACTTAAGGATTTTTCCAACACTACACAGCCCATATGTGATGGCAGTAGCTCCAAGCTGGGGCCCAATCCCCTTTCCCCTTGGTGTCCAAGCCCTTATGTTGTCATCTCCAAGGAGGCAGCAATGGAACTGTGTGATTTTTCAAGCGTGGGTCATAAAAGATCCTGTTGCTCTGTTGTTGTCTGCAGTTTGGTTAGCAGGTTTTGGTCCAGGAGCTCGGACTGGGAGGGTAAGACACAGAATCACCAGGCAGACTCCAGGGAGGTTTCTGGAATGCTTCCATTTTATTGTGGAAATGTACAGGCTTATATAGTTTACAATTGCTCAATCACAAGGGAGGGACTCTTGATCACATGGCATTTTCTTATAGGTTATGTAAATTTATATATTACTAGGACACATTGGGTGATATCTAATTGGTTAGGTGTTTGCTGGTCAAGGCGATGGAGTCATGGATGGGGTAGGAGATACAGCCTGTTGGACCCAGCCTCTCCGCACTTAGGCAAGTTAGCTCAGCCTCAGAGAGGTTTTCAAGTTTGCTCAGAAGACAGGAATGTGGTACACCTGGCCCAGCCAGGCTTGAACTTCTCCCATATTGCTCCTGCCTGACTCTCTCAGGTGACTTGCTTTGGGGAAGCCAGCTTCCCTGTCACAGAGTCCTATGAGGAGGCAAGGAACAGAGGCCTCCAGCAACAGCCAGCACCAATGTGCCAGCATGTGAGGGTATCATCTCGGGGAAGAGCCTCCTGCCCACACAAGCCTTTGGTGGCTGCAGGTTTGGCTGACACTGTCCCCGCAGTCCTATCACCAACCTTAGAATCCCAAATTCTGACCCATGTGATGTATGTAAAGTAATGAACTGTTATTTGGGTTTTAAGTATCTATGCTGTGGCTGACTGATTATGCAATCATAGATCACTGTCACAGTAGGAGCAAGCCTGGCTCCAGAATCTCTTTTCTTAGTCGTTATGTTTTGTCTTTTAATGGAGAGCTTCTCTTGGTATTATAAGGACAGTGGGAAGAGAACTGAGGATGTAGAAAGAAATGACTTCTCCCATGTGATGTCACTTAGTGTCGCTTAGTACCAGCTTTCATCAGTCCAACTAAGACCCTCCAAGTGTACCCCAAAATGAGAGCACAGGATTGGATGGGAGGGGATGGACTTTAAATTAAAATATGCCTGGATTTCAAGGCCCCAACCATCCCTTTTCTCATATGGGGATCGCAAAAAAGAGGGCATCAGAACCATAGAGACAAATAGTAATGCCGAGGTCCTGATCCCACAAAGCAAAGCTGAGAATTGGCTGTTTTATATTTATTTGGAGGACATGGAGTTCCAGGCTGGAGGGATTCCTTCCAAAGTGAGGGTGACAGGTAATCCCTGATCAGCTAGGATAGTTGAGAACCAGATCTCACCTTACCTGTTGCTGGGTCCAAAGAAAAATGAAGGAATACAGAAATTTTTTATTCTGCAAGCCATTTTTGTCTATATTTTTATCTTTGATAAAGGAGGAAACCAAATATTGTAACAACAGCTATATTTATTAAGTGCCTACCATAAGTCAGTTGTCATACTCTCTGTTACAACTAATCTATTCAAACATCGCAGCATGACAGCTACCATAAGTAACAAGTAAACAAGTGAATATGGATGTGTGTATTTCAATAAAACTTTATTTTAAAAAACAGTCAGGGGCACATCTTGAGCCTGTGGCTATCCCTCGTCTTGACTGCGTCTAGTGCAAGCCGTGGCAGGCTGATTCTCCCCTCCTGCCTTCAATTTATGCTGTGCACTCTGTGCCACTCTTCCTCTTCTCCAAAATGCTTTTCCCCCACGCACCCATTAGCACTTCCCTGGGGGAAGTTCTGGGCACACCTTTGGACTAGTACCAGCTCCCGTGCTGGGCAAACCCAACTGTGTTTCCTGTCATCCCCAGCCTGTCTGTTTCCATGTCTGTCTTCCCCGCTGAACTGTGAGCTCTGTGAAGACAGGTACTATCTGTCTCCTGCACAGTTCATGACACCTAGCAGGTGCTGGATAAATGCAGGAGGAAGAATAAATGAGCACAAAATGACAGAAAACAGCTAAGATATGCATCAGCCATTCACTCTGTGTCTACCTGTTTTATATATGCTCACAGGCAATTTTGCCTCTATTTTATGGTGTAAGACTCTCAAAAATGAGGAAATGTCTGTGAAATCCATATTTAAGGCACTTTCATTCTCTTACCACTATTTCCCTGCAACGGTGACCTTTAAATTTAGCACGAGCGTAAGTGAGGTTGTCAGAACATCAGGTTACATTATGCACTTCAGCTATTTATGACTTATATGCTCACAGGCAATTTTGCCTCTATTTTATGGTGTAAGACTCTCAAAAATGAGGAAATGTCTGTGAAATCCATATTTAAGGCACTTTCATTCTCTTACCACTATTTCCCTGCAACGGTG
Source organism: Fukomys damarensis (assembly GCF_012274545.1). NCBI lineage: Eukaryota > Metazoa > Chordata > Mammalia > Rodentia > Bathyergidae > Fukomys > Fukomys damarensis. Next base: position 10,534,995 of record NW_022900947.1, on the reverse strand, counting down.
ACCTTTAAATTTAGCACGAGCGTAAGTGAGGTTGTCAGAACATCAGGTTACATTATGCACTTCAGCTATTTATGACTTTCAAAGACGATGTAAGCTCCAGCATGGACTGAGCAGCGGGAAAGGTACCCAGATGATATTCTGGAAATCACCATGGCCAGAGTACATCTGGAAGTGGGTCAGTCCTCAGGAAGCCTTATGTTTCTTGGAAATCATGTTCACTGAAAACATGCCCTCATTTATCCTTCCAGAAAATAAGCAACCTGTGGCTCATACGTGGCCTTGCTGTGTCAGGCAGATTGCAGAAGCCTGTGTTGGAATTATGCCTACAGCACTTACTCTTCTCTTTCAGGAAGGTGTGCAGAGCTGTGTGCTGGGACCTTCAGGATGTGGAGGAGTCGCTGATTGGTCTACCTAATCTACGGCTCAGAGGGCTCCTGGGTTCTCAGGTACTGGTACCCAGGGACCCTGCCTAGGAACTTTGCAGCCATTTGTTTAGATGTCCTCACCTCCTGGCTAATAAACAGCTCAGATATGGAGCTGAATGGCTCTCAGAGACACTTCCAGCACCAGGTCCTGCAATCAGTTGCTTCAGGATCATTTCAGAGGCCAAACTGCCAGGTCAAGAAGCACAGTGTGCTAATCACTTTCCCATTGCTGGGACAAAATATCCAACACCCACAACTTAGGGGAGGAAAGGTTTATTTAGCTCACAGTTTCTAATAGATTCAGTCCAAAGCTGCCTTGGTCTAAGACAATGAGCATGGTACAGAGGCTTGCTATAGGACAGCTGCTCAAGAATTCCAGTGACCTACTTCCAACTGGTCACCTTCTGACAGCACATTTAGGAGATGAACTCATCCATGAATGGATCCACTGATAAACATAGCATTCCCATGATCCAAACACCTTTTGTACACATGAGTCATTCAGGGGACATTTTAGATCTAAACCCTAACATGCAGGGAGGAGGGAGAAAGGACCCAACTCCAAATAGTCAGAAGAGGATTCTCTGCTTGAGTCTTCAGTGCCCTAAAGCAAAGACCTCTGGCTGTGCTCCAGATGCAGAAGTAGTGCCCTCAGCCAAAGAGAAGATGAGGAGATCCTACCAGAACAGAACTGACATGGAAATGGCCCTTGGAAAACCACAGTGAAGTTAGTCACAGTGCCCTCCTGGGCTTTTCCCCTGGGCCCATCAGCTGAAATGGTAAGGGGCCTGACACTTGCAGAGACCTTAAAGCCCAGCAAGGGCAGGAGCATCCGACAGCACAGAGAAGCACTGTTGGGACTTGGCTAGCTCAGTCTGTTTTTAGCGCTGCATGCACAGTAGGTGGACTCATGTGCAAATGCAATTTTTCCAGGCCCAACGTGGCTAAACAGGTCATTTCATGTTTCCACCTGAGACTAACTCTGGACTTTTTTTTCACAACAATGTTCTAAACAGCTTTTTCTGGTGTTCTGAACCTACATGAGTCTTACAATCAGCTCTGGCAAATGTGCCTTGGTTTCCTGCCCTGTAAAATGGAACTAATAGTATTACTTGCTCCACGAGATCATCAGGAAGGTGGAGTGGGTGGGTGCATCAGTTTAGCAGTGTGTGGAACATGGTGTAGTTAAGTGTAGGTCATTGTGCGCTCAAGGCCTCCTTCATCCCAGACACATCTTGTACATGGTCATATGATCCTTTCCCCTGCCGGGCACTTATTTTGTCTTCTGAAACAGCACTGCAGATAACTCCCCTCCCCTAGCAGGGATATCCAACCAAGAGTCTTTGCCTTCTCCAGCTGTGGTGCATCACTGTGTGGCAACATGGGTCAGCGAGACCCTCTTCTTTCTCCAGCTGATTCTGCAACTACTCTGTGTTCTTCTGATAAATACATTTTTAAATAGACAATGGACAGATGGGGGAAATGTAAGGTAATTAGCAGATTGTTATCAAGTTAAGTTAGAAAAGTTTTCATTGCTGCAACCAAAGATCCTTAACATGTATATTATTCGAGTAAACATTATGACATACTTTTTAAAATTAATGAAGTAACTTTTGCTATGTGGTAAGGTTTAACACACCACTGAATTAGTGGATGTGATGCACCTCATTCTGCGAATAAGACCTGGGCTCCTGTGCCAGTTCACCCTGTCAGTAGCTCTGTCCTTGGCTAGTCTCTGAGTCTTAGAACTGATGTGCAGATGGGGGTTGGTTACTCTGCCCACACAGGATGCTTTTGAGAATCAAACAAGATGACAAAAATATAAAAACACTCTATAAACTAGTTAAGTGCCCCATAATTGTAAATTGTATTATGATTTCCTTTGACCATAGGATACATTTTAACTCCTCTTCATGGTGCCCAATTTAAGTCATTTGTTGTTCTTTCTGCATAATAATAAATAAAGAAGTTTTCTATGAAAATCCCAACCAATACACACTGTAGGATAATGAGATTATTTTGCTTAGAAGCAACATTACATCTGTATGGATTTCCCAGCTGCATTATTCCCCTGCCACTCTAATCATGGCTGCAGCTCGTGTTCTTTGCTTTTCTGATTAAACATAGAACCCTTTTCTCTCCTTCCCTTTATTTCTCTCCTGTCTTTCCCACCTCAGAGTCCCCAAAGACCAATAAATGCCAGCAGTGACTGTGCACAGCCTTATGAAGGCTTTTAGTAAATTAGGAATTAGATCCAACTTCCTGTATTAGAATTGAGATTTAAATTAAGGTTTTCCAAAGTCTACTGAGGATTACATAAAGAGTAGGCAGGAGTCATGAAAATTAGAAATGTTATTTCCAAATGCCAGCATTTTTAATAGACAAATAATGTAGGGATCCAGGCTGCAGTATATTAGTAAAGGATAAAGAAAACCAAGAGGAAAGAAAACATTTTACTCCTGACTACTAGATGAATATTCTTATTGGCCCACAGTGCCATCTTGTGGACCATTTTGAAATAGGGTTTGGTTTTCAGATGCGATTGCATTAGGCCTGACTATTTTTCCTAATCACCTAAAGCATCCATTAGAGCATGCAAAAGATTTCCTGCCATCCCAAGAGAGCACCGGTGATCATACCCAGGAGAACACATGTGCTTGCTCAGCACTTGTCTTCATTAGGCAAGGCTGACCAGTCACCCATGCTTTAAGTAACCCTTCTTTTTGCTCTCTGTAGTAGCAGATGTTCATGTTTCTTCTTTCTGACCATTTCTTTCCAGGCTCTTTCACCATCACCCCTTTACCTCTGAAATTCATAAGTTGAGTTCTTTTCTTCCTTGTTCTAGTTATGGTACTCCTTCCTTTCCATAAAGAATGGACAGTCAGCAGGAAACTGGGAACCTTCTGGAATGACAGGCAAGGACACCCCCCCCATACACACACATTTACATACTGACCAACAATTTCAAAATGTTCCTGAAGCTCCTGGCTCCGTATTTAGAATGCTTCTTACATTTAGTCTTTCCTTCTGAAGTCCATGCAATCTAAACCTTCAACTCTCCCATCTATGAATCTGCATCTCAAGCTCCTATACCTCTTTCTCTGTCTTTCATTTCCATCCACCTTCCTTGCTTCTGATTTAAATGCCTGCTCTTTCCTGTAGCTAGTCCTGGGTCTTGTTGATTCCCTCTCTCAGAATTCCCCTTGCCACATTCAAGTTCTTACCCTCATTTGGGGCCTGGATCGTGTGCCACCATCTCTGGGAAGCCAATCTCTAATCAGAGAGAATTAAGCTTTCTCTCTGGGATCCTGTAGACTATATTTTAAACTCTTTGTATAAAATAATTCATATTTTTCTAGTGCTTATACTTCCTTAGCAGATTAAGTTATCAAGGGAGAGAAGCATCCCTTATTTTGTTCTGCAGATTCCATAACAACAAGTGAGAACTTCCCTTCTAGGTGTTGCTTTAATGTTGCAGGTGGAAGCTGTCTTAGTTACTTTTCTTGTTGCTAAGACAAAATACCCAACACCCCAAATTAAAGGAGGAAAGATTTATTTGGCTCACAGTTTGTAGAGCTTTTAGTCCATAATTGGCTAGATCCAAGGCAAGGTGGCAGGGCAGAAGGGCATCACAGAGGAGAAACAGTTCATGGCAGGCAGAAGGCAGCAAAGCAGCATGCAGCAAGCAACAAGCAGTCCTTTTTCTGCTCCTTATAATATACCAGGCTCTATGCCCTTAAATCCAGGATGGGCCTTCTCATTATCCACAGTCAGAACTATGCCAAACCAATCAGAGGACTAATTTAGTAATCACACATCTTTAATCCCTCATCACACACTCTAGAGCCACCCACCTCTGAAAAAGCCTAACCTATGACCACATGACACTTTGAGAGAACATCTAGACACAAGCCATAACAGAAACCTTGGTTTCAGTTCTCCTCTGCACATTGCTGCATGACCATGAATAAAGCAGGTAAGCTTTCCATGCCTCAGTTCACCACCTATGCACAGGGAAGGCATGATCTGTAATGTATTGTGTACATTTCCTGGCACACAGCTGGGCATCAAAATATGTTTCTTGACTAAAAGGACTTTCAGCCATATAAAAGCAGCAAAGATCACATGTCCAAAAAGAGTTGCTTTGTGTGATTTTGGAAACAAGTGAGGATTTTTTTCTTTTCTTTCAATAAAAGTGACTAAAGTACCTAAAAGTGAGGAAGTTGGATAAGTACTTGAGAACCAAAGATGAATCAGCAGTTTTCTCTAATAGAGCCAAACCTGAAAACTTCTCCATCAATATTGAGATGCCATCTCCCAGAAGGCATTAGTCTATTAATTATACTTATGGAAGTAGTTTTTTGAAGCACTGTTTCATTTAGACCTGCGTGGCTGAGTTTTCATTCTGAACTGACTATCAAGCATAGTTCTGCTACAGCTGAATTTGGTCTCGAGGTACCAATGGCTTTAACAGCACGTACGGGCTGTTGGTGGTGTGGTAGAGAGACCCCAGAGCTGGGGGTGGAGGTCTGAACCACAGAACATGACCTTTTCTCCAGACCACGTTTTCCAGAGAATGATCACCAACTTCTGCCATCTACTGAGATGCTCACAATAAAAGATATAAATTCTTGTATATCCTCCAGCAAAGTGTTTTGTGCAAAGGAAAAAAATCTATTTAGAAATTCTTATTTTTAATTAAAAGTGTGATTTTTACAACTGAAAAAAAAAAGTCTTCCTGAGTTCTGCCATACTGCTTGCTTGCTGGATTGTTGGTCTAGTTCATACTCCCACCAGTGAAATGTGAAGCTTTCCCTTGTGTCACATCTTCGTTGGACATAATATTCTCCAGCAGACTGAACTCTGGCGATTAGGTGTAGTGTAGAGTCATGTTGCTATTTGCATTGGGCATCTCCATGGTTATGGATGAACTGGGCTCTTTTCTTATTCTTTCACTTCATCTGAGTTTCCCATTCTATGAATCCTTTCTCTTTTGGGTCTTTATTTCTTTTCTTTTCTTTCTTTATTTATTGTACTGGGGATCAAACTCAGGACCTTGTGCTTACAAGGCAGGCACGGTGCCACTGAGCTAAATCTCCAGCCCTATTAATCCTTTCTTGATGGCCTTTAATGAAAAAGTTGGCTTTCTTGCCTTTTTTTTTTTTAATTTCCAGGAGTACTTTGTATATTGTAGCTATCAATCTCATTCAAAGATTTTATTTTTGTCATTGGCCCATAAGTTTATGTTTCGTAGCAAAGTTTCCAATTATATAAAAATTTCCCCCTTTGTTTATTGTATCAAGGAAAGATCTCACTTTACTTTTCTCCTTCATATCAGTCCATTTGGTCTGTCCTTTAACTATTGCCACCTCTAATTGATAACAAGCTCGTAGATACATTAACGAACTCTCTACTCCCTTTTTTTTTTCAGACGTAACAAACTTTTATTAAAGGTAGGAAAAGAAGTAGGCTCTATAGCTTGAGTTTGCACCAAGCAAAAGTAGAGGGGAGTACATTCTCCAGCATGAGGGTGAGCCACCATGTACACCAGAACACAGTGATCTCTACTCTCTACCCTCTGTTGCTGTTGTAGTTGAACATTCTTGCCAACATATGGCTTCATAGTACATCTTCATATCTGCTAAGGAACTCTCCCTTATTTGCACTGATGTTTTAAAATGAGCTTAGTTATTCACATACTTTTCGTATTAACCACTAATTTGAGAATGTCTGTTAACAATTATATAATAATGCCAGAGTTTTTTAAATTGCTTCTAATTTATAAATTAATTTCAGGAGGATTAACTCCATTGTAGTTTTTTTATTCCACCCACAAACATAATAGTATATTCATGTGTTAAGTTCTTTGTCTAATTCCTTCCATAAAACTGTAAATTACTGCCTGTAACGCTGCTGTGTGGGCCTGGGGTATAGCTCCTATGTGTCCTTTGCTAAGTAACTTCCTAAACATGTCACAGATTCATTTCTGTTGTGATTGCTGTGTTGTCTTCCACTATATTTTCTCATTGGTTGTTACTGAAATATAGGAACATGATTGACTATTATTTTACAGTCTCTACTGTTACTCTTCATTCTAACAGTTTGTGACCGTTCAGATTTCTGTGAAGATGATCATATCATCTTCATTTATTGTCACTCTTCTCTTCCCTTTCCATCTTGCAGCTTTTATTTCTTTTCCTTGACTTGTAGTAGCACTCAGAACCTCTAAAACCAAGTTCACAGTAGCAGTGACAAAGGGTTACATTCTGTTTCCTGATCCCAATAAAAATGATCAAAGATTTTTCTATTAAAGACAATTTTGCTGTAGGATTTAGCTGTGCAAGGTGTGTGTCTTTCCCCCGAAGTTAGGAAGGATCCTACTAGTACACATTTTTAAAAAACATTTTGCATAAATATGGTTACACCTTATCAGATTTTCAATATATTAATTAATATAACTATCCTCTAGATGGTTGATTTGGGTAATACCTTGTCAATTTATGTGAATATTATTTGTGTTCAAATAAAACTTTACTCAATTACAAATATTTTGCTTATGTATCTGCTATGAAATTATCTTCAATTGTTTGAGTCATCCATTCAAATTTCAAAGTATTTATTTTTAATTGCTAAGTCCTATTGTTGAGCATTTCCTCTATTAATCTCCTAAAGTTAGCATTATTTTTTCTCCAAAAAAAAAGGGGGGGACCTTAAAATTCTCTTCACTTTTCTTACCCTTTTTTTTTGCCTCTATAGATTCTGCTAACTTCTCATCCACTGAGATCTCACTCATATTATACATCTCATCTTTTCATTTTCAAGTTGGTTTTTCTTCACAAATGCTTGTTCTGGCCTTGTATCATATATTTCCTTGAGTGTTCCTTCGACATTATGTACTATATCTCTCTAAAATTCTTTATTCATTCCATTTCTTTTTCTTCATCTGGTAAAAGTTATTTACATTGTTTCTTGTTTTGCTTTTTCTTTCTGATATTGGTAGAGCTGTCAGGCAGCTCGTATTTCTCCCTGTGAATGCCTCTTCCTCTGGGAATATGAGTTGTTTCTACGGGTAATCTGTGCCAGGAGGAGAAAAAGTCCATCCCCGGTTGCCCTCCTGTGAGTTGCAGGACACTGAACTCCTGTCCACTGTGACATTCCTACCAAGATAAAACAAGACGAGCGACTTAGACAAGTTACCGTCCTGTAGAGCTGGAGGTGTAGGTGTAAGGAAGATCCCTCCATTCGGCTCCCCTGTCTGCTGGTGCTTTGCAGGCGATGTGCGGCATTCCATGACTCGTAGAAGACTGCTTTCATCTCTGCCTTCATCTCCACACCCTCACTCTGTGTGTGCTTCTGTCCAATTTCCTCTGTTAATAAGGACACAGATCACACTGGATTAGGGGGCCACCCTTCTCCAGCATCACCTCAATGGTCCTATTTCCACAAAAAGCCACATTTCAGTATGCAAATTTTGAATGACCCAATTTAATGCAAAAGGGCCTGCAAAGCACCTCCCTAGACCTCTGCCCTGGGTACTACGGTTTTATAATCCGCACATGTCCTCACCCTGTAGGCAAGGATGGAGGGGAGCTTTGCCCTCACTTGTTTCTTGCTTCTCACCTCACGCTGCTGTGGTCCACAGCCTGGGTTGAGCCTCTGCTACTGCTTTTCTGACTTATATTGGCAAAAACAAAAGCAAAAACAAAAAAAAACAGTGGGGAACAGAAAAACCATCGCAACAGAAGAGCTTCCTGCCTCTGCAGGCTTTCTCCCATTCCAAGCTGCCATTTATCCTCTACACTGTTGTCCAATGGGAGTTTTGACCGTGTTTTCAGCTACGCAGATCCCCCACATTCCCTCTCACTTTGGTGCCCACTCCATGGGCAGGAGACGCAATCCATGTTAATTCGATATCTAATGGGAATCATCCTTTGTCTGAAGTTGTTTTGTAGACAAATCAGTAGGCCATCAACCCTTAGTTCACCAGTTATTTCTGATCTAGAGAAGAGAGGGAGTTCAAGTTTCCCATAGTGGAGGCAGTGGGTAGGCAATTAAAGCTAAAAGCAAAGTTTTAAAATATATTTTCAAGTTAAATATTTTTTTTCTCAAGAAAGACTGAGCAGCTATAGAAAAGGTAAGACATTGATAAATGATGGTTTTCCCAACATAGATTCTTGTTCAAAACAAAAGGATGCTTGTTAAGGGGCTATAGGTGCATTCATTTCTCTTTTCAGCATTTTCCACTGGACCCTTGGCTGCAATTCTTCTTCCTGTTCAAATGCACTTTGAACAGCTGCATGGAAAGGCGGAAGGCTGAAGTGAGAGTCAAGGTGTCCAGGTGCCGGCTATGAGTTTGTCACTGGGTGACCCTGAGCAGGTAACTGGGCTTCAGTTTTCCTTCGTCGAAGAAGGGGTCGGACCCTCTCCATCATCCTAAGTTGTCACTAGCTGTAACATCTGCCTGTCATAGAGTGAAGATGAGTGTGCCTTATACTACGGTTAGTTTCTCTGAGAACATGGAGCTAAATCTCCAAGAAATTACATTTTTATTTTCTCTCGTGTTTATTTAGCTCACACATAGATAAGATTACCTATTGGAAATGATGCTGAAGTTCAGTTGATTTTATAAGCCTGATGGCAACTTGAGGTTTACAAACACATGACCAGATCCTAATATCTAAAATCCTAATTGGATAAAAGATCACTACATTCTTCTGGGCATGGTGCTGCATGCCTGTAAACCTTGCACTCTGGGAAGCTGGGGGAGGAGGATCACAAATGCTAGCCTAGTCTGAACAACTCAGCAATTTAGCGAGACCCTGTCTCAAAATTTAAAAAAAAAAATAAGAAGAAAGGGGCATAGCTCAATTGCAAAGGCCCTGGGCTCAGTCTCCAATAAAGGACACACACACACACACACACACACACACACACGCACACACACACACACACACGCACACACACACGCACAGCTGGGAGAACAAAGGTTAACCACTGAGGACCATTGCAAACATTTATTATCTAGAAATGATACTAGAAGGACTTACTAACTGAACTTTATCCGCCAATTATTTGACATTGCTCCTAAATTGTGGCTGTAGAAACTCAAAGCCCTTTTCCTTGGTCTTGTCATTTCTCTAAGTACACAGTTCTTTGCTGTAGATTTAGTACAAATTCAGTGCTACCTTTGAAGACTACGCACTCAGAGGGTGTCTCCCATGTGTATAAGAAATATACATCTTCAAAAACTATTCGTTTTTCCCTTGTTAATCTGTCCCACAGTACCAAGAGAAAGTAAAAGATCCTGGGTTAATCAGGTTTCCATTACTATAACAAATACCTGGGCTAATCCTCATGAAGGAAAAAAGTTTGTTCTGGCTCACAGTTGTGGTGGCTGCAATACACGACAGGTTGGCCCACATCGTGGTGGAGAGTGTGTGGCAGAGCACAAAGATCTCCTCGTGCCTAGGAAGCAAAATGGAGGCTGAGGGTGTCCCCCCGTTCCCCTCCAAGGGCCCTACCCCAGGTACCCAAAGACCTTCCACCAGGCACCACCTCTTAAAGGTTCCACTGCCCCCAGTACTGCCACAAGCTAGGGGCAGTGCTGCTACACATGGACCTTGGGAAACACTTATCTAAGCCATAGGTGGCCCACTCGAACTAAAAACCCTATGCAGTTATTATTTGCCCCTGCATTTTACTTATCAAAACCGAAACCGAAAAAAAAAAAAAGATTAAGTAGGGCTGGGGATTTAGCTCAGCAGTTCGGTGGCCTGCCTTGAAAGCGCAAGGACCCGAGTTTAATCCCCTGTACCAAAAAAAAAAAAAAAACAAGACCCCAAGACCAGATATCGGCACATTGCTATTAACTAAACTCCAGATTTTTTTATTTCATCTTACTTTCCATAAATAACTTCTATTCCAGGACACTAGGTGGCATTTAGTCATTATATATTTCCAGTCTTTTCTAATCTATAAAGTTTAATTTGTTTTCTTCTTATTTCACCCATAGCCAGTTTGATAGACTTCATTCTATCAAACCAGCATACAAGAGCTTATTATTAAATTTTCAGGAATGTTGCAAGCTGGCTGACATCATGCTGCTAGCCTGAAAACAACTACAGCAGGAGTATTTACACCATAGATATTGACAAACATTGTATGTTGCCCCAGAGAGTTGGCTGTGAAGAGTTGCTGGTACACCCTTGTATCACAGACATACCAAACATAAAGTACTAAAAAAGGCTAAGGAAAACAGAGGTTAGATATTTGTGTGGGCTCTTTCTTTTCCTGATGAGATTTAAAAAAAAAAATAGGGCCCCTCACTCCTACACCAGACACTGCACCACTGTGCATGGAGAGGCTCAGCTAGTCAAGCAAACGTTCTGTTGTTTGCCCCACCAACGAATAAGACACACCTCCAAAGCACTGACTCTTCACTCTCCAAGGGAAGAAACTTTTATACCTCCATTTATTGAAATTATTTCAAGTACAAACATGAAATTTCCAGGTCAAGGCAATAATTATTACTTATAATAATTGCTATGTCCATTCTTCATGTCCAAGTTCTCCCTTCTTCTTAAATGGGAGCCACGCCCACCACACAAAGGGAGCTTCTCATACCACTGGAGAAAATCGCAAACATAGGCACCTGGGAGATTAGAGACACATCACTCCCTGCGCTCTGCTCCAAAGACAGAAAGGAAATCGACTCTTGTGATGTCAAGGGGAAGGTGCCTGGATTCCTACCTTTCAGAATGTAAGTAAATGTCTCACTCCTAAGGTGGAGGAGACAAAGTGGAGTTTCCCATTAAGAATTTTGTCCTCCTTTGAAATGTTAACATACAGAAAGCCTGCCGAAGTCTCTCGGCTTTAAACCACCTTTAACTTCCACACTTGACCTCTAGCCCAGATAATCTTTGCTCAGGAAGCCCTACCCATGCAAAAACAAACGTTGTATCTGCTGTCTTCCAGGCAGAGACAGGAACTGTGCAGATTCACAACTTGAGGTTTAATTTAACAAGAACGGAAAGAAGAAGAAAAACCCTTGGCCACCTCAATCTCTGAGGTCTTCCATTCCCATCTAAAGCACCAATACCATAAGAAGAGGTAGTTCCCTAAAATTGAACACATAAAGTTTGGAGATTGATGGCTGATGTCAAGAATAAAGACAAATAACCAACGCTGCTTCTCCGGGAGACTGAGGCTCCCTGCTCTGCAAAGCTCCAGGCCAGATGGTTCCTGGGTAGGGTGTAGCAGCCCCCGGATGAGCAGGAAGCCTTCTTTCCACGGTGATTCTCAATCTATGATTGGAGGTCCTATCACCAGGATCCACTGCCGACCTCCTCAACTGGAATCTCTAGCACATTTCTGTAGCTCATTTCTGTAGTGTTACAGCCTCGGCGGGTGATTAGAGGCCAACCATCCAGTTGGCTTCTGCGGATCCATCATTCCTCTCAATGCAAAATGATGTGGTTCTGGAAAGGGTCGCAGCGCCATCTACAGGTGACACTTGGTTTTGCACCAATTTATTACCAGACCGACCATTACACCTGTTACCAGGAGTACGGTTTCCATCCCGTGTAACAAGAAGACCTGAGACGTTTGTCTGCAATCATTTCTTCATTGAGGCTGTTGAGAGTGTCCTTTGGAGTCTTTGAGGGATACCTTGGACAGAGTTCACACCTTTTGTTGAAAGTCCGGATCAATTCAAAACTTCAGACCCAAAAACTATTTTAGTCTCACCTCCTCTCTACTCGTCCCTGAACACTGCCCAGTTCAGGCTATGGTGGCATAAAATATTAAGATGCAAGTGTGAGATATAACCTCCTTTTTTGCTTATCCACCTCAAACTCCTTAAATTGGTAGGAGAGAGGGGGTCGTGCCTGAACCACACATCTCCCTTCCTGTCCTCTTTTTATAGTTTTATCAAAAGAGAAGAGGTGGCCCCAACTTACAGGCCCCTAAACTCAAGAGCTTTTCCTGTGGCTGGTGAAAGTGGGGAGAGAGACGTGCTGGAAGGCACCCCATGGGGACCTCTCCTACGTGACACACTGCGGCATGGGTCTGGGTTGGGGCGATGCCCCTGCTTGGATAAGGTCTACACTGAGGCTGGCATTCAAGGGGTTCATGCTAATTCCCTCTTTCAAGGAAGGAACGCTCAGGGGGTGCCCAGGTCTCCCCCTGGACCATGCCAGAGTGTTTCTCATGTGCCCTTCTGAGAGGTGCACATTTCTTGTACCACTTTCTTCCCAGGTAGAAGGCACTACTGACTCCACCTGTGATGCGTCTGTGAGAGGTGTAGGGGCCTCCTGCCTCTAGGAAGGAAGAGGCTGACAGCTGTTCGTAGGAACTTGCTGCATGTGTCTGTGGGACAGGCATTATCTCTCCCAAGCATTTCCCACCGGTGCCAACTCCCCTCAGATGGCCGCTCCAGGTGAGCCCGCAGCCTTGGGAAAACCTCACCCAGATAGAGCAGGAGCAGGGTGGCAGTTTGTCCCTCCTACAGAAGTCTCTAATCTCTACATGTATTTTTCTTCTGTCTCCTTTGCCAACCTCCCTTCGTAATTGTTGGGAGACTAAATATTCATTTTTCTAACTTCCCTGGCAACTTGATATATCCATATGACAAGATTATGAAGTTTTCTAGAGTTGGAGGGACCCTCTGGAGAATGTTGCACCTTTCCAACTGCAAAGAAAAAGCTCAAATGAATCTTCTGCTACTCCTTTCTTCTTCCCCCTGTCTTGAATGCAGGCACAATGGCTGAAGCCATTGCAGCCATCGCACCACCATGAGGAAAATGTCAAAGATGCGCATAGATGTCAGTCCTGACACTGCTGAGCTTCTGAATCAATTCCAAATGCTTGTATGAGAAAACTAAATGCCTATTAGTTTCATCCACTGGAGTAAGCTTATCAGGTTTTGGGGTTTTTGTAGTTTAAAATGTTTGTAAGTAAAACAGTGACCTCCTTATTGTAAAATGAGAGTCTCTAATAAATAGGGATGTTGAAAGATTTAAATGACCCCCAGTTTATAAATCACTTTGAAGTTATTTGATAACTAAGAAATGTGAGACACCAGTGGCCAGTCCTTTTCCTTTCTTTCCACTTCCACCCCATGAATTTAGTGTATTGTATCTCGGCCACGGAGCACATCAGCCCCCGTAGTTCTTTACTCTTTTTGCTATTCCCTATTATCAACTCCAGAATCATGAGTGATACAGAAGAAAGAATAAGAGGCAAGGATGTGGGTTTAGCTATGCTACAAGTCAGCTGTGTGATCTTAGGCAAGCTAAGCAAGCATTTCTGAGCCTCAGCTTCTGTGTCCCTCAAGTAATGAGAGTATCAGTGTGGCAGAGGCTCCGTCCTGAGAAGTGCTCTCTCAGCGCACATATGCGGTAAGCAGTCAGCCCTGGAGCCCTGTCTGACCCTTGTCCCTGTGGTGCCTCAGCTGTGACACAGGGTCAGGGCTGAACAAACACAGGCCCCATGAATGAATGAAGGAATTAATGGTGTAGCAAGATGCTGGAAAACTGTCTCTAGCCTTCTTGTTTGCTATAGTAGCCTCACATCTAAGACAATGCCCTGCAGATGTAGGAAATCAGTATTTGTCAAATAAATCCTGGTCTTTAATCTCCAGTTACACAATGGAAGCACTTAACCATGAAACTCAACACAAAAAACACCACTTTATGAACCTTCCAGAGGTGAATTTATTCCACGAATTTAGAGATACCAATCTTGATGCACCCTCCTTTGGAAATTGTATGTAAATAAAATGTGGGCAGATAACTCCTTCCTCATAATGAAGATAGCTGATAATGCAAGTCATCTTCATAACTCACATTTCATCTTCTCCCCCTTTGGGTTTAAACAAATATTCCTGTGGGACAGCCTGGATTTTCAGACTTTTATTCACATGTTCATGTTTCTATCCATTTAACTACATAATCCCCTACATTTTGTGAAGTTCACAATCATGCAAAATCTATTTTTCAGATGCGCTAATTATTTTCTGCCTTTTCATTTGTTAGTAATGAGTGCACCCCATCTTCCATCTCTTCTGGGGAATTTCTCATCATTGAATTATGTTTATTAGTACACATTGGCAGTACATGTTTATGTCCTTGTGCAGAGTTGGTACGTGTACATAATATATTGTAATTCTTTTTTCACCCCCTTCTTCCCTCCCTCCCTCCCGCCTCCATCCATCTCTTGATCCCCTTCCCATTTAAGAAATCTCTGTCTCCCTATTTACTATTATGTATCTTTTACTTTCCTCTTTATTTATACTTTGGGCTTCTCAGATAAGAGAAAATGTGATATTTAAGCTAGTGTTTCTGATCTATTTCATTTAATGTTATAGACTGAAGGTGAATCCATTTTCCTATAAATTATTTGTTTATCGTTCTTCATGGCAGAGTACTACTTCATTCTGTAAATACCACATTTTCTGTACCCATTCATCTATTTTTTACAGACATATAAGCTGCTTCCTGAATTTAGCTACTATGAGTTGTACTTTTATAAACATGGGTGTGCATGTATCACTGTAATATGATGTATTTAACTCTTTGGGGAAGATACTAGAAGGGAAATAGCTGGGTTGAATGGAATTTCTAGTTTCGATATTTGAGGAGTCACCATGCTGATCTAGTTTACTAGTTGTACTATTGAGAAGTACAGCACCCCAGTGATCCAATTACCATCCACACACACGAGACATTGGGGGACACTTTAGATCTCAGTCATAGCAGACCCCGTGGATACCAAAGAATGGAGGGAATTTAGTTGGCAAATTGGAGCAAAACATGATCACTTGAGCACATAGCCTGGCACTGAAGTTCATATTCATTCCACAAAAACCACTAGGTTCCCTGCCATTGTGCTCATGTGAGGACACAGTGGTGATCAGGCCACTGCTACCAAGAAACTCACTCTTCAGAGGAGAAGTGAAGTAACAGGTCTTCCTGGTGGGACCCAGGATGCCAGGTGTCAGGGAGCCCATGCTGCTGCAGAATCACCAGAGGGAGGAGGAAGTGCCTGGGGAGAGCTCTTCCTGGAAACACAGTGCTCCCAGCTGAAGAGTTGGGGCTCATCCTGAGGGTGACAGAGGACTCCGGAAGAAGGGACTTTCAGAAAGTCAATGACGCATGAAGAGTCACGTTGCAAAGGCTCCAGGACTGATGGGTTGAAAAAGACAAAGAAAGGAAACAACTGAGCTTCATGAATGAGTATCAGTTTTGCTTACCAACTTCAGCCTCAAAGTCAACTTCTCTTTTCACCTTTCTCATTCATATCAATAACAAAAGCATGATTTTAGAATATGAGGGAGGCACAGTTTGTCATAGCTAAAACTTGGAAACAGCCCATCTGCCCATCAGTTGGAAACTGGATAAAGAAGATGTGCTTTTTCTGTAAAATGGAATACTAATCAGCCATAGAGAATGAGAAAGTAGGTTCATTCATAGGTAAATGGGTACATTTTGAGGATATACTCCTAAGTGAAATAGATAAGTCACACATATGCAAATACCGAATAGTTTCTCTGGTGTGAAAAACTAAAATAGTACTCAAGATCCTAATGGGACAATTAGCAAATAGGAAGAAAAGGGCCAAAGGTGTAGGGACAGTGAGAAGGATAGGGAAAGGGGAATACGGGAAAAGGAAAAAAAAATATGAGAAAATGTAAAAACGGAATTAAAGTGTTTGAAGGTGGGGAGGGGAGGAGGGGGGTGAAGTAAAGAATATGAGGGAAAAGGAGGGCAGTGGAGGGGAGGAGGGAGAGGGGTGGGGAAGAGACTGATTACATTTATTTCACTATAAAACCTGAGAAGTCCCAAGATCTGCTCTGGTCTGCAGGCATACAGACTTGAAACCCAAGACGTTTCAGTTTGAGTTCAAAGGCAAAAAAATAATAGTTCTTCATCATTCAACCCCATTCTATGAAGTACTTTGAACACACCTGTTATCTGATCTCATTAAGTAAATCCCTTCACCATCTCTCTACCTCACTGGCATCTAGAATTTCTCCCATGAATTCCTTCTCTTCCAGTCTCACTTCCCCTTGCTGATCCCTAGGCTTCCAACAGATGCATCAAAGAATCTTGAAACCCCACAGGAGCTTCTTGGTGAGTTCCCAATCACGACCTTCCCCGATCCCTTAACTGGGACCACCTGTCTTCCCATGCTCCCGTTTTCTGCTGCTACTATTTCAAGTGTATTCCCTGTATTCCTCATTCCTTCTGCCCTCATTTTTACTGACTCATTCTTCTTCTTAGTTTGCAGGAGAAATAGAAGTCATAGAATGATTTATCATAATTTTGCCTCGCCAAATCTGTAGACCTAAAAGATCTACAGACCTGCCTAAATCCATTCCTTGCTACTCCTTTCTTCCTTCTGTGACCAAAGAAATATGTCCCAACACTTACTGAAGATCATTCTTCCATTCACATGGAATTCACAGAGCAGGCCACATCCCTCCTGCCCCTTTGGGAGCATTGTACCTTGTTGATTTTCTCCTCTGTCTTTTCTATCTTTACATTTCTCTCTCTCTCTCTCTCTCTCTCTCTCTCTCTCTCTCTCTCTCTCC
>NW_022900947.1:10488951-10517951 GCF_012274545.1 Fukomys damarensis | reverse complement strand
TTTCTCTCTCTCTCTCTCTCTCTCTCTCTCTCTCTCTCTCTCTCTCTCTCTCTCTTTCTCTCTACTTGACTATTCCATCTATATTTATATGTGCACCTGTCTTCTGTATCAAAATAAGATTCTATAAATGTCTCCAATTTCTCAATTTTATGGCTAAATGGATGCACACTGAGGCTATACTCTTAGTGATACAAATAGGACACACACGTGTAAATACCAAATAGTTTCTCTAGTGTGAGAAACCAAACGTGTAAATAAGGGCTAAAAGGTGTAATAGATAATGTGAAATAGGAAGAAAAGGGGCTAAGAAGAAGGAGAGATGGGAGGGGTAGGGGAAAGGAAAGGAGAGAATGGAGCTAATATGATGAAATTAAAAAGAATGGAAACAAAGCCTTTGCAGGGAGGGAGGGAGGGGTTGAAGGGAGGGTAGGGAAATGGGGAAAATATAAGAACCAAGATGGATCACGTAAAGGTACAAATTTCCAACCATCAATGTTATTATATTGTATGCATTAAACGTACCAATAAAATAAATAAATAAAAACTTCTAGTTAAAAATCTTGCTCCTTCCCAGACTTTGTAAGTGAGTCACCTACTTTGATTTTCCCCACCACTTCCTTCCCCTCCCCTTACTCTCCAAGCCGTGGTAATGTGGCAATTTCCCGCTCTGATCCACGGAAATGGCCCTTGCCCGGGTTACTGATGGTCACGTGTCACCGTGTCTGAGATGTATTCCGTTCTTGATCTTGTTTGATCCTTTGAAAGCAATAGACACTGTTGAAAATCACCCCCTTCAAACTCTTCCTTTGTCTTTTGTGGTTTCTCTCTCCCTGTCTCCCTCTCATTACCCTTTGTGAAGACATTTGGTGCTCTCCTGTACTCTCACTCAGAGTCTAGGTTGGCAGAGTCTGCTTCCCATGGAATGCGTGGGAACCAGCACACACTACGTACTGAGCTATACGATGGACATCCTCACCCAGGCGAGCCGCCACCCTCAGAGCACCATCTTCCAGACCTGCTACTCCCTTGGTGTTTTCCATCTTAACAAATGACCCAACTCTGTTCACGGCCAAGAACACCCAGGTCACCTTTGCTTCCTCGTCTCTCTGTCCGCACGCCCCATCCGTCAAGCTGAGGACTCCTCCTCACTTCCTGCCGTCCCCACTCGCAACGCTCAAGTCGACACCACGATCATCTCTCACCTGTACCACAGCTACAGTCTCCCACCTGGTTTCCTGACCTCTGTTATCCTTCCTGGCTTAGTTTTCTGAGGCTGCCATATAAATTACACAAATTGATTCACTTTAAGCAGTAGAAATGTATTCTCCGAGTTCCGGGGGCTGGAAGTCTAAACTCAAGGCGTTGGCAAGGCCATCACTCCTCTGAAGCACGTATGGGAGAACCCTTCCTTGCCTTTTCTGGCTTCTAGTAGCCTCTAGCGTTTCTCGACTAGTGGCAGTGTGACGCCACTCTCTTCCTCCGTCCCCCCATGACCATCTTCTCCATTTCCGTGTGTGCCTCTAGCTTCACACAGCATTCTCCTCGTCTTTTGCATATTGGTTTCTCTTTTCATAAGGGCACAAGTCACGTGTTGGATCTGGGCCCATCGTGATTGGATATGACCACATTTCGACTCCATTACATTTCGAGAGACTCTGTCTCCAAGTAAGGCCACATTCACAGGTATCAGGAAGTAGGGCTTCGACGTGTGTTTCCAGGGAACACAATTCAATGCCCAGTGCTTCCCCTCAAGTCATTCTTCACATCACCGTCGCAGTCATGGTAACAAGGAAGTCATCTAACAATATGCTAACAGAAAAAGATAGCTGCTGCCTTTTCATTCTCTTGCTGAAAATGATGGACAAGGGGAATGGAGTCTGGTGAAGATAAGGCCAAGTGTTTATGCTTATCACAAGCTTCCTCTGGATTTATAACTAACAGGAGAGTGAATCACAAAGCAGCGCATTTATAACTCACAAGTGATGGAAGCTTTCAGCGTTTGTCCACATTCAGTTACACTTTGGTGGCTCGGGAACTTTGAAAGAGTAACAGTCCTTGACTCTGAGTCAAGGATGTGTTAATCGCTACACAACATAATACCTTGACAGCACTCAAAGCATTGTTGTTCAGTCCTTTTCTTAGGATTTAGATCCTGCCTCTCAAGAATTTGGCCTTTCACTGACCTTCATTTTTATTTATTTTTTTATTTTGAAGCTCGTGTGCCCAGAATTGGATTAGTTAAAACCTCTGGTTCATAAGACAGCAGCACCTTTGGTCCACATGTGATTTTAATTTATTACCTTTCTTAACAGTCTGTCATTTGTTGTTCAATCATATGGTTAATGCTTGTAATTCATTATTCACCTCGAGAACCAAACTATCAGCCACTCCTTCAACTCTCCTAGAGTTAACCTTCTTCTGCTAGAAGCAGAATGGCAATCAGAGTGAACTTTTCAGATCTTTTGCAAACTCATTCCATTTGCTAGTGAAGAAACAGAGCTCCTGAGTAGAAAGGCTTGTTTTATATCACACG
Organism: Fukomys damarensis; assembly: GCF_012274545.1. Taxonomy (NCBI): domain Eukaryota; kingdom Metazoa; phylum Chordata; class Mammalia; order Rodentia; family Bathyergidae; genus Fukomys; species Fukomys damarensis. Next base: position 10,515,418 of record NW_022900947.1, on the reverse strand, counting down.
GATTGTTAGAAATCTAGAGCAAGAGTCTAAGTTTCTGATAAATATCATTTTCAACATTATTTCTGACTACTAAGCAAAAGAAAACAGAGAGATTCAGGGCTAGAATACCTACACCACCTTTAAGATAGGATTTACAGCACAGGGTTCACCTGCATACTGCCCTGGCTGCTTTCAGCATAATAACAATTGTATCATTGTGAAAGAAACCTGTGGTCACTAAAACTTAAAATATTTACCATCTTGCATTTTACATAAAAAATGTGCCCACTCCTTGGTTGTGGAAAGAACTCCAGGTCAGAAGATACTAATCTTAGTGGCATTTTTGCCTTTTATTAAGGGTGTCCCAGAACTTGTCTAAGTCTTCGCCAACCCAACATTTATATTCCTCTCTTCTTCTAAGTGCCAGAGATCTTGTCACATCTCTCCTGCAGGAGTCAGCAAAGCTTTTAACCTCATGTATTTTTGTACAGGGTTATGCTGCTGATTTTTCTTGCAGGAACCTCCTCTCTTGACCAAAATGCTTTATCCAGAAGTTCTCTGTAAACTGAAATACAGACCAGAACAAGGAGTTAGAGTTTCATAGCTGTATTATTATTCTGTGGACTCCCTGAAGAACAAAGACCAAGCTTAGATATAAGGAATAAATGCAATGCCTTGACTTTTGAGTATTTGAGATACTCATTTAATCCATTCATTAAGAAAATACTCTTGAGAGCATAATGCTGAATGGAAAAAAATTGAAAAAATAAGACAAAAAACCCAAACTAAAAAATAGGCCGATCGATAAATGGGGAAATAAATTGAAATTTTTTCAAAACAAGAGGTACACATGTCCAGTAAGTAAATTTTAAAAATCTCAACATCGTTAGCCGTTAGGGAAAAATTATTTTTTTATTTTTTTATTTTTGGTACCAGGGATTGAACTCAGGGTCTTGCACTTGTGAGGCAGGTGGCAGAACTACTGAGCTAAATCCCTGGCCCCAGAGAAATATAAATTAAAACTACGTTGAGATTCAATCTCATCCCAGTAAGAATGACTATCATCAAGAATCCAGAAAACAGGGAGCACCTGTCAGGATGTAGGGGAAAGAGAACACTTCTACACCACTGGTGAAATCTGTCCAACCACTAAGGAAATCAATATAAAGGTTTCTCAAAAAAACTAAAAGTAGAACTACTATATGACCCTGCTATCCCACTCTTTAGCATGTATCTGAAGAAATTAAAGTCCACGTATTTTAGGGACACCTGCATCCCTGTGTTTATTGCAGAACAATTCACAATTGCCAAGATATGGAACCACCTAGGTCTTATCACTGGATGAATAGATAAAGAAATCATGGCGCATAAACACAAAAGAGTATTATTCATCCATTGAAAGAATGAAGCTATGTCACTGGAGGAAAAATGGATGGAACTGGAGATCATCATGTTAATCAAAATAAGCCAGACTCAGATAGCTACTGCCTGTCTGTCTTAATATGTGCAATGTAAAAGAGAGGAAAAAATGGCATGACCTTACAGGGGATCATATTATTATACAGGAGAAGGGAATGAAGGGGAGGAGTATAAAGGAAGGGATGTAGTCAAAATATATTATATGCATGTATGAAAATGCCACATTGAAGCCCAGTGTTTTGCAGAGTTACTATGTGCTGATAAAAAAACATATTTAAAAAGGAAATACTTTGTGGCATATAGTCAAACACTGTACTAGATACTGGGGTACAAGGAGATTAAGACAAGGAGATTCTCTACAATGATTCTACAAGCCCACTTTCAACAAGTTTCATTTGAGAAATTCTTCACTGGCTCCAAAGTTCCTCTAAAAATGTTTCTGCCGGTGGTTGAAATTTGGAAGTCTAATGACTAAAATTAACCATCTTTACATTTATGACCATTTTGTTTATCCGGTGTTCTGAGCAAGTGAGAACTTCATGCCATAACCAGACTTTCGCCTTCCTTATGGAACACTGGGCAGGATGGAGCAGTGGCTCTGTCCTTGGATGCAGCTCCTCCCAGAGAGAGCATAAGCTCTCAACCAGCGGCTCTGTAACTACCCTTTACTTACAGCTTCCTGCTTCAACAGTCTACATTCCTTGCTTGGCCCTGAACTATCTGTAATGGCTGGGGTGAGGACAATCCAAAGAACCTGAATGGCCACATGGCTGTTCCATGAGTTTGTGACAGTCAATTAGTGGCTTTTATCCTTTTGGGACTCTGATGTCCATGTTATAATCTGATAGTAGCTCTGAAAATGTCCATAAACACAAAATTCTGCATACAATATTAGGGAGTTTCCTGAACCAGGTGGTAAAGGGTCTTTGATGTGATCATTGTATCCCATAGAAAGGTTTTGGTGACAGATAAATGTAAAACCCAACTTAAACTGGTTTTAACAAGAAAAAAAAAACATTCCTATAAGTCCAGTTAGACCTTTTGCTAGGGACTGAAGTGTGTCCCTCTCTTCTCCAAACTCAAATGTTGGCATTGTAACTTTCAGTGTGACTGTATTTGGAGAAAGAGCCTGTAAGGTACAAATTCAGATAAATGAGCTCACGAAGTTAGGGTCCTAATCAGATAGGTCTGTGGCCTAATAAGAAGAAACACCAGAGATATTTCTCTCTCCATATGCTGCAAAGAAAGGCCAAGTGAGAAATTCTGCAATGTGAAGCAGCAAGCCAGGGAGAGGCCCTCATCAGAAGCCAACCCCACTGGCACCTTGATCGTCTCCAGACCTGGGAGACAATAAGTTGCTTTTGTCTGAGTCACCACTCTATGGTATTCTGTTACAGTAGCTCCTCGTAGCACATCTTTCTAAAATTGGCAGCTATATAAAGGCTTCCTGTGGCCAAAAACGGACAAAACCAGAATGGTGTAACTGTGGTTCTCATTTAGACAAAGCAGCAAAATCCCAGAGGTCCATTCATAATAACACTAAAGACAGTGATCGATGTGCATTGAGAACTTACTGTGTACCAGGGACTACACAGTGTGCCCTACATATACTATCTCACTCATCACTATGATAGAAATTATAGTCCCTACTTGACAGAAAGGAAAACTGAAGCTATGTGATTATAAAATCTGTTTTTCCATTATTCATCAAATACATACATTTGCACAGCAATTATTACTCAGGGAAGGTATAGCAGGGCCCTAAAGAATCCCCCACCAGAGTGTCCCCAAGAGGCTGGGCTAACTTTAAGGGGACCCAATTTCACAGCCATTCCTGATTTCACATTGAAACACCTCAGCCAGTCCTTCTGGAGATGCCCCAAGAGTAGTGGGGGCTCCAAACTTTCTCACAAGATTTAGATGCACAGGAAATATGACTGTAAAATTCTTTGTTCAATAAAAAATTATACTGAATGGTAGTAGGAATAAAATCTAAAACTGCTAAGTTTTCCCAGTTTAAAATAATGTCAAGTAAATAACCCAAATTTCATATGCCTAACCAGTTTAAAACAATGTCAGGTAGATAGCCCATTTTTCTATGCCTAACCACTATAATACATTCTTCTCATTACTGAAACTTGGATGTGGATCTGAATTAAGAAAAAAAAAGAGCCATTTGTGGCAGCATGTATCTGTAGTCCCAGCTATTCTGGGGCAGGAGGCTCACTTGAGCCCAGGAGTTCAAGACTAGGCTTGGCAACATAGTGAGATTCTATCTCAAAACAAACAAACAGAAAACAGAAGAGAAAAGGTGATTCAGGAAATCAGGGCCCTAGTGCCTGTCTCTTTTATATTGGGTATTTCAGGGGGAGACTAGGGAGAAAAGAAAGAAGAGTAAGAAATCACCCCCATCCTGATCTTCAGGGATCAAAGGGAGAAGGGCAGGTCGACCAGCAGTCCAAGAGATAGGTGTATCCTAATTTCCTCTCTGCCCTGTGGCTGGGAGGGGAAGGTGGGCCCACGAATGCTAAGTCTTCAGTTGTTTGTTCTGCTTTTCTTGTTGATGCAAACTCAAATTTTGCCATACTATATTTGGTTTACTTAAAGTAGATATCACACACACACACACACACACACACACACACACACACACACACACCATAAATATGTCTCAGTTACCTTAGCAGCCTATAATATTTGTTTTTAGGCTTCATGTATCAGATTGGAGGAGGGAGAAAGGAGGAAGAAAGGAGGAGGACAAAGGGGTAATTTGCACTGATGAATTTTTAAATAAAACTTCCCTAGACCAATCACATTTGTTGTTTAATTCTTTTTCTGATGCATGAGTGGTTTAGAAACTAGACCAAGGGAAGATTATGCAGCAAGTGGAAACTGGTTTAGAACCTAAAATGGCCACGATACTCTACTTCCTTAATGTTGCCATCTGGCAAGGTTTTCCTTGTGATTAATGAGCAACCATTGTACATTACCAGAATGCAAACAATTCCAATTACCAGTAGAGCTAAACCATACTTACCATGCAAATGATTTCAATAATGTAATAGAATGGGATATCTGGTCATTACAGGGCAGAAATTCACAATGTTAATTGGGGTTAGTCTGTTTTCAGGGAGTAAATAATATTAACAGCAAAATAAATCCAAACTAATATCAGGTTTGACTTTGCTTATAATCAAGGGGAATGGTCTGCTTCTGGAATTATGTCAATGTTACAAAGCCTATGTTGCTTTAGTCTCTACTGTACGTAAAATGATTTGGATTAAAAATACTGGGGGATAAGGCCAGGGATTTTAGCTCAGTGGTTCCGGCAACTGCCTTGCAAGCACAGGGACCCAAGTTCGATCCCCAATACCAAAAAAAAAAAATACTGGGGGACAAAATAATAGTGATGCAATCTAGAGTTTGAGAAGAGACGTCAGCAATTGATGGCCTTCAGAGCAGATGACAGACATGGAAATAGCCTTTATTTCCTGAATGCCCAAGTATACTTGGGGTGGGAGGTGATGGTTAAGAACCTGAAGAACAGCAGAGAACCAAGAGAAAGAAAACTGATTCTAAGTCACCCTCTTAATTCCTATTCTTCCATTCTCTCAGCTCTTACCCAAATTTTAATCTAATACGACCACCCAGTTGGTCCATTCGTCAGTTTCCCTCTCACCTCTAGCTGTTCTCTCTCTCCCACGCTGTGCCACATGAGTAGTACAGCATGAGGTTATCCCCTCCACTGAGGTCCCACGAGCCCTTCTCCGGGTGGAGTCCCTAGAAGCTCCTTCCCACGGAAGCTGTTTCCCATCCTCTGCTCAGCTATGGGGAGCCACATGACCTCACCATGGCCCTCAGTCATTCTCCTCAGACCCCCGAGGCACAGACACAGTGGAGCTGATTACCCAGCAGCATCCTTGAACTATGAGGCGCGCTTGCTATTTACACACTCACACCAGACCCCATTTCTGCTCAGAACCTTAAGCCAAGTTTCTCTCCACCCTCTGATCTATACAATGTTCCTCTAATTCCCCTTTGGTAATATCTAAACCAGAGTTCATATGTGATTTTCCAAAGAGAAACTCTAACACGTGTACTTCTAAAAAATGCAAATCAGATCTACATGGCATCAGGTGGGAGGGGTGGAAAGGATCCTGATGATCTGGTAAATGTGGGCTGTTTCTAAAGATTGCTTGGGTTCATTTTAAATTTGAACATATCCTGTGAGCAGATGACCCAATCAGATTCATACCAGGTTGCGAAGTGAGACCATGTGGATGGGAACTCACTTCCGGCTCTGAATACCTGTACCACCTTGGACGCGATGCTGAGAAATTAAATGGAAGATGTAAGAGTACATCTCCCTGGGACTGGCTGTGAGAATGAATGAGCAACATATTTGGAATTTAAAAGCACAGAGTTTGACATCAGCTAGCATTTGTAAGCACAGAAAATAGGATGACTGAGACTTTTGAAAAATAGCCTAGGTGGGTAAGCAAATGACACATGGGAGGGAATACCAGGAACTGAACTCAGGACCTTGCATTTGCCAGGCAGGCGCGGTACTGCTGAGCTACATTGCGGCCCCACAGAGACTTTTTAAATAATGGTTCAATAACCTTGCCTGATCTCTATATGAGGTGCAATCAAAATAGATAATAAATGTTTGCATTGTTATTTTCATGTTCAGTTTATTGGTACATTTAAAGCAAACAATACAGTTACATTCATCATTAGGATATTGTACCTTTATATGATATGTCTTGGTTCTAATTTTTTTCCCATACCCCTGCCCTCCCTTCACCCCCTTCACCCTTCCCTATTTATAAAAACTTTGTTTCCATTTTCTTCCTTTTTTCACATTTGTTCTTTTCCCTTATTTCCTTTCCCCTTCCCTTCCCACTTCCCCTTTAGCCATTTTCTTCCTATTTCACACTATCAATTATACCATTTGAACCTTATTTGCACTTTTAGTTTTTCACACCAGGGAAACTACTCAGTATTTACTCAAGTGTGTCATCATACCACAGTGATACATGTGCACCTATGTTTGTAGTGGCACAGTTGGTAATAGTTGGTAATTAAACTTGGAAACAACCCAATTGCCCATCAGCTGGGCCTGGATAAGGAAGATGTGGTTTTTCTATAAAATGGAGTGCTACTCAGCCATAAAGGTTGAGAAACTGTTTGCATTCTTAAAAAGTTGATTACAGTAAAAGACAATAATCTCTCTGAAAGTATCCCCCCTTGCTTCAAACAAAACATGCTTACCCCACTGTGCTTCCCACTTTCTGAAGGAGTTTGCAGGTACTCTTCATGAGTGTCTTTAAAAATGTGATAAAAAATACAGTGAATGCTGTTGCCCAGTGCCATCCAAAGGAAAAGCAGTCATAAAAACGTCAGTGTGTCCTTATCTACCCTTATTCACCAGATCCAACACCGGGAGACTTCTGCTTTTTCCCTGAAGTTAGGATGGCTATGAAAGGTAAACATTTTGAATCAATTCAGGAAATTCAAACATTCACTGTAGTTTTCAATCATCTCACTTATACAAGTAGCTATGTAGCATCCAATATGTTTGCCTGGGGTTATGAATATTCCCATGATATTATTGTAGACAGCTAAGCTAGTTAGAAATAACCAGTTTTCTCCTGCCTCATGCCCACCTTGTGATTTTCCATTGGGTCAATTTTACCTAAGAGAACATATTTATAATCTTATTAGTGGACTATAGTTTTTTCCCAACTTATACCTGCCTCACCTCATGGTTTTGCTCTGTAAATCCCCAAGAAGTGGGTCTGTGTATCACTTTCTGGGCCCCCCTCTGTCTCTCTTAGGAAGAAACTATCTTTCAATAAATTCTACCTACTCTTAGCCTCCATTGTTCCTGGAATCATTCTTCAGTTTTAGAGAACAGTGGGAGAGGTTTTAGTTCAGTAGTTCCATTGCCTGACTCGCAAGCACAAGGACCCAAGTTGGAACCCCGGTACACACACACACACACACACACACACACACAGAGAGAGAGAGAGAGAGAGAGAGAAAGAGAGAGAGGAAAAGGCAAAGTTTTAGAGAACATGAACTCGGCATATCAGACATCCAGCAGGTTGGGAATTATGCTATTTTTCCCATATTATTTGGAGGTTCACATATCATCCCTGTATCATGTGTCCTATGTCATTATTGCCAACATTTAAGATGTTTTTCCCAGAATTTCACTTTTTGAACTTTATTTACAGCCTGCTATACCAAGGCTTGACTGCTCTTGTTCCAGCTAAAAAGAAATTTAATTTCTAAGTACCAAAAGAAAGTAACTATTGAGCATGTGGACTAGGTATGATCTTTCCTCCTGGTTCCCCCAAGGCTTTCTAAAAAATCGGTGTCCCAAGGAACTGCAGAGGTAAGGAGCTGTGAATCTTGGCTCCTTTTGATTGGCCTCACTGCTGGATTCCACATGCTGTGGCACATATCCAAGTGCCTGCCTGGAAGAACAGCCCGAAGCCCAGAATCCTAAGTCTCCTTTCTGGCCCTGACAGACTCTCAGAAGGCAACCGGCAAAGCCTCTGTCCTAGAAGACTGTCCTGCCCTCTCCCTCACTTCTACAACATCTTGATCAGTGTTTCCTGCTAATGCCTCTTGGTCATTGGCCAAGGCTGAAGTAGGAACCTAACCAGCTGGCCCATGGTGCAAAGGTGGCCGTATATACCTGTTCACACTACCTCCGATGCAGGTTGACATGAAGCAGTTCCTGGTAGCTGGCTTCATGCGGAGTTTGAGGGCCTACCCAGTACTTTCCCAAGGCTGAACCTCTACACAGGTCAGGAGTTGAAGACAAGGCCACAGACAGTGCTCTGAATGAGATGCTTCAGCTCTGGGCTCCTCGTAAGAACAGAAAATGAGGAAATCCCATGGCACTCACTCCCAGGCTCCCACGTATGCTGTGCTTTGCACTCAGCACTTCCCGGGGCCCACAGATATCTTAGTGGAAGTGTGGTAGTGGTGGATATAACCCAGGCACTGTCATCTTTCAATAGTTGCACGAATGAAAGAGGCAGCAGTGGTTGAATTAAAGCCTGTTTTCCATGTCTAGTCCCAAAAGGAGGTCCAGGTCACCAAGCACTGTAGTGGACACATGTGACCATTAGTCGTGACATGTTGACTTGACTGAATTAAGAGACACCTAGAAAATTCATAAATCACAGTTCTGAGAGTGTCTGTGGAGTGTGGCATGGAACTGACCGGCATGGAGGCCAGCAAACTGAGGGGAGAAGACCCACCTTGGTTGTGGGTGGCACCAACCAGTAGGCGTGTAGCCTGGATGGAATAAAAGGAAAGATGGAAGCTGGCAGGCTTTTTTGAAGAGCTTCAGTCCGCTTGAGCGGGTATGTCTTTCGATGTTGTTTCCTTTAAATATCAATCTCCAGTTCCTCCAGGCTTCCAACACATACTCATACCAATAACTTTCCAGAGAGCTTCCAGACCTTGGACCTTGGATTTTTGTGTACTTTATCAGACTTTGAAAAATGTTTATTGAACTATCCTGTTATTAATAAGAATGTATTCATTTCTCCTTGAAAGTCTTTCATAACTTGCTTGCATTTTTGAAAGCATAGTAGACGAAGATGGATTCTAAACTGTTTTAATCTCTAGGTTTGTTGTTTGTTTGTTTGTTTGAGGCAGGGTCTTGCTACACCATATTGGCTGGCCTTGTAACTCACTATGATCCTCCTGGTCTCAGCCTCCCAAGTGCTGGGATTACAGGTGTGCACTACCATGCCCAGTTTGGTTTATTTTATTTAGTGACTCTTTATCTTATTCTTTTACTACTATGAAAAAGCTAATATTAGGCTAGTGTTAATAATTAATCATGAATAGGGATAATTAAGCTATATTAATATTGCTATCCCAGCTTTAGGGAAGAGAACTTGTATAGAAGCACCCTGTCCCGAGTCCTGCAGGACTGCTTGCACTGCCTGATTGTAAGTTGTATCCTTCTGTTGTCCAGGCCCTCTGGTGAGGGAGAAGGGAAGCACAACCTATCACTTCATCCGTGTCTTCCCTTGCTCTGCATACCCTGGCCAGGGACAGGAATGGAGGCCATAAAGCCAAGCTTCCTCGTGGGCTTAGGACTTTCCCACTTGCCCGAGCCCTGAGGACTCCAGTTTGCGTCAGGCTCATCCTGCTCCCACACTGAATTGCACCTCCTCTCCATTCCAGCTCAACTTTCTTGACTTCTCTTACGCAGGACAAGAAGCATGTCCTGGTGTCTAGGACACTCTGGCCATCCAGATACCTGAGCCTAATCTCAGTTGTGGTGTGAAAAAGCTGAAACCAGGGAAAACCACCAAGCTGCATGCTCTTTCTATAAAGGAGGCTCCCTGATGTAGAACCTTGAGGTTAGGCAGGTGTGGGGGCACACACTTGTATTCCCTGTACCCTGGGAGGCAACAGCAGGAGGGTGCAGAGTTCAAGTCCATCCTGAGCCATTTACGGACTAGCCAGGGGAAACACCAGGAATCTATTAATCTACTTGGGGTAGGTAACCCGACACCACTTCTCATGATTGGGAATTTCAAATGCTGAGTACAGAGAAATTAAATAAATCTCCGGAATGAGTTGCAAAAAGGTTTGTTGAAATGGAATGGCATGTGTGACAGAAAACACTGGGTTGCAGCAGGAGCAACCTTCTTTGAAGAAACACTCGAGCTAAGGCCATGTTTCCTTGAAAATAAGACCTAACCAGAAAATAAACTTCAGCTGTAATTAAATAATTATAATAATGCAATTAATAGCTGTGTATCACCATGGGGATGGCCAGTTTCATTCAGAAATTACACCTCTGTATTCTCTTGCTCCGTGGCTACTCCAATGACAGGTAAGGTAAGCATAGACTGGTTAGGGCAGGAATTTTTGATCTCTAGTTCTTAGATCTTATGGGGGGGCTGCAGTGATAACTTTTTTTTCCAGAAAGTTCTCCCTTTATTCTGAGTTTCCACATCTCTAAGAAGAGAACAGTGCCAATTTTCAAAACAAAGCCAGCAATATGTAGCGATAAAATTTTTTTAAAATGCAATATTTTCAAGAAATTACTTTGAACTTTCCAAAAATCTAACAAAGTAATTTTCTTTTTTTTTTCTCATTGCATTTATTGGTACATTTTAGGTATACAGTACAGTTGCATTCATTATTAGGATCTTGTACCTATACATGACAGGTCTTGGTTCTCATTTTTCCCCTTGTCCCTGCCCTCCCTTCACTCCCTCCTCTCTTCCCCCTTTACAAACACTTCATTTCCATTTTTTTATTTTCTCATATTTTTTTCTTTTCCTTTATTCCCTTTCCCCTACCCCTCCCACTTTCCCTACACCTTTAGCCCTTTTCTTCCCATTTCAGCTTGTCAATTATATCATTAGGATCTTATGTACTATTATAGTTTATTCACAAAATTTTAAAAATACATATTACATAGATATCCCACTTTCTAGAAAATCTTACCTGTTTCTGTGTTTTCACCCTAAAATGTTGTTTAATTTGGAAGAATTGTAAAGTTTCTCAGAACTCATATACAAAAAGCACAATGCTGGAGTCACCAGCACAGCTCTTCTGCTTCACCATCGTTAAGCCTACAGGTTTCACTAGATGGCAGCATGGAATAAATAATCCCACCACAGGCTCATAAAAAGCCGTAACTGAGCAGCTACTGTAATAGCAAAAGTTAGTCTCACAGATTCTAAAACGACAGAAAGAGCTTTAGTTCTTCTCTGAGCTCATTAAAGAATGGTGGATCTATCCAAAGAATTTTCCCCCACACATATGCACATTCTATTTCAAGTAAAACTTCTTGAGACTAAAGCTATATGCATAGGAGAGCTGTATTCTCTGAGGTATCTTTTAATTGTTCATATTCAAATAAAATAAATGAAAATTTTGCCTCTGAGCAAAGAGAGGTTTTCATTGATACCACACATTATAGTTAAGCATTTCACACTATCAGATCTTACTTAGCAAGGTCAATATTTTGTTTAGCAAATGATGATTAAAAGAGAAAACAAAATTTTAACTCTAGGGGAAACCCACTAATGCAACTGAGAAACTTACGGCCATAGGTAGAAAATGAACACTGAGCATTCTACAACTTCAAGGAATGGCCATATGGTACTTTGCATAGCCTGAAACTATGTGTATGTGTGTTAAAAATTGCTCATATTCAAACTCAAACTATTTCATATAAAAATAAGAGAAATGAAAGAAGAGCTAAATTGATAGAGACTTGCATTCATTTATTGGAGGCTTCAACGTTACTAAGATATCAACTTCATCTCATCAAAATCCCATCAGGCACATTTGCAAAGATAAACTGATTCTACAATTTATTTATAAATTCAGATGACATAGAACTGCCAAAAATATTTTGGGAGAGAAACAAGAACAAAGTTGGAGAACTTAAGTTATCTAACTTCAAAACTAAAGCTGCAAGTAACCAAGACTACATAATATAAAGTAGGTACAAGGGCAGAGACATCTAAATCAGTGGAAGAGAATAAAGTTTAGAAACAGATGCAAACATAGATGGTCCACTGGCCTTTGCTGTGTGACGAGTGATCAAAAAATTAAATGAATCTTTAAATTTATCAAAAATTATTACAGTAAAAGACGCATTGCCATTGATTTTCTCAAAATATCCCCCAAGCACACTTGGAAGATACGTATCCCATCATGTTTGACACTTTCTGAAGCAATTCTGGAAGTCCTCCTTTGCGAATGTCTTTAGCTGTGCTGCTGGCTGCCTTCCAGAAGCTGTGCAGTGCTGCATTCTGTGTATAAGGTGGAGGAGGCCACATCATAATGTGTTTTGACCCCAACTTTCCACTGATGGCACTTGGCAGGGACGTTCACAGTAGTTCTGCTCATATCTCATCCTGAATATGTGAATTAATATTGCTGATGGGAAGCAATTTGGAAATGTCTTATAATATTAAGCACATATCCTCAGTAGATCCCCAAAAGAAATAAAAATGTATGTGTACCTGAACAGTCACAGCTTCATTTATAATAGCCAACCACTGAAAACAGCCTAACTTGTGATTTGGCTGGATAAATGGTTTGTAGTGTATGATTTGTTTACAATCTAATACAACATACAAAAATACACAATGCATGTAAATGTGAAATTCCCTTTATACGTTCCCTTGGTGGTTTCCTTTAATGTCTTCAGGGGTTTATACGATGGAGTACCACTTAGGAACAATACAAATTACTGAAACACCCAAACATATAGAATCTCAAAAAATACTGTGTTGAGGAAAAGAAGACAGAAACAGAACAGTATGCACTAGTAGTTCCATTTCTATAAACAACCAAAACTTATGCATGCTTTTCTACCATAGCAGTCTATATTAGTCTCTATAAGAGACCCATAGATTCCTGAGATTAGGGGTAGAAGGCATTAAATGCAAAGGGCTAGGAAGGGATTTTCTCGGGTGTTGGAATCAACTATGTCTTGACTGTGTGGTGATCACCTAAATGAATACACTGCCCAGAACCTGTAACACTGCACCAGGATTCAGATGAGCAAGTTAATGGACTGAGAGGTGAAGTCAGAGTGGACGTAGAAGGGAGACCGCCCAGCAGTTACGCCAATGTAGCTGGTGTCTTCCACGTGCCTTTGACTCCCAACACAAGTGTGACTCTGGTTGCTGAGGCCCATGCTTCCTTCCCAAGAATGCATTAAGAATTCAGCACAAATAGCACAGAAGTCTGTCTCTCCACCTACAGATACTTCACACTTTAAATGTTTCTCATGTAAAAATGCTCTGCATTTTGTGCATTTTCCTTTTTCTCCGTCTGACCTCATTGCCAGAACAAACATATCAGTGCGAGATTCTGTACATATATGTGTAGCTGGTTTTTCTTTTTTCTTTTTTCTTTCATCTGGATTGCAACAACAAACGATCTCATCAGCCATGGCCTGACACTGGAACTACGAAATCTAATTGCCATAAAATATGTAACACAGAGACCATGACATTATTGTGTCTAAGGAACCCTACAGTCAGCAAAGTGAGCAAGGTTCTGGGGGAGGTGGACACAAGTGGGCAGGCGGGGCCGAGGTGTCATCCAGGACCCTGCTCACCCCGGGCAGAGAGAAGTGCTGCAGGCGGAGGTGTGCTCAGGGGCAGCTGCAGGCTCCCAGGCCTTTTGTCACCGCATAACAGGAGGTCAAATGGACTGGGCAGGATTAGGGCTTGAGGAAAATGATAAAGCTTTGTCACAACCACTGTGAGAAAGTGGAAAACAGCTCACAGCAGAAGAGCCGCGCTGAGTCTGGTCAGAGCCCACTGTGGTCAGAAGTCATTGGTTTACGGTGGTGCCCATCAGGCTGGAGCCAAAATGTGTCTCCTCTGAGAGTCCTGCCTCTGCTACCCGCCTTTCACATGTAGGCATTTGAAAGAGTAGGAGTGTGTGTGTGTGTGTGTGTGTGTGTGTGTGTGAGAGAGAGAGCGAGAGAGAGAAAGAGAGAGAGAGAGAGAGAGAGTGTCACACAAAGAGACAGAAACAGAGAGAGAGACAGAGAAAGAGATACTGTAGATCAGGGTGATGAAAGTACGAAAGTGTTACTGTCCTTTCATTACTATAGGTCCCTAACTTTTTTCCTCTCTGGTTTAACATCTCAGCATAGGACCATTTGATGGGGCAGTCATTTGACTGCCTTGACAGCTTTTCCTTCGACACAGATAAACAGCAACAATACAAAGCCTGTCATTTTTCATGTTATTGATGATTAGTTCATATGGTGACCTGGCTGGGCCAAGGTGCCCAGCTATTTCATCAAAGCTTCCTCTGAATGTTTCTGGGAAGGTGTCCAGGGATGATGTTAACACTTAATTGGTAAACTTCGTGTAAAGTACTCATCCTTCATAATATGAACAGGCTTCATCCAATCAGCTGAAGGCCTAAATAGAACAAAGCCTGACCTTTGCAAGCAAGAAGAAATTCCACCAGCAGATCGCCTGTGGCTCAGACCGCAACTATCCTCAGAGTCTTCAACCAGGCCTCCACAATCATGCAACCAGTTTCTTAAAGGATGGGTGGATGGGTAGCATGTTCATTGCTTTCTTCATTGCTGAGACAAAATACCCGACACCCACAACTTCAGGGAGGTTTATTTTGGCTCATAGTTTATAGAGGTTTCAGTCCATGGTCAGCTGGCTCTAACTCAACGTGGCACAGCAGAGGAGAAAAAGCTCATGGCACAGTGGCTAGAAGAAGTGAAAAGACCAAAGGAGGAGAGAAGGAGACAGAGCCTTCCATATCCACAGAGACCCACCTCTCCCAATCAGGTTTCACCTCCCAACATCACAGTTAGCTGTGATGGATCCACTGATGATATCGCACCCCTGTGGTCAAATCATCTCCCAGAAGTCTCACTTATAAGTGCATGAGGCTTTGGGGGGGTGGACATCTAGGTAGAGACCATAACAGATGATAGATAGATAGATGGTAAGCAGTAAAGATAGATCATATACAGACATATATGGTGGTTAGCTCTGTTTCTCTGGGAATCCCTGATTCTCACTGCTATGGTCTGCAGTGCACCCCCAGAGTTTATGTGTTGGCAGCTTAATCCCTGATGTGACTGTGTTGAGGGAGGGGCCTAATGGGAAGCATTTAGGTCATGAGGCTCCGCCCATTTATAACCAAGTTCACAGCGTACATTCGAGCCCTTGAACGTTTGCCAGCCCACCTTCTGCCATGTGATAATGACACAAGAAGCCTCTTGCAGAAGCTGGTACCTTGATTCCAGACCTCCCGACCTTCAGAACTGTGAGCTAAAGAATTTCTGTTTATTATAAGTTGCCTTGTCCAAGATACTCTGATATAGCAGCCCAAAATAGACTGAGACACATCATAAAAAATGTCTTCACTTCAGCTATCTGGTAAGTGGACCACGGAAGCCATTTATGCTGATCAACCTATGTTGTCTTTTTGAATGTCTTTCACTTGAAAAGGACTCTGAACATACGCGCTCCCTCCCCATTTCTCCTCAAGAATGATAATTTCTAAATTCCTTACAGTCTAGAGGATGCTGAGCATTTATGATACTTGGTACAGCGATAAAGATCTTAAAAGAATTACACAGCAGTATGTTAAGACTGAATTCAGTATCAGCAATTTCAAAGACAATCAGTGACCAGGAGATTACTTCCGAACTTTGTTGAGGGCCTGCAAATGAGTTGCTTTTATTCAAATATGCAGGGTTTCTGTCACACCAACCATAAAGAGGATTACAAAAAGTGGATTTAAAATTCAGCATTTATATGATTGAAAATAATGAGTATTTTTCTGGAATAAAGATGACTAATAATGTATTATCAAGAGCAATAAAAGCTAGGCTGATGCAATTGGCAACTCACCCACATATTTCTAAAAACAGCCAGCCTTTTATATATCCATCATGTAATACTAGCAGCCTTCTCCTCACACTGTGCTGCCAGGGTCTTTTCAGTGCCCCAGTTCATTGATAGACTTATTTTTAAGCAATTAGCCCTTGTTCGGGTGTATTGGGTGGGACATGAGTTAAGAAACACTATACACGGGATATATGTTCTCTCCTTGCAACTCTGGCTATGTAGGGCTTCATTTTGAAGACAGACCTCTTCAGATAGCAAGCACCAGCACAGCTGGCCTGGATATTACAATAGTGAAAGAAATTGTCTTACAGTTAGAAAATGATTGATATATTACGCAAGTCCTTCTACTCCACACCCCTCTGTGTC
This sequence comes from Fukomys damarensis, assembly GCF_012274545.1. Lineage (NCBI taxonomy): Eukaryota > Metazoa > Chordata > Mammalia > Rodentia > Bathyergidae > Fukomys > Fukomys damarensis. The sequence continues at coordinate 10,499,240 of NW_022900947.1, read as the reverse complement.
TTCTTTGCTCCTGCTTTGGGCCCCTCTAGCTAAACAGATACTTCATAGCAGAATCAGGCCCAAAACCCTACTCTAGAGCAACTGCCAGCATCTGCATCCAGCCCACTTAGTCAGTACCAGGCCCCAATGGATGCTAAATATCCTAAATATCATACCTGTTGGCTACGAAAGTTTTGAGCATCTTTCTTTAATGTAGTCTTTTAATTAGTCAACCTATTTTTTTGTTGAAAAACAAATAATAAATAAGCAGAAACATTTTATGACAATTGGCACTTTGAAGTTTTTCCCATACATTTCTATTCAACAATTATGTATTAATCCATACCAAGTCCTAAGCATTTCTGTAGGTATTAGTACACACTCACACACACACACACACACACACACACACACACACACACGTTCTGTCCCACTATGCAAATCTTAATCTATTTGTGCTACTATAACAAAATACTACAGACTGGGTAATTTATAAACAACAGACATTCAATGCTCATGGCTCTGGAGGCTGAGTCTTCCAAGAGCAAAGTGACAACAGGACTAGTGTGTGGTAAGGGCCAGCTCTCTGCTTCCAAGCTGGCGTCTGGTTATTGCATTCTACAAAGGGGACAAATGTCATGTACTCACACAGTGGAAGGGACAGAAGTAGGTAAGAAAGTGGTTCCTTTAACCCAGGTCCCAGAGGCCACACATCTCAATACTGCTGCACTGGAATTAAATTTCTACACAAAGCTTATTGAGCACAGAAACATTCAAACCACAACCAGCACACACATAGGTATCCACATCATTTATTCCTCATGACAGTACTGTGACTTAGATGGTACTACAGTAACTTTTATCAACAATCACAAAAATATTCTGTGATAGATGGCAGGTCGCATGCTAAGCACTTGGCATAGATTAGCTAATTTAGTCTACAACAGTATCATAAGATGTACTTTTTTTTTTCATCCCCAATAGACAGATGAGTCAGCCGGGACTGGAAGAGTCAAGTACATCCTTAAGGCTAAAGAGCTGGTGAGAACAGCAGGAATTCTCATCCAGGTTCCTGATTCAAACTTCCCACTGCTGTCTCCATTGTTCCACATTCCCTTGCACCAAAAGTTGATTTGGGTACAAGCATGGAGTTTACAGGACAACTGCAATTTCTAAATGGATAAAAGTATCCTGAGCTCTGACTTTCAGTTTCAGTGATGGTATCGTATAAATTTCACAGCATAAAAATGACAGATTCATACTGAAAACCAAGTAATTTCTAGAAGTAGTTCTGTTCCAATTTCTTCCTGGTAATTCTCATCTATAATGGATGGACATTTTGCTATTCTATAAAGACGCTTTCTTTGTTTTTCTTATAGATTGCATTTAATATTTAAATCCTGAGACTTTGACTTCCTAGGATTATTATAGGATAGAGGGAAAACTTGCCCTGATTCTCTCCCCATTTTTCTCTACTTTTGTCTTGTGGGGAATGCTAGACCCTAAGCTTTGTGTATAGCAGCCATATCTATCTTACTGTGTCCCAAGCTACTAACCTGATTCCTAAAACATTATAAAATAATATCATTTGAATACGGTATATGTCATTTGAATGCAATGTATGTAGGTGAGAGATGGTGCTATTTAGGTATTTTTTCCTGTTTTCTGAAAATTTATACCAGAATCCTATTATTTGTACTGTAGTTTTATTTTTATGTTACTCACATGGAATACAGTTCACCCATTTAAAGTGTGCAGTTCATTGGTTTTTAGCAATATTCACCTTATGCAATCATCAGGACAATCAACACTGGAACATTTTCATCAAGCCCCAAAGAAACTCTGTATTGTTAACAAACAGTGCTGTTTAAATGTCTCCAAAAGATATAATTGCCCTGAGTGTGATAACAGTGTGCATTAACTTTCACAAAATACCAGTTCCCAGGTTAAAAATTTACCAGAGCCAGTATATGGCATCTGGTACTTTGTTCTATCCCTCTTTTTTTACGCAACAAATTCTACCTGCAAAATTCAGTTATTTTATTTAACAAATATGCACATCTGCTCTACATCATGCAAGGCGCTAGTATTCTGGGGATTCTGTGAAAAATAAAAAGGGAGCAAGCTCCCCTCCTCAAGCAACCTACATTCGAATTGGGGGAAGGGAGCATGCATGATGAATATATCTAATAAATAAGTCAAAAATAATAAACAAAATAATTACCAACTGCATAAAATGCTAGGGCAAAAACATACCAGGAAAAAAGATGGGATCACTGGGAACATCAATGAAGTGACCTCTGATCGAGACCTAAAGATGAGGATGATCCAGCCATGCAAAGGCGTAGGAAAAGAGCATCCCTGGCAGAGAGAGAAACAAGCGCACAGGCCTGTGTGCCTGGGAAAGGGACAAAAGGCCCTGCTGCTGCTGTCCAGGAAGCAATGGGAAAGGTGGGAGGGGAGAAGAAGTCAGGCCTTGCAGGTCTCCATGAATTTCATTCTCAGAGAAAACTAACAGAAGAATGAAAACAATTTTCTCTCTGCTCTAGAGAGTAGGCTGAGAGGGAAGGTTATACCTTTTCACAAACAGGGGCAAGATGATGGCTTGGACAAAGAAGGTGGTGGTGGAAATGGAGAGAAGTTGAAGGATCCACGTTCCATTGGACCTGGATGTACAGGAGAAGGCAAGATGAAGGGAAGGCTAGGAAGACTGAGGTAGGAGCAGGTCACGGTCAGGAATTCCCCTTCGTGTGCTTTAACTTTTTATTGCACATTAAATACCCAAATGGAATGCCCAATAATCAGAGGATATGCGAATCCTGAGCTCAAGAAAAAAAGAGATCAGAACTGTAAGTAATAAATTTGAATATAAGTGGGTGGTACCAAAATGAAGCCAATATATACTATGATCAGCTTATTTAAACCCTGATTACGAGGGACGATAATTCTGTGATCTTGAGCAAGTAAACCCTTCATGCCTCCATTTCTTCTTCTGCAAAATGGGAATGAAAATACTATTTTAGGGTGGTTATAAAGATTAGTAAAATAATTCATATTCTCTATCATCTGGATAAGCACTCCAAGAGTATCAGTGTTACTAATTTATATTTTTTCCCCACATCTGCTTTTGCACTCATTCTGCATGCAATTGTTTTGAGACAATGAAAACCTTGCTGGGCACAGTGACACACGCCTATAATCCCAGACCTCTGGGAGGTTGATGTAGGAGGACTACAAGTTCAAGTCTACCTTGCTCTGTCAAATTCTGGAAGTCCTGGCTGGGCCCTCTGCTACCTGAGGCCCTCATGGGCCATCTCAGGCTTCTTCAGCCACCCTCACAGCCTCAGAGCTCTCCAGACAAGAGGAAGGCCCCAGTCCCAATGTCTCCTGATGGTGGACATCATCCTTCCAGGTTTGCCTAGCATGGAGTAAGGAGACAAACTACCTTCTCCCCGGAGTCAGGACCTCGGAAATACCACAGTAATCTTATCAGCCCCCTCTAGAGGACCTTCTCAAACTATCCTCATATACTTGAAGATGGTTTGAAGATTCAATTTGGTCATGTCTCAGTAAATCCTATAAAAATGTGACTAGTGTCAATCTTGATAATGTATCTATGTCAATCACTTCATGTTGCTATCATAAAATGCCTGAGGTGATTAACTTATAAAGAGGAAAAGGTTCATTTCCCTTTTCCTCACAGTTCTAGAGATTCCAATCTAAAATGGGGCGGGGATGTTGCATTGGGCCTTTGGCGAGGATTCTAGGTGACAATGATAGAGAGAAAATACCAGAGGAAAATCAGTCACCTCACAAGCCAGGAATGAAAGAGAAGAGAGAGAGTCCAAGTGTCCCCTGATCTCCTCAAGGACATATTCCTGATGATGTAAGGAGTCCCAAGGCCCATCTGCCAAAGGTTCCACTCCCAAGAACAAGCCTTTACTTCATGGACCTTTTGTGACACTATCCATACTCAAGTCGTAGCTGTAGATAACTTCGTGTACTTCATAATCAGCTCCGGGCTTCAGGTGAAGTTCCAAGAAGCAGGAAATATCCCATTTCCTGTCATATATATTTATTCTTTAATTTCTTAATATCAATTTTTTTACCCTATAACAATCCCTATACAAATAGAACTTCTCAGACGTGACTACTAAGCAGAGACTGGAAGGAAATGAGGCAGGTAGTTGTGGAAAGACAGTGTTCAGGGCAGAGAAAACAGCGAGAATAAAATCTAAAGAGATATAGAATGGAGGACAACTTGTAAGTTTGCCTCTTCTTTCTGTATATTTATGATATTGGACTGCAAATACAAATAAGAGATTATGAAAATCTGTGTTACAGAGAAGTTCATAAAAAGAGTCCTACGGGTGATGTTTGAGTTTAAGGGAAAATGATAACTCTTCCATCTCTTCAGAGGTCAAAACTAATTAAGAAATTAAGTCAGAATCATGGAGGTCAAAACATCAGCCCTGTAATTGTGAAAGACAGGACTAAAGAATGTGACTTATCCTGTGGTAAATGGAGGCCTCCTACCACTTTCCTCCAGCCCTCAGCAAAAAACTCAGTCCTCATACCAGGAAAAATTAAAGCCTGTCCTTGTAACCCACTATACAGATATGCCAGTTATGAATACATGTGTGCTTCGGCAGGCAGGTCCCAGAGCAAAACCCCATGGCCGTTCTGATGGAGAAACAACTGTCTATGCCCATACCACCCTGAACATGCCCGATCTCATCTGATAGAGAGGCAACCAACCATGATGCCTGGACAAACAGACACCAGGCTGCCCTTGCCTTCCAAGGCAGAATGTGACAGAAGAGACAGATGCTAGTGGTGTCACTTCCATCTTTTTTATTCCTTCATCTTCTAAAGAAAGGATGGATGGAGATAAGACCACTCCCTCAACAGAAAAAACAAAATGCTGTAAAAGCAGAAAGTAGGAAAAGATCAGCTAGCAAAACCAAGAAATGGCCACACATTTTCTCTGAGCTGATAGGTCTGATTTCATCTTTTTAAAGGAAGGAAGCATCTATTAGAGGAACAGCATGAGGACAAGAGAAGAGGCGATGGCAGTTGAGCTAGGTGCTGATCAGTGGGTTAGATTTATTTGAAAATGAAGAGATTTGGTGAAGGCAAATGAGTGAGAGCAAGCATGGAGTCTTGAGCCAGGCTGGGGAGGGCCATGGATACAAGCCAAGGAGTTTGTGTACAATTTGGTCAGGAATTGGAAGGCAGTCACAATTTTTGATCATAATTATGGCAGTGCCTTAAGAAGATTAAGTGGGCATCAGGGTGCAGAATATATTATCTGGGGAGAGTTTGGAAGCAGGAAGATTAGTTAGAGGCCTCTGTATGAGTTGGAAATAGAAGGAACATTAATTAGTGCCCCTGCAGTGGGACTGGAAGGCAAATGACATTTGTGTAGTACTTTAGAGTTTATAAAGTCCAAGCTGCATTAATTACCTCACTTGATACGGCACTTGTGGGAAGTAAGTAGCTCAATAATAAACACACCATAAGGAAGCTTGCTCTCAATAAATGCTAATTGAATAAACATGAGGAAGACTCTAAAGGGCCTGGTGACTGTACACAAGCGTGAACTCAAGTAAATAATTCATTTATTAGTCAAATATTTATCAAACACGATCTTCTAGGACCTTTTCCGAATGCTGGGATTGCTGCAAAGAACATGATAAACAAAGATCTGATCCCCAGGGAGCTTATATGCTAGTAAAAAAAGAGGATCCGTAGATATATTAAAATAAAAAGTAGTATGTGGTGAAGGAAAACAAGACAGCGTAGGAGAATGGTGTCATGGAAGGACTTTTTAGATAGTGGTAGAAGAAGCCCACTTTTTAGAAGTGACTACTGAGCAGGGACTGGAAGGAAGTAACACAATGAGCTACAGAAAGTTCTGGAAGAGCTTCCGGCCATGGAGAACAGCAGGGGCCATCTGGTGTCTTCAGGAACCAGCAAGGAGGAGGCCTGTCAAGGCAGAGTAGAGCCAACACAGGAATCAACAAGGAAGTCCAGAAAGACTGACAAAGCCAGGTCCCTCAGGTCTTCTTCGCCAGGATTAGGACCTCTGCCTTCCTATGGAAGAATCGTCTGTAAAGGAGCAACAGTGGACACACACAAGAGAAGACACCAAAGGAGTCCAGCAAGAGGACATCATGTGGATTGTCAGAGATGGGAAATGGCAGATTCCAGTTAGACGCCAATGCCATTTGTAAGATGTTTCATTAGATCTGATGTGTAGTGGGAGCAAAAGAGAAAGGAAAGCCTATCTTAAAGTGCATGCTCTGAGCAGACAGGTACACTGTGGTGTCCTTATGGAGACCAGGCAAGCGGGTCAAGGAACCAAGAGCGTTCAGCCTGTGACGTGTAATCACTTGCTCAGCTCTCGAGTGGCAGTGTTGTGAAAGAAAGATATGAGTCTGAAGGCAAGGGGGAAAGTGGGGGTCTGCAATACAAATTTGAGATGGCTTCAATTTATGGCTTGTGTCTAGATGTCCCCGCAAAGCCTCATGAAGTTATAGGTGGGGCTTTTCAGAGGTGACAGATCTAGGGTGTGTGCTGCTCAAATCAAGGGTGTGATGCTAGGGTTATTTACATGTGATGCTAAGAGGAAGGGTGTGAGTGCTACTTGCCCTCAGAGTAAGCAGACAGAAAGAGCTAGGGTCATGCCCTGAGGTTTGTCACTTGCTACTTCCTTGTTTTGCTTGTGACACCACCCTGCCATGCCACCCTGCCTTGGAGTCAGCCACCCATGAACTGAAACCTCTACAAAGTGTGATCTAAACAAACCTCTTCTCCTTTAACTTTGGGTGTCGAGCATTTTGTCTTAGCAATGAGGAAAGTCACTAAGACACTTCCCCATCATCAAAAAACAAGGACAGGCCTGGGCACAGTGGCGCACACCTGTAAACCCAGCTATGTGGGTGGCTGAGGCTATAGGATCATGAATTTGAGGCCAGACTAGGCAACTCAAGTAAAAACTAAAAAGTGAAAATAATAAAATAAATACTTTTAAAATTAAATGTTTTAAATGGCTGGGGACATAGCTGAGTGGTAGAGAGAGCCCTGGGTTTAATCTCCGATGCTGTCCATACCATACCAAACAAACAAACGAATCCAAGAGCACAGTTGTACAGCAGGGACCAGGTCACCTCCCATGACCTCCCAGACACATCCAGAAGTGTGCGCCACCAATCCCCCAGGTAGCTTCTGAGCCAATCAGGCTGACAATCCAGTTTAACTGTCACAGTGATGCTCAAGGAAATGTCACAGGTTGAAGAAGGGCTCTCTGGAGGGGTCGGAGAAGAGCAAAGGAAAAGGTCGGAGGAGAAGGGTATTTTCGAAGGGTGCAGAGAACATGGTTTTCAATAGCACAGAGATGCCTAGTAGCATGACATATTCCAGCAGCCGCAGAGATGCAGGCACACTTGGAAAGAGGGTGTTGGGAGGAGAGAGGACAGAGACGAGGATGGAAAGGTAGAAAGGGACAGATCGAGAAAGTTCTCTTTAGCTCATGGTAAGCAGTATGAGGGGGAAGATGACCAGACTGGTGTTAGAAATGCTGAGTTTGACATACAAATGGGACGTAACCAGACAGTAACGGAGTACGAAAGATCAGAGCTTCAGGAAGGTCAGAGCCAGATGTATGTTTTTATTTATATTTCTATGTGACCAACTGGTCCCCTGGTGACCTCTGGGAGAATATTTAAGGAAAAGACTGGGTGGGACGTGCTCCATAGCAAGGGGTTAGATTGATTCACGTTACAGCAAGAAAGTGAAAGCAGAGGAGGTGGGTTTCCAGACCTTTGTTATGGAGCCTGTGCCCTGGTCCCGTCTGGCCCTGTACCTCACCTTGACTTGCCTGTTTTCCCCTGGCATTCTGTCCCACTGTCTGCTGCCTTGGCGTGACCCTATGTCTTGCCGGAAGCAATCCTAGTGTTCAGCCAACTAGGAAGCTGTGAACAGAATCTGCAAGTAGACTTCGTCAGATAGCGAAATAGGTCCAGGGTTACTCTGACGAAACACCTACTGTCACAGATTCTGTACAAGGAGCGGTCTCTCAAGGACAGCTCTGACCAGAAGAATCCCCACCAAACAGTGCTCACCTCCCAGAGTTGGGGCGAGTCGGAGGTTATGGAGGAGGTTACTTGTCCATGTTTACCATAAACACATACATGCCACTTTATTGTTGTAGGTGGTGGTGGTCATTGCTGTTTTACCAATTTTAAAATGTTGAGTTTTCTAATTTTAAACATTTTTGTTAAAAAAAAAAAAAAGAAATACCACCCCATTCTTATAAAGTCCAGAAGTACCACTTGGCTAAGACCATTTCTATTTCTTCTTTCTTTCCTTATGTTCTCCTGCTATAATTCTTTGGTAGCCAGAATTAACTCAATGGAAATCTTGGCACACCCTAGAGTCATACATTTGTTCTCTTTAGTGTCAGGGCCATATCTAGATTATTGTTCTCTTATACCAATTGGTATCGGGCTTTTAATATAATTGGATCTTTGCATATCCAAAAACCACTTATGCAAATTAAAACAGTGACTCCACTCAATAAACTGGGAATGATAAGCAGTTATTATGACATTAAGTGAAGCTAATCAAAGCTCTATCATCATCTTCTTTTTCGAGACCAACAGCTGAAACAAATGGAATCAGGAAGGAATAATTGGCCACTTAGTCTAATCCTTGCTATTCATAATAGAAATAAACAGCACAAATAGCAAACAAATTAACTGCTGCTCCCCCTAAGCCAATCAATTGCCAAGTTATGACAACTCCACTTCCTGAGTCTTTTTCTTCTTCACTGACTTACCTATCTCTTTTCCCCTTCTCCGGACCATGACACTAGCCACCCAGTTTCCATTCTTGTCCCTCTGAAATATAATACTCCACACAAGTCACCAAAATGAATCCTGTAATGCAAAAACCAAACTGTTGCCTTGCTTAACACTTTCGGAGACCCTTACAGCATCGTGGAATATCTTCACGCAGCATGCAAGATGGCTGGCTTCCGGCATCTTACTGGTAAAGCCTCTGAACTCAGACTCACAGTGTAACACGGAGCTCTGTTGCCCCGAGTTGGCTTGCTGTGTGGAATTCAGGTCACTGCCAGGCTCTACTTTCTCTCGTGGTGAATTTTCCACTGGGGACTTTAGTGTCCTTTTATTGCATCTTGGTCAAGACCACCACAGTTTACTGGGGTAGGCTTTCCTAATTTTAACATTTAGTAGGAAGAGCCTTTCAGAAGGCTTTTAAGATCCTTATGCAAATACACCCAGTCCTTCATCAAACTTCTTCAAACTGAGAAATCCTTGCTAAACCACAGGATTAAAAAACTGATTGTACACCATTTCTAAGGTCAAGACATATAGCAGATGTTGCTCCAATATGATATTCTGTATTCACCTCTTACTAAAACTTGACACCTCACAGTTCACACTATTACACAAAAAAATCAGATTTATATAAAATGCAACTCACTATAAATATGCACATATCTTATAGCTTTACATCCCTGCATAGAAAATTACTTTTGTGACAATAGTTCTTAATAATGTTATTACTATTTTTTTCTTTTTCTTTCTTTCTTTTTTTCTTGGTACCAGGAATCAAACTCAGGACCTTGCACTTGCAAGGCAGGCAGCAGCACCACTGAGATAAATCCCTGGCCTTTGTTATTGCTATTTTATTGGTGGCCTAACATCATTTCCTGAGGTCAGTAGCACTGAGATCAGAGCCTTCTCTAACTCTTTCTTTATTTATTTTTGGTACTGGGGATCGAACTCTGGTCCTTGTGCTTGCAAGGCAGGTGGCGGAACCACTGAGCTAAATCCCCAGCCCAAGCCTTCTCTAACTCTAGCCAGAATCCAAGTGAACAAATCCCTTCAATTAACTGATATTTTTTATGCCAGACCTTTAAAATAAAGAAGAGAAGAAGCTAGTAAGTATGGATTGTCAGAGACCAATTTCAGGAGCTGTTGAACCAGCTCCTGCATCTGTAGACTTTAGTTACACATATATTCACAGGAATATCTATAGATCTTAGGGTCAATCAGTATTTGGGGGGCAATGTTTTCAAACATGGCAAATTCAAACACTTTCACCATGTGCAACCCTCCTTCTGGAAGATCTTACCCAAGCATCCAGAAGATGGTGACTGCAGAGATAGGAATTTCCTTTTAAAAAAAGATGGGAGAAATCTTTAGGATGGCAGTAAAAATACTAGCAGGTGCTACATCCTGGCAACCAGGTATGGCATTTCTTTTTTTTTTTTTTTTTTT
>NW_022900947.1:10466937-10488191 GCF_012274545.1 Fukomys damarensis | reverse complement strand
TTTTGGTTTTTTGAGACAGGGTCTCACTATGTAGTTGAGACTGACCTGGAACTCACTATGTAGCCCAGGCTGGTCTTGAACTCACAGCAATCCTCCTGCCTCAGCCTCCCGAGTACTGGGATTATAGGCGTGCGCCACCATGCCCAGCCAGGTATGGCATTTCTAAAGACCCTCAAATGTGGAAAAATACAAACACCAGCCACACATAAGTGTTTGAGTCCTTCCATCCTTTTGAGGCCATCCAGTCTTCAAAGTCCAAGCTAAAGCAGACAAGGAACTTATTTAAGGACATTAAGTGGCTCCAGAACCTTTAGAAGGGCCATAGAGTCCTATGGGAAATCTATCTAGCCAGGAACAATTAAACCCAATTTATGTAACAAGTTGATTTGAGATTATGTGACATTTGGTTTGAGATTGTTGGGAGAGATTAAGAAAGCTTTGGGTCCTTCTTCATATTATAGTTTATTTTTTCAAATAATAAAAATCTTGCAACCCAATGCCCCCTGTTGCCTTAGTTCTCAGGGAACATCACCCTGAAGTCAGTGGTCCCTACAGTAGCTCCCAACTAAGGCTGGGCAGCTTCTGCCTCCTTTTTGGAATCATCTTGTTTATATGGGTTAAACTTCATAGAACCTGGGTAGAAATTCCAAATAAATAATTTAAGTAAAAACCGTAACATATTACACAATGTTACTAGGTGCAGACACTGGATAGCTAAAATCTATTAAGTAGACTGGATTATCCAAAAAAAATGTTTGCTACTTTGCTATTCCTAGTTCTCATGTCTTCACTCTACATATCCAAGCTGTCATCCACTTAATATCTTAGCTGAGCTCTGTGCTATCTTATATCTTATCTTAACGTCTTACCTGAGCTCCATACAAGAAGCCTTGGGAAAGCATGACCGACTCCTCCCCTGAATACTGAGCCACTCACACAGATACCACACAAGCACGCTCTTCCCATCCCCATGCCAACATCTCCATGGCATCCCAAGAAGGCTGTGTCTTCTGAGCATCCTCTGTCTCCGAGTATTTGCTCCTAGATAATAAGTGTGATGGACTTGTTATGGTTTGTATCTAGATGTCCCCCAAAGCCTCATGCCCTCAATAGGTGGGGCTTTTGGGAGGTTGAATCTAAGCTGTGTGATAACTAAAGGGGGTTAGCATAGTTCTGGGTGTGGATAATGGAAGCCCCACCCCGGATGTGGGTGGTACCAACCAATAGGCTTATAGCTTGGATGGGATAAAAGGGAAAGGCAGGCTGCTGCTGCTGCTTTCTTGCCTCTTGCCTGCCCTGTCATGGACTGTTTTCCTCTATGATTCCCCTCTGCCATGCCAACCTTCCTTGGAACCAACCAACTATGGGCTGAAACCCCTACAAACTGTGAGCTGAAATAAATCTTACCTCCTTTAACTTGTGTCAGGTATTTTGTCTCAGCAATGAGAAAAGTAACTAAGACAAGGATGTTATTGATTTTTTTTCTTCATCAGAGATTATCTCAACCTAAATGGAGCTGCTTCATCCAGAAAATTATTCTTTCACCAATTCCTTCGGCAGGAGACAAGGAACAATGACTGCCAGGCACAGGGTTTAAAAATATAGCCCTTACCCAAAGAGACCATCTCTTTGATGTAATTCTTCTTCTGAAGAACTTCAGGCCCAAGTTAGTCCCGAGCCAAAACCACTTCCATAATAGGAAGAGTTTAATATATTTTTGTTCCTGAAGAGGAATATTAATTCAACACAGAAGAGCAACACTTTTAATTGAAGGGTCAGTGCCACATTGCTAAAAGAGTGATCAGCTGTTGGGTGTGCAGTTCTCTTCTCTACACAGAGTTTTGTAACTAAAGAGGAAAGCATCATATCTATTTCCACATATGACAGCTTTGAGTCTGCCCTCTCTCAACTGTGACTCAAGGATAGTAGACTCCCTAAGGACAAAAAGAACTTCCTAGAGTTGGCACTTACATTAAAAAATTTCTGAACGCTGTTGAGACACATAGGGTAGGAACCAAAAAGTTCAACTGTTATAGATTCACACTGCCCCAAACACAGCCACAGCCAGGCACAAATGAAAGCATGCTTTGCTCTGTTCCTTTAGGAATTGTGGTAAGAGGCCATGTAGAAGGGAATGTGAACACAAGGAAGTTCTATGAGAGGCCAGATGTTTAGGAAGTGTGGATGACACAGAATATGTGCCCATTTGGGCTGCCACATGGGTGGGTGAGCTAAGTTGGAGGCATATACAAATATAGGGAGTAAAGAACAGAAAGTAATCATCATTATGTGGTAGTGAGGAAAGGAAGGTCTGCAGAGTTTGCACTGAGCGTGGGACATCTGATCTGTGCCTGAGAGAAACAGAAGTGGATTACCAAAGATAAAACAAGAAGGAAAGAAGCCAGGCAGAGAAGCCCTAATGCCACAAAGGTATGAATGCAGGTGGCAGAGCTAGGACTCAGAAAGTACAGGCTGCCTACTGGGATGTGGCAGGAGATGAACTGGAACCTACTCCAGAAGGTCCAGAGGACCAGGGAAATTATTCCAGCAGTGAATGTTCTGTGTTACAAAAATCAGTCTGTCCTCCATGTGAGGAGCAGATTAGACAGAAGAGAAAGCAGTGAAACCAGTCAGGAGGCTTTTAGAATGATACCTGCTGCTCACTGTGTGCATCGTGCATACCGGGCACTGTTCCAAGCATTTTACGCATTTTTTCACTTAATCCTCACTTTGAATGTGACAAATCCTTATGTATCGCAAATGGCAGTGGGAAATTGAGCCACAGTAGGTTAAAGTTCTTGAGAAGTCACAGCTGGTAAGTGCAGAGTAATGACCGAGAGGGTCTGTATCGAGAGTCTACAGGTTTCTCTGCTTCCCTACTCTGGAATTTCTCAGGAGACATATGCCGGGGCTATCTTAGGGCAGTAATAACAGAAATAGAGAAAAGGGAACAAAACCAATGGTACTTTCAGGGAGATTATAGGTGAGGCAAAGATTGAAGGGAAAAAGACTAGATTTCCAGTTTCAGCAAAACAGGAAATGTCTTAGAATTAATGACAGAAAAGCAGCAGCTTTCAGCCATGAATAACCCAGAGTGAGGCATGTTGAGTTTGCAGAGATGGAGAGGTGCCTAATCCAATGTCCAAAACCTTACCTCCCTCTCCTTCTCAGTGGTAGGACACTCTCTCCCATCTTCCACAACTTGTTGTCATAATATTTGTTCTCTCCTTTCTTCTGACAAAGTTTGTCCTGAAAAACAGACTTTCTGGTACAGATGTTGTTCATGCTGTGATGTTACTGAGTACTCTCTTGGGTGGCTCTGATATTGCCTCAGTTACTTTCTTGCTGCTGAGACAAAATACCTGACACCTACAAGTAAAAATAGGAAAAGTTCATGTTTAGCTCACAGTTTGTAGAGGTTTCAGTCCATAGTCAATTGGCTCCAAGGCAGGTATGGCAGAGGAGAAACAGTCCATGGCATGGCAGGCAGGAAACACTGCATCTTCCTTCCTCTTTCCCTTTTTTATTCCATCTAGGTTTCAAACCTCTTGGTTGGTGCCACCCACACCCAGGGTGGCTCTCTTCTTTCTGGTAAATCCATCATCCACACCCAGAACTGTACTAAGCCAATCAGTGGACTAATGCAGCATCCCGCACCCATGATTCAGTCACTTCCCAAAAGCCCCACCCATGACTTCATGAAGCTCTTGTGGGACATTTAGATATAAGCCACAACAGAAATTAAATGAGACTCTTTGCTCTTTGTCAAAGGAATCAGTAAAAATTAAGAGAATGTGTTGGACCAGAGGCCTCCCAGGATTCATGAAGTCCCTACCCTGCCTAAGTGTAAGATAGTCAGCCCCACCTCCCATGACAAAACCAAGAATGGAAATAGATCAGGTCTCCCATTAATTCAACAGCTGTGGACTGGACTGGGGTACTTGTCAAAGTCCTTCATAGAGCACAAAAGCTGTAGGGAGTAGAGAGTCCTCGGGAAGACATAAGCTAATTCCCTAAAACATCCAGGTCTTCTTTCAAAATGTTCAAGAGATAATCATTTTCAAAAAGCACCTCTCTCTTCCCCTCCTCTCTCTCTCACTCTCCCTCCCCCTGCTCCTGTCTTCCTGCCCTAACTCCTAGTTATTTTTATTAAAAGAAAGTGTAAGAAAAAAAAATGAGGCACAATACAAATTTTGAAGAGTTTATTTGAGCAAGCAACAATTCATGAGTTGTTGGAAGCACCAAGCCAGAAGAGGTCTCAGGGTGCCATCAAAGAATGAGGAACTGGTTTTAATTATTGTTACTGTTTTGTTGTAATGGTGGTAGCAGTGTGACAAAGATGAAATCTGGGGCCTCAAACATACCATTCTGGGTAAGCACTCTACTACTGAGCTATACTCCCAGCTACAGGATGGTATCTTATAGAGTGAATATGGAAATAAAGAAAATACTTCATTGGTTATAATCATACCATTGCCTTATATGGTTTGTGCCACTTAAAAGTCCCTAGTTATATGAGTTAAATTAGGTGGCTGCTTCTGATTGGTTGAAACTAAGTCTGGTTTTTCTCTCATAGAAGCATTTATAAGTAATTGTCCAATTTAAGTTTTGATTATGTTTGTGACTCAAATGAGGTTACAGTTATTTTCAAGGCCAAACTGGCATTGTCTGCTCAGGGATTTCTCAAGGTGGTCTCCATTTTAATTTGCTTCAACAATTGTTCGCTTTTGGTTATCCTCTCAGCCAGCCAAGAATGTGACCAAGCAGTACAATATCACAATCACAGTTGTGGCTGTGTCTAGATGCTCCCCAACAGCCTCATGAAGTCATAGGTAGGCCTTTTTTCAGAGGTGGCTGGATCTAGAGTGTGTGAGGCTGGGATTAAGGGTGTGTGGTTACTACATTAGTCCACTGGTTTGGTTTAGCATCTCACTAATCCTAGTCACCTGGATAGAACATTAAAGGGGCAGAAAGAAGCTGCTAAGGTCCCTTGCTTGCCTTTGCTATCTTCTGCCCACCATGAACTATTTCTCTTTTGTGATGCCCCTGTGCCAAGCTACCCTGCTTTGGAGCCAGTCAATTGTGGACTGAAACCTGTATAAAACATGAGCAAAAATAAACCTTTCCTCCTTTAACTTTGGGTGTTGGGTATTTGGCCTCAGCAATGAAAACAGTAACTAAGGCAGTCACTGCCCTGTGGAAATGGACATCGTCACTGGGATAGGGCCATGTGGATGTTATCATCATTAAAAGTTGCACGGGGACAGAAGTTGATATTGTCACTATCGTCAGCAGCTATAAGGCCATCACTGCTCAAAGGGATTGCATTCCTCAAGCTGTCCAAGCCAGAGGGCACTCACTCGATGTATGAGTGGCTGCTGGGACAGCATTTAAAGTCTGCAAAAGGACACCACATAGTAAGGAAGGAAAGATAATGACTAAAAAGAATTGAAAAGCTCCCTAGAGAAGAATCCTAGAAGCCAAATTTATAGAAATAACACCCCTGATTGCTAAAACTCTTGTGTCTATTCTTTTAGATCTTTTTTTTATTTTTGACAATTCCTGACTAATAACTGCACACACCCCACATTTTTGAGTGAATGTGGTATTTAAAACTCATCTACTTGGTGAATCTTTATATACAAGGCTGAAGATTTGAGTTTATAAAGCTTGAAGAGAAGCAGCAGCATCACTAAAGCTTTTTTCTAGTCTTAGAGATATTTTAATAGTCTCTTTTAATTTAGAAATGCCAGTGGAAAGAACCAATCCTCTGAAAAGAGAGGGAAGTCCAGAACTACATGTAGTGAGAAGGTTAACAACGCTCAGATTTCTTTTAGGAGGAGTTATTTTATGGACAAACAAACTCAACTTGATGGTTTAACTTGCCGAGAAGATATTTTGTACTTGAACATTATGAGTAACTATTCTTTATCTAGCAACCATTCCCATTTGGAGGCAATTCTTATACAACATTGTGTTGCTTTGGAAATAAAGCTTTGTTCTTTTTAAGGATGAAGATAAGTTTTAAGATTCTTGGTTTGGGCAAGTCTCAAATCTATTACCCTGTCTTCTGATGAATTAGAGCATAAGAAATACCTCTACTTACTGAATTTAGGTAAAGGGTTTACTACAGAATATGGCATTAGAAAATAGTTTGGGGAAATCTAATTGGATTATAGTTTTGATAGTAGACATCGAGAAAATATCACTCAAATAGCTTCAACACATGGGGGAGGGAAATATCAGTGTGATTCTAAAAATACAAAGAGAACATTTGTTTCTCACTTGAAAAAGAATAAAAAATATAGTTGGAGAGGACTGATCCGTTAGGGTTGGGGATGTGTCCACATCCCAGCAGGTTATCACCAGACTGCCTTAATGACTAGACACAACTGTATAAACATACAAAGTTCATCATCCACATAGGCACAAACCCAGTATTCTACCTCATTAGTTACAGATGCTATTTTGTACAGTACCCATTAAGGGGTACTTGCAATCTATGTTAGCAAAGCCTAATGCAATAAAACTTTAAAAAGCATTGAAAACCATATTGCAGAAGTTAAAAGAAGATGTTTCACAAAAGCAAATCCATGTGGAGAGGTCAAACCAAGACTTAACTATGACATATGTCCCTCGAAATAAACCCCTAAAGTAGCGTAACCTTCTAGTGCCTACCCCACCCTTTGAAATGTTTCAGTGAAGGACCCGTGGCAGATAGGAGTGAAGAACAGTGGGGGGAAAGCTAGAGAAAGGGTGGCAATATGATGGAGGAAGGGAGTGTCCAAGAGCAGGCAATGAGAGGGGAGAAGCAGTCCAGACAGGCATCACTTTCTCAGACCCTCTCTGTCAGTCCACAAGCTTTACCTCAGTCTTGCGAAAAGTCTTTTTCGTTCTCCAATCCTTTTTTTTTTTTTATGGTTAGAAATGTTTTAACAGCTCTGGTTACCCTGCTCTTGATGGACATTTCCACTGTGTGGCATGAGCATCTGAAGATATCCAACTGAGTCCTACCTTTCCCTCCTGAGGGTCCCCCATCTACAGGAGCCTGTAGGGACCTGTAAATTCATTGCCCCAGGGAATAGGAGTGCAGACTAGAAAATAAAAGCCTGTCTGTCTCGCCTTCACTGATCCCTCCACTTTCTGTCCAAAGCAAGGAAGAGGGGGAAGAGACACTGGGCTATCCACCATTCTAGCAGAGAGAGGAAGACTCAAGCCAGGAGAGCCAAGTGACGGCAACGCCCTAGGCACAGAGCTCCACAGGCTACCCACATGAGCCCGTGCTCCCAGCAAAAGCCCTAGAGGGAAACAGAGAAACAGACTCATGGGATGAGACAGATGAGACGGACCCATGGGGACTGTGAACAAATGTCAGAAGGCCTCCACCCATTCTCTGGGAGAGAACAAAATCCAAGAACTGAAAGACACCATGTCAAAGGAGAGAGAGAGCACTCGGCAGGAATGAGAATGTGTTCTCCTCTCCTTTTTCCAATGACTTACTGTAACGGGACTTCAGTGTTTATATTAAAGTGCTTTATGGAGCATTTTAATGCAGTCTTTATTGCTCACTTCAACTTGGCATTTGAACTTTGTGTCCAATATGTCTGATTCTTTCTCAACCTAAATAGACACCCTGCATCCCAAAGTGGACAGAGGCTTGGTGCAGAGAAACTAACGCAAGGCATCTCTGGTTTTTCCCTTGTACTCCTGGTCAGTACTGGAACCAAGGTGATAGCAGCACATAAGAGGAACTAAGACACTGCAGACCAAACAGACAGAGGCTTAGAGAAGTTTTCAGGGAAAGATGTGGATCATGACAGCTTGATCACCTTTATTTTATTCAAGTGCCCAAATCTCAATTCCTTGGAGGTCAAACAAACATGCTTCACTTAAGAACAGCCAACAAAATTGTCCTGTACTTTGTCCAGAAGGCAAAATAACAAGAACAAAAACAGGGTCAGAACAGAGTGGAAGGGGAATGCTAGCTAAAAATATAAAGAATCAAATAGAATGCCCTTCCTTCAACGTCCCAGAGTCAGCAGCTGGCTTTGGCCGCTACATAAGGACAAAGTTTCCTTTATGGTAAATCATAGCCCTGAAACCTATCCAGCCTCATAAAACAAAGTCAACCTTTGGAGCTGTGTCACCTGGCAGGGGAAACAATTACACCAGGACAAGAAGAGTGCATTTCATATGTTTGATTGGACCATCAGACTGTTAATAAATTTTACCAGAAAAAATAAATACCTGGGCATTCTATGTACTTACTGGACTAGCTGCCCACATTTACATGGCACTGTAACAATGACTAACCTGTAGAACTGGGAGTGTTGAGGGCTGGGACTGTGATTCTCCCCACTGTCACCTCCACTGCTTACCACACCACTGGAAGTGCCCAAGAAATATGCAGTGAAGACACAGATATATGGGCCCGTGAGCCGTCACGGTGAGGATGCACAAAGGATGTGTGTGTTGGCCACTGCCTCATCAGTCGTGAAGCAATCAAGTTTTTCTGTGACTTGCACAGTCTCAGGAAAAATTAGAAGAGCAGTAAATGGGCAGCTTCTGCAGAGGGTTTTGTTTTGTTTGGCTTGGCTTTTCTTTTCTCTGACCTGCAAGTGGTAGACCTCAGTAGATAGGCAAAGCCCCCAGCTTATGCTAGAGATCAAGAAGATCTGATGTTGAAGGCATTTTATGACAGCAGAATTTTCTCAAAAACAGTAATAGGCAATACTCATTTGAGGTTGGGTGTGGTGGCGTATGCCTGTAACCACAGCACTTGGGAAGCAGAGGCAGGAGGATCACCGTGAGTCCGAGGCCAGCAGTTTCAGCAGTTTCCTCTGCTCCTATTTTCCCTGGGTAGTGCTTCAGTCTGTTGGAATCTCTCATTACCACCCCACTAGTGTTTCTTATATTCCTGATCCTGACTCAGAATCCTATCTGAAAATAGACATCCAGGAAGCTGGCTTTTGGACTCTATATTGAGTTCAAGGCCAACCTGAACTACACAGTGAGACCCTGCCTAAAAAAAACTCATCTGTGGGCAGTGATAGTATTGTGGGATTAGAGATAATAGATAAAACCCCTTACCTGAAGATTTTAAGTGCTAAGCAAGTAGTAGCAGTTCAGGAAAATGGTCTGGCCCTGTAGCAAGGAATCAGAGGAAGAATGGAAAAAACAAAGTAGAGTGCAATTAGACGGGTCAGACTGACAATGGCTTCGTCTTGTTCGGCTCATGTTGCCAAGGAATCGTAAGATGAAGTTGTAGACAGCAAGGCAAATGCCGGATCCATCCACCGGGACTGGTGTTCTAATGGGCTCCTCAGGGATCCCATCCATACTTCCCCTTCAGCCAATCAGCACCCAACCATGCTCAAGGGTCTTCCATATTAAAAGGACACAAGCCAGGTGTGGTGGAGGACATCTGTAGTCACAGCACTCTGCAAAGGTGATGCAGGAGAACCACAGGTTCGAGCCTAGCCTGGGCAAGTTAGCAACAGTAAGACTTTGCCTCTAAATGAAAAATAAAAAGGGACAGGGATTTAGCTCAGTGGTTCCGCCACCTGCCTCCAAGCACAAGGACCCAAGTTCAAGTCCTGGCACAAAGACAAAAAGTCCTGGGGATGCTGCTCAGGGAAAAGCCCTGAGTTCAATTCCCAGTCCTGAAAGAGAGGGGGGAAAAAGACAAATAAGCCAGGTGCCAAATCGGCAAACTTCCCTTCTTGCAGCCCAATGTTATCAGTGTAGTTGTCTCTGATTCTTCGCTTCCTTCTCACTCCTCTGGGTGCACACAGCTGGATGCTCCTTCTCCCACTGAGGACAGTGGAGTCATTGCTGTTGTTGCTAAATCCAAAGGATTCGCTGCAGTCTGTGGCCTCTCAGCGACATCTAACATTGGCGACCACTTCCTCTTTTTGACTGGACTCCCACGAGAACGGCCCCGGTACTCCCACCTCCCCTTCATGGACTCCTCCTTGGACCATTTCTTACCAGAACGCTGGTTCCTGCCCCTTGCCTTCTGCAGTCGTCTTCTCTCCTGCTGTACATCTTGTGAGACGTCACCCATTCTCTTGGGCTCCCTACACACCTTCAAATGACACGGCTCTCAAATCTGTTTTGTCTCAGATTTCTCTGCAGACCGTCACACCTATATACATGTATCTGTTTTTGTGACACCTTCTCTTGTCTACGCCACAGGCTGAATATACAATCTCATTCTGCCTTTCTGGGGCAATTTTGACCTTAACTGTCAAAATGAAATAAACAAGAGCCAAAATAATATGTAGCAAAATCTGTTACAGATGAAAAGCTGGCTTTAGAGTCACCTACTGTTGGTCATTTTCAATGCGGCAAAAATTGTC
The DNA here is from genome assembly GCF_012274545.1 of Fukomys damarensis. NCBI lineage: Eukaryota > Metazoa > Chordata > Mammalia > Rodentia > Bathyergidae > Fukomys > Fukomys damarensis. The sequence goes on along the minus strand of NW_022900947.1, from coordinate 10,477,830 downwards.
TCAGGGAAATAGACTTGGTTTTGTCTTTTTTCTAAAGTAAAATACAGCTGACAATAGCAAAAACAGAAATGATAAAAATTAATATTGCTGACAAGTTAAAAAAAATCAAAAAGATTTGATAAATGCTTAGATGTGCAAAAGTAATGATGTTGGAAAAATACTGGCATTAAAGTGAAATTTACCATAGGAAAAGCCTTGCAAAAACTTCACCAAGGTGACGAAAAAGTTGATAAGCTGGAAATGATTGATGGTGCACTCCCAGAATCCCAGCTACTCAGGCAGCTAAGGCAGGAGGATGGAAATATAAACCCCAGCTGGGACAATGTGGCTACTAAGAGAAAACCTAGCTCAAAAAAAAAATGTAAAAGGAACAGGGGATGTAGCTAAAACTGAAGTAGCTGGATTCAATCTCCAGTACCACAGACACAAATAAATTGACAAATCAAGACTTCATTATAGAATGTACACAGCAAACATATCGTCCAGACAGAAATAGTGTTGGTAAAAGAGAAAATGAAGTGGAAACAATTGGAAAAAGCTTAAGTCTGGCATACAGAAAATGCATCAAAGAATTAACTTGGCTTAATGGAGATCAGTTGGAACAAATCTTTGTCACAAAGTCCTAGTCATCCTGATAGAAAGGTTTATATTAAAGAGAAACACAGCAGGGTCAGAAGACAGGGGAACTCAACGAAGTCAAAACGTTTTGCTTCCCCAAGGGTACCTCAAGCTCCGCAATTTCCCCACCACCTTAGTCCTTGCTGCTGCAACAGGAAGACTGCAGACTGAATATTGGAAGTCTATCTAGAGAGACAGACAGACAGGAAAAGGTTAGGATTTCCCAGGACAACTGCCTACATCCCAAGGTAAAGGCCTGATGCCTTTTAAAAGGTTGCAGCCACTTAATAGAGCTACCATGGCACTATTGTGTTACTGTGTTACCTAACAATTGTCTTACAATTAACCCACCTTTTAACAGTGCTCCAATGGCAATTCCATTTCTACCTGACTTGGAGGGAACATTCACGCTATAGCACCCAACCATATCCTGAATGGTTTCTCTTGCATTTCCTGTCTCAGAGAATAGTACCATCACCAAGTCAAAATTCTATAGCTTCCCTTAAAATTTCCTTCCTCTTCCTTATTGCTGTTCCCTCATCTCCATGCCCAATCACACACTGCCCTTTCTGGGCCCAAATCTCTCCTGATATGTTCTGTCCCCTTCTTCCCCGCTGCAGCCCTTGTTGCTTAGGCCACCCCCACTTGCGGGCCCCAGCCTATAAATGTTTGTACTCATTCCTGGACTCTGTCAAATAGCTCTGTACCCTGCCCAGGAAAGTGATCTTCCTGAAGCATAAACTTGATCCTACACCCTTCACACGTTTCCTCTGTACTGGGGCTGGATGGTGAGGCCCCTCGCTAATGATGTTCATCTACATCTTAACCCACCCAGCATAGCAGCGACATTCCCTACTGTATCTTGGACTTCCTTCCCACCATCCTCTCTGGCTCAAAGACATCACATGCACTTCTCCTATCTGAAATCCGGCTGCCTTCACCCCAGCCCCTATAACCCTGTGCTAGTGAACTCCTACTCATCCATCAAGAATTATATTGTAATTGTCTGTCTATCCTACTAAAGTATAAAGTCCTTAGGACAAGGTCAGACCTTACCTTTTTATTTTCGGTGCCAAATACAGTAATACTTGCAATTACCAATGAGTAACAGGACTCCATATATTTGTTGAACTGCTGGCTGAAGAAGCTTATTCTTTTTAACAATCCTGCATAACAGTTAGTATTATCCTCATTTAAAGGAACTCAAGGAAGTCAAGTAATATGTGCCAGCCCTTAGTGCAAGTAAATAGCAGTTAGGGTTCAACCTGTAGCAGTGCAAGTATAAAGTGCATTTCTTTCTATTCAAAAGCATTGCACATTTTGACCATATGGAACCATACACAGAGATGGGGACACAATTCCCATAAAAGAGTCAGTGGGGGAGAGAGATGTATTTACAAAATCATCTAAAACAGTGCATTGTGAACCCACGAACATTGGATGTGCACAGAGAAAATGGCCATGGGACAAAGGAAAGTAAAGAAAAAAGGAAACGGGGTAGGGGAGTGGAGGGACAGTGGTTTAAAGCTGTAGTGAGAGCAATGGAAAGTTAGGAAGAGAATCCTGGCCAAATGCAGAAAATAAGTTTGGTTTTCTTATATATCCATTGCTGCATCCGAAAAAGCTTAAGAAATTAATATTCTGAGTATAGTACAGATGACAATGCTTCCAATGTCAATATTTTGACATTTCAAAACACTGAAATGATTAAAGGTGTAAATGCCAGCAAGGATGACAATTTCTCAGAAGCACCATCCCTCAGACTGAGAGTGCCTTCTCCGGGTGCTGCAGAGGCCCAGGAAGGCCATCACGAACGCATTTCCTCATGTTTTGAGCCTCATCAACATATTCTGCTGTGTTCTAAGTGCTAATTAAAATTGCAGGCTGATTGCCAAAGTAAAAGCAAAAGTGCTTACATTAAAATAAGTGACTGCATTGAATGGCTCAAAACGGAGAGTCTGCTTCCAAGTTGACGCACTGTTCTTACCCCTACCCCATAATTGTCCGGGAAGCAGGCTGAGATTCCCACATAAAACTTAATACTGCATTTTCCCTGGCATTATAATTATTCAAAATAAGCTAGAACTTTAAAGTTTACAAAAAATGCTTTGTAAGCCAGCCATTGTCCCATTTTAACCTCAAAAGATGGAAATGATTTGATTTGGAATTGTGACGTTCAATGTGAAAAAGACATGTACACAACTGACGACTTAGGGGACTAACGGGTCACCAATTACCCCGACCTTCACAAGTGGCAGAATAATTTATCATTTTAAATTCATACATGTATTGAGAAGTGTTTGCACTTCTACCAAAAATAAAAACAACTGGAACATTAATCTGTGTTTATTGAGCATTTACTACCTAGTAAGTCTTATTTGTAATGTCCAGGTCTCATAGGTAGTTAAAAAATTTTACCAACATATTTTTTTTCCTTTGAAAATTGTCTCAGCATAACAATTTGTAGATGAAACCTTTTAAAATTTTCTTGTTTGGCTGTAAGATGATCAATCATGCACAAAGAATTTAATTTGTGACAGCTGCTCACAGATACCTTTTAATAAGCACTCTTGTCCATTCTATCTAGCCAATGCCCTGCCCCACCGTGTGCTTCCTAAGACCTAGTCCTGGAGACTGAAAGAGTCTTGAAGTTCTACTGAAACACCACACAACTTCCTATCTCTCAATGTGCACACGCTCCAGCATGTGCCTGGGGCCCTCAGGTCCCATCCATGGTCCCATCTGCCACAGAGCAGACCCATCTTTCCAGACCCTCCCAAATGCCACTTCCTTCCCTGCTGCCATGGCTTCTCTCAAAGCAGAATTAACCAGTCTCCTCTTGGAACTATCGAGCCATTTCACTCATTCCTCTATTCTGGTTACTTATCACATTGCAACGTAATCACTTGAGGATAGGAAGAACATCTCATTTATCTATGTTACTCTAGGGCTCTGAGCAGCTTCCAGCACATAAAAGATAGTCAACAAATGTTGGCTGGAAAAGAAATATTAATGTCTGGTAGTTGAATGTAAGGAACTTAACATAAACCTTACAACTGAAAATAGGGCAGTTGAACCCATCAGGAAAAAAAAATAGTACAAGTGAACGCCAAGTCAACACTTGATGCCAACCTAAAATAATTCAAGGGATAACTAAAAAATCACATAATTATAGAGCTAAAAGGAGACGTCGAGACAACGGAGACTGCCTTCTGCTACACAAATCAGGAAAGGAGGCCATGACACATGCCAGGTCTCGTGACTACCAGCCAGCTATCCTAACCCAAAAGTCTAGAGCTTCCCCCGTCCTGCACTGTCTTTGGAGAACTTTTCCAGACAACTCTAATGACTGGGGCTGACACACCATAGTCTAATCTCAAACAAATATTTTGCTCACTTTGACACAGAAGCAGAACAGATTGTTTTGAGAAAACCTTCCGTTAACTAAAAACAAAGGCTTGCATGGGTGCATCCACCTGTGTTTTTATGTATGTCCCTGAAGGCGTAACCAATGCTGCCCATTTTAGAATTTAGTGTTTTTTAAAATACATACTATGAAGAAAAAGTCTGCAGATTAGTAATTAAAAAATACTTGTGAGACAAAGAAAATCACTTTTCCAGGGAGAAACGTTATATCCATAAAACTGACACTGCCTATAAAACCAGTAAAGGAAACAGTAAAGAAATTCCAAGAAAGAAACCGGATCATACCAATTAGGCTTCCTCCATGGTATATTATTAAAGCATAGCGAGGAAAACAAATGTCAGATACGGAGAGAACTTTGAGTTGCCCAAAGTCAACAGAGTCAAATTATTATTGTACTTTTAATTACTCAACATGAGATTGATTTTGCTAACTACCTTGATAAACTAGAAACTATGTGTTTATCGAGCTTGTAAAACTAAAATCAAATTGCATTAAATTTAGTTGTTGTTGTTGTTGCTGCTGTTGTTTTTGTGGTACCAGGGATCAAACTCGGGACCTTGTGCTTGAGAGGCAGGTGACAGAACCACTGAGCCAAATCCCTGGTCCCTAAATTTAGTATCTTTATGATCCCAGGGATTGATTCAAACTTTTTGAGACAGGGTCTCTCTAAGTCACTAAGTTGCTAAATCTGAGCGAGAAATTGTAATTCTCCTTCCTTAGCCTCCCAGAGTGCTGGGACTACAGGTGTGCACCATCATGCCTGGCTTAAGAAAGAATATTGAACCAGTTACATTAGGTCATAAGTACCGGCACTATAATAAATATTAAAATTGAATATTCTAAAATGGTTTGCTGTATTAGAAATAAACCTTTACTTACATAATTAGTGTTACCACAGAGCTATGAGGGATGAAAAATGAGAGTAAAAGTTAAGAAATGATAATGACTGGTGTCTGATTTAGCCTCCACTTTCTTAGCAATCAAATATTGATTTGTGAATTATGCATGTCAAATTTTTAATCCCATCACACATCAGTGGGCCTATGCTCAGGTGAATGTGAATTAATATTACTGTCAGGTAGGGCAATGCACCATTAGGAAGATAAAAACTATCCCAAGAAAAATATTTGCTATCCTAGCACTTAGGAGGCTGACGCAGGAAAATCACTGTGAGTGTGAGGCCAGCCTGGCTTACATAGTGAGTTCAAGGCCAGCCTGAACTACACAGCCAGACCCTGTCGCAAAAAATAATAAATATAAATAAAATTTGCTAGAGCTACAATACATATTTCCTTTTTATTGCTGTTTGAAAAATGAAACTGCACAGTAGTGTTCTACATGAAAGTAAATACCTACATTATAGTATTTATAAAGCATCCAGATGGAAAACAAACAGGTAATAGTTGTTTATTATTTAAAATTGATATTAAGCTGAAAAGTATCAGAAATAACAAGTATTTTGCATATAAACATAAATTTAAAATCAAAAAGAGGGAACTATAATAGATGTATGTAAAAGAGCAATTTGCTAAGGCCTGAAGTCAAGTAAACAAATTAATAAAAGCTGGAAAGGAGAAAACTGAATTATTTTGAGACTCTGAAAATTTATTATGCATTTGCAATAACTCTGGGTCATCAAGACAAATAATTCAGATTGCATAAGAACAATGACACCTAAATAATACATTTAGAGCATGCATTCACAGGTCAGTATCTCAGAAGATACTCAAAAGATATTTTAATGGAAAAGCTGCTAATGAGAATAAAACTAAAATATAAAAGATGACAGCTCAAAAGAACTTAAAGGCAGAGAGTAAAGAGAAAAATGACTCAGTTATCAAAACCCATTAAAGTTAAACTAGAACTACTAGGAAAAGGGGCCAGGGATTTAGCTCAGTGGTGCCTCCACCTGCCTTGCAAGCACAAGGTCCTGAGTTCAATCCCTGGTACAAAAAAAAAAAAAAAAAAAAAAAAAAGATAAAAAGTTATCCCAAATATTACATAAAGTCTCCTGATTATCAGTAACTATTTTATGAATAGCCAAAAGAAGTAGTAACTCACTGCTGGGAAACAATGAAAATAGGGTAATAAAATATTCTGAAAGACAAAATCCAAAATACGAATGGCTAGCAACATGAATGGGGGTGCGGATGCGTGTTAAATAAACTCTCCCCTGCTTCCTGAACTTTATAATGAAAGCCTTTGCTAGCTGGAATTATAAAAGGAGATTTTTGACCATTAGTTACAAATATACTGGAAGATCTGAGTTTAACAGTCAGTTGTTAATTAGCTCACTAAATGATTAAAACTGTTCTAAGCATGACATGTCTCTTTTGTTTTTGTGATGAAAAAAGAATATTCTCTCTCTTCAAAGAGAGAAACCTGGAATTAGGAGTTTGCTAAGTCATCACCAAGGTCCTTTTCATTGGGATTTTGGAATTTTCCAGAAGCTTAAAATCCAATATAAAATAAACATATATCTGATTATGAAAAAAATGTCCTATTAGCTAGCACAGCATGGATTTATGTTCACACACTCTTCTTACATAAACAGACCTCACCTTTAGGCCCTCAGAATATTTTATAAAACATTCCTTTGAACAAAGCATAATTTTCAGTAAATTCTACTTATAGTGGTTTCAGTCACACAGTCTCACGCCAGAGAATGCTTTTAGAAGTAAGACTTTGCTCATGACTTTCTTAGTTAAGTTGTAACAGGTACATTAGAACCAAAGGTACATTATTCAATCTGTGAAACAAGCTGGGCTGATATCCTTCGGAAATCCATGGAAGGAAGCCCAGAAAGGATAAAACATAATGAGTATATTTAAATGGGGGGGGGAGGATGATTGCCAAAGATAAAAAATATTACTAAAGCCCGGAGAAATACACTCACACAAATTCAGTGTGAAGGCTTGTGCTGGGCCCAGCAGTGTATTTTATTTCTTTAGAATCTCCATGGCAAAAGCATTTCACATTTATTTAAAACCTCAACTCTTATATTTCTCCTTGAAGATAAAATGGGGAGCAAATTAATTTCAGGCAGGACTGTAGTTTATAGATTACACTGGTGGCTTTTATGATTCAGAAAACAGAAGACATAGACTGCCAAAATACATTTTCAATTGAGAAATATAGATATAAACAAAACTGTATTCTGTTCAGCGTCTGCAACTATATGACCAGAACCGACTGTATTACAGCAATCATCTCAAACACTATTTCTAGTGTTGTTGACTCACCTTCAGGCAATGTTCTCAGACAAAGTGTGCACTGATACAAACAGGGAAACTTACTCACAATGCAGAAAACCAGAGGCTCCAGATGAAAGCCAGTGCTTTGGAGACCAGAAGGTGAGTGAGAATCTATCAGGCCAGAGGATAAAGAGCTAATGCACAGCGCCAGGGATTTAGCTCAGTGGTTCTGCTACCTGCCTTGCAAGTACAAGGTCCTGAGTTCAATCCCCGGTATCCAAAAAAAAAGCTAATGAACAGAACAAAAATAAGGTGCACACAGACTTCTGTGCCTCAGATGCATTGTCAATACAGTGACTGCATTTCAATTCTCTGCTCTCAAACTTTAGAACTAATTACAAGGAGCTCTTTAAGGATTTCATGCTTTCCTTCAAATCTTGATGGAATAGGCCTTTCCAGCTGTTTTGAACTCAGAAGTTCAGGATTCTAAAAAGGAGTTTGAATAGACTTGAGCACAAACTTCTGAAGCCAGAAGTGGCCACTGGAGTCTAATCCAATACACATTTTTGGAAAAATGAAAGAGAGAGAGATCACTTGAGCTCATTTGTTCAAAGACTCTAGTTGGACAGTCAAAGAGAATCTAGGCATTTTCATGACTCACGGCCCTTTCATTAAAGCATTTGATGTTTTAATTACAGTACTCAGGAAAAATGTAGGGAACTAATTTCAACATTTACCCCAACATTTTGGGGGTAAATACACCAGAAATGCAGTTAAGAGATAAGCTGCTTTATAATTGAAAAATGAAACCTTCATAGTCTAAAACGGAAGCATTCAAAGTTACCATTAAAGGAGAAAGAAAAAAGGAAGTAGTATTTTTTCTAACTCTGGTTATAGAAAAGACCTCGCATATTTACTAATGAAGGGCACTGAGGGCCAGAGTGAGCATCTTTCCAGAGTCCACAGGTAAGTAGATGGCCATGACAATACCTTTCCCAAGGGCTCAGGCTGTAAGACCAGCATTCTCTGCACCATGCTGTGCCACTACTGAGAGGAAGATATGTGTATGTGCAAACTGAAAAACACTAATTTAAAAACTTAGTATGTGTGAAATGGTGGACCATAATGATGTGGGTTAGACACTAAGTAGTAAGAGTTTATATGTTCCACAAGGGTAATTATCTGATGATCTGAATCGCTGGTTCATAAACAATAGATTAATGTACTTGGGTCACAAAACTATAGTTCCTAGATTTTTGATCAGTAAAATATGAAGTTATTCAATTTATTCTTGAAAACTATGTATACTATTCATCAACTTTTCATTCTTTTTAAAAATGGTATTTTGGCTGGGGATTGAGCTCAGTGGTTTCGCTGCCTTCCTCGTAAGCACAAAGTTCCAAGTTTGATCCCCAGTATCAAAAAGAAAAAAAAAAATGGTATTTTGTTTTTTTGCAATCTTCAAGACACAATAGCCGCATAGTAGTTTTAACAACCACAAGACTTAGCTTCTCAATTTTAAACTCACATCCAATATTTATAGCTTTCATCTATTAAAACTTTTTTTCACCAATGGAGTATTTCTTTTACCAATCACTAGTATCGTGACATGCTTTTTGCTTGCAGAATTATGTTAAAGTTGAATTACCAGAGTTTGTTTTTTATCCAAATCTGGTTTTTATAACTTAAGATAAACTTATCATAGAATACTATTTGAATTTTCATTAATAGGGACGGTCACTATACTTTTAAACACTATTATTTTTAGTGATGGTGCTACAAATCTAAGCCTACATTTTTTCATAATGGATATAAAGATATATTTTAGCTGTTATTTACCTTCCACTGAAATTTTCTTGTTTTTCTGTGTTGTGTCCCTTCTTTTTTCTTTTTTGAGACAGGGTTTCACGAAGTTGCCCAGGCTGTCTTCAAGCTTGTAATCTTCTTGCCTCACTCATAACTTAATATTTTGAAGATTCAGAATACATATTTGAAAGTATTCTTTCCTGAACCTTAAGTGCAATAGGTTGTACTGATTTAAGAAAATCAATTTTCTGTAAATAAGCTGTATATGTAATTATTACTTACACAGAATTAACAGAAAAAATTATATTCATGTTTATTTTTTCATCGTGTTTGTTTTAAAAATACATCTTAGTATACTGACTTCAGTGTGGGTTCGAGATTGTGCAGTTTCACAACACATCAGGTAAAATAATGAAGCTCTGGTGTAAAGATATAATTGAAGAGCAGCTACAAATCCTTCAACTTTCCCACATTTCCACGTTGTTCCTCTTACTGGTGAGAACACTTACAGTTCGTAGGCTGGACATAGTGGCTTTTCTCTTTGCCTTGCTGATTATTTGGGAGGGGGGCACAACCTTTGAAAGACAATGTCTTTCCCTAGGCCTGACATACAAAATGAGAGAAATCCATTCCTACAATTGGCTGCTTTAGCAGAGGAAATGTGATTCCATCCCTTCCAGCCCATGATTTAAAGGAAGGAGCAACAAGCCAATAACAGAAACTGACGTAAACAAGCAATAAAAGAACACTTCCTTAATGACAATCAGTACATAAGAGGATGAGAACGATTTAACACTAAAGATAGAAGAGTAATAGAAATTGAGCAAGAAAGAACCTTTAGAAGCCATAGGGTTGTTGTTATCTTGATTTTCAAAATGATTTATAATAGTAGGACCAGGGCATTTGTTTTTGATTGGTTCAGTAAGTTTCAGTTTTAACCCAAAACAACCTGACCCACACAGAACTTTATGGGGAATGGTTACAGGAATGAAGTTTAGGAATGCAACCCTGTGAGCTATCCTGTTTCACTGAAGATGAGGAGGTTCCAAAGGCTGCATTGGCTGGTTCCTCCTGTGCCCCCAAGGTCAGGGTCAGCTCCTACCTGCCAAACTTTGCGAGTCCACCTTGATCCCTCACTTGGACCTCCCGCTCGGCTGTCAGTTTTATACGTGCTGAGAATTTAATCAAATAACTGGCCCCTGACAGCAAAACCTCAGGATGTCCCTGACAATCAAAGCTCGATTTTACTTGTAAGGAAGTTTCCAGGCAGCTTAAGTGTTCCGGGAACAATTCGTCTTGCTTTTGCTAATCAAAGGTTACAAAAGCATAGGCGAGATCCAAAGTTGGCATAGGAGAAAGAGGTGCCACTGTGCGCCTCGCTGGAGGGCTCAGCGATCACGTGGGAAGCGGGTGACTAAAGTCCCCCAGCCCCCCGCACCTTCACTTGCACGACCCCCAAGCGAGCGGCCTCCAAGCTGTGCTCGGGGCGGGACACAGGTCCTGCTCCGGGTCCAGCAGGTGACAGCAAGGACACCGGGGCAGCCACGGGCCACCTCCCAACACTATTCCCGACAGAGTCGCGAGCAACTCCTAGAGCCCCCGCCACGTCGGGCTGAGTCCCGGGCGAGTCGCCTCCCTTCCGCGCCCCCACCTGTTGTGAACCCCCCCCAGACCCCGAGTTCTTCTGGCCCAAGTGCTTTGGAAACTGTCAACAGCCAGGGAATGTGACAGTGACAGGAGACCATAAATATGCAGGAGAGATGGAGCCAAAGCAATAGACACACGGGGCAGGCGCTGGCGGGGGACGGGCAGCTGGAGCCGGGCCCGAGTCGCCACGGCCGCGCCAAG
>NW_022900947.1:10458618-10465479 GCF_012274545.1 Fukomys damarensis | reverse complement strand
GGGCAGCGCCCACGGCAGGGGCAACCAGAAAGGAAGACGCTCGCGGTTCTCGACGATAGACGTGCCAAGGTGACTTTTTGTTGTTCTGTATCTTAAGCGAACTTGAGCCTTAGGAACCTGTTAACTTGCCCTCCAAATGGATTATTTCACAAACACAGCTGACAAGTGTGGTAATGACCGTGGAGTTGAGTCGTTTTTCCCAGAACAGAAATATTTAGCCCTCCTTTAAATGGTACGTGGGAACTTTTTCCTAAACTGAAACTGCCACATAAGAAAATACGCACCTCGCATGAACCCTCCCAATTAATGCTTTTGAGCATATATATTACAGGGAGGTCCAGGGTTTTACTGCTTTTAAAGAATTTTAAAAATTGTGTTTATATTTATATTGCAGTTATGTATTAGGATTAAAAGGAAGATTTTGAGATGTATGTTTTATTTAATACAGAGTGGTCACCGGGTTTTTAAATCTTACATAATTCTGAGTCTTGAATAGCAACTAAACCATAACTCCATCAGATTTCTTCCAACTAAAAATTTTATTGTAATACAGTGGAGTAGGGGCTGCAATTCATGCAAATAAATGTTTAAGTTGGCTGACTGCATCATTGATCGTCCCTGGGTATTGAAATTAGAGGAGTACTTAAAGGCTGTAAGGCCGACCAGAGGAGAACCTACTCGGTTTGCTAATTCTCGGACCTGGGCATAGATTTTTGAACAGGTCTTTGAAAACTTAAGTGTGGACTGTGCCTTGTTTGGTCTTTTTCAATTAACCACTTAAAATTTCTCAACCCTGCTTTATTTGGTTTAGCTTTGGGTTAAACACTTGGTCGCAAGAGTATTTACTTTCTGAATTGGCAGGCTCTAAGGGAGATAAAATATTAAGTCTCTCAGCTGACTGGTCAGACCTGACTATAGAAGGCCCTCTTGTGTGAACAAGAATAGATGCAGCCAGGTCTCGCTATAGTTTCTTTAGAATATTTCTGACCTTCGGGAAAGCCAACAGTTTTAGAAGCCGTTTTTGTTGTTTGTGCAGAGAGAAAATGAAGTTTCAGGAGGCTTTGATGAGCACAGACCTGGGGCTGTTGGAATAGCACCTATTTCTTCCATAGTTCTGGGAAGTAGCTTGCGGGGGTAGACGCTTGGACTTGTGTAGATGTTGTGACACCCTGCACTCCTTCCCCTACCTGTTCTCTGAACCCAGTGCCCTTAATGTGTCTGGAACCTGGCTTGTAACCAACCCATAGCTGCAGAAAGACCTCCTGAGAGAGAAGCGCCCCCACTTCAGCTCTTGTCATGGTCCTCTGTCCCCGGCTCCATCCGCTCTGTGTGAGGAGACATGACCGTGGCCACTCCGGTTCTGCTAAGTCACCCGAGCTGGGGGACCAGGACCTCGGCAAGCAGCCCAGGGACGGTTCAGCTTTGGGCTCCTGTGGCCTCCCTGCTGTGCTCCAAGTCACAGGCCCTGGTGGCTGCTGACCCCACCTGTGAGCGACACTTCCTTCCCCACTGTCAGTGCCCTCCTGTCCCTCTGACCCACCACAGCTGCTCTCTGTCCTCTGCTGTGTAACCTTTCCTCCCTCCTTTCCAGAGTGCAGAGGACTGGCACCCGACCTAGCGTGGGCTAAAGCGTTGCTCTGGGTGGAACCAGTCTTCCTAGGCACTCACGCTGATGTGATGTTAGCTTGTCCATCCTTCACAGTTCTCTGTGCTTCGCTGTGTCCCCCTGAAACTTAGGGCAGCCTTTGTCTTCCCTCTCTGAATGTCGTAATCTCGGTGTCTGGTGGCCTGACCATCAGGTAGTTCCAGAGTCCTCCCAGTCTTCCTCCCAAGGGATTCAAGGCTCTTGGAAGCCATTGGCTGGTCAGTTGGATTCCATAAATGAATATACAGTTTAAGTGTTTATCCATAATCTGTCTATCTGAGTGAATGAAGTAAGTATGATGTTTAGGGTTCATTTTGTTGTATTCCTGTCCTTCCTGATTTATTTAGAAAAATATATGCATACATTAGCTCATGCATGAACAGCAATATGTGCTATATACACTCCTCTACATCACAGGTCAGTTTCTTTTCCTTTTCATTCTCTTCTTGCCTAGTTCTCAGAACTCCCTTTTTTGACTTTCACATCTCCTGACAGTAGACTGAAACATCTCAGTTATTGATCTTACACCTGAATGTGGAGATGGGCATCTTACCATTCCCCGGGGTGGTCACTGGCCTTGAGCTCTGGAAATAATGGATATCAAAAAGCACACAAAAAAGAGAAAAAAGTTTCGCCTCTTCCGTCTTTTATTTTACTACTCTTGAACATACTATAATTTCTACAATTTTTTTGACATAAGACCAGAAAACACTCTTACTATCATGTTCTTGTACTTGTTTTTAACACTTGACTCACCCACAGAAGTTCTAGGCATAAGAGTTCCTGCACAGCCGTATTCATCTTTGGGAATCTACAACCAGCAAGTCAACTTTGGACTAAGAATTAGGCAACCTGTGTTCTTGGCTTGATGTAGTTGTTAAATTGCTCTGTAGACTCTGCTTGCTTCTACTGCTTGCCTAATCCGTTTGCCTCTGTTTCATAACCCCATTACTAAATAGTATCTAAATTATCTAAGTTGTTTTAGTCGCTATGGAAACTTCACAGAGGGCTCAGCATAAAATAAGTGCAACACCTACCAGTGAGCGTGAACAGTATCTGTGGAAGGTGAATGTGGGAGATGCATAGGAATAGGTCTTGCTTGTAAAACGAAAAACCTTGAAGGACAGAATGGGCAAACGGTGTTTCCAGCAGTGACTCTTGACTCCTGGAGCTGAAACTTACCTACCTCTTACTTCTCCTATTTGTTTTTACCCATCCTTAGACCTTTCTTTATAATAGGGTGAGCCAGTGTCTCACTGTGTACTTCAGGCTGACCTCAAACTCATAGTGATCCTCCTGCCTCAGCCTCCTAGGTGCTGGGATCACAGGTGTGCACCACCACGCCCAGCCCCAAGTGATCTTTTTAACAGTTCCCACAAAAGATTTCCAGTAGGAAAAATGTTTCAACTATTCATATTCGTTGTGTTCTATTATTGTGTCGTTGAAATTTTGTTATTATAAATACTATTTTATTGAAATAACTTTATCTTCACCTTCCATAGAAGGCATTATATAGTTATCTCTGTGGTCCAAAACTCAGCTAATTCTGAAATGATACTGTAGAGTTAATTTTTTATTTTAAAGGAAAATAAAAATAATCAGAAATCTGCTGGGAAATGATTTGGAGTAACTGTAAACCTGAGACAGATAAAGTAAAATTACGTTCTTCTCTGAAAAGCTATTATCCTGCTTTTCAAGTTCTTGCCTCCTTTGCTTAATTAGTTTACATAAACTAACCATGAAAAGTTAACTCACTTGGGTTTTTGATCAGTTCATTATCTTGGCATTTTAAAATGTTTAATTTCATTCTAGTTGACCTTCCAAAATTTAGCCGTAACAGCTCATTTGTATGCCTCTGCAGAATATGCATAAAAGAAGTCTCTAGAAAGACTGTATCATTGACTTGGAAAAAGTAATTTTATTTTTTTGTATCGCTTTTCCTGACTCTGAATTCATAAATATCCTACCTGTTCTTTACTGTGCTAAATGAGAGTATACACATTTTTTTTGAAGGGCTAAAAAGCTTAAATATACTGAGTACAGTGAGTCCTTTACTTATATTTGACTTAGGAGGACAGAATTGCTATTGTATTGATTCCCTGAAAGGTTGATTCCTAATTGGTCTCAAACAAAGGAATGCCTCTGCATCTGTGTAGTAAACTCAGTTTAACATTTTAATATGACTATAGTAAAGTTTACTGAAGCTTTCAGTTACTTAAGACTGGAGCTTTGAATAGTCTTGACTGTTAACCAGTATTACTTTCCAATTTACTTTTTAAATGTGCAGAGCTATTTTAAGAAGGATATATTTAGCCTTATTACTAAACATATAAATATATTTGTGATTACTCATTACTTCTAATTAATACTGTTTTACCCTAGGTTCTTATTTTTAAAATAAGCTATCACAGAAAACAATTAAACATAATAGTTCTTATTTTAGGGGCCAGGAAGAAGTAATTCATAGTATACTTTTTCTCAAATTTAAGATTCTGGATTACAGAGCAGTTCTGTGGTAGGAGATGAATATTGATTTAAAATATGCTGGAGGAGTTGGTTTGGGTTTACGATTGGTATTATTTTCCTTATATTAAATATCCCCATTTGGCAAAACAATTCTAATGTAGGAGTACTTGTGCTAGAATTATTAAAATATCTCTAAAATGACCTTTTCTGAACATTATTTTTGCATAAGAACTAATGAACTAGAAGTGGTTGACATCCAAAATGCTGTCAGCGTTTGGAAAATAAATGTTTGTATTATTTTATTTTAGAAAAGACCACCCTTAAAATGAAAAGGCAGATGATTGGCATAATCAAAGGAGTTGACTCCTTTGCTAAGAAAGAAAGGCGGGGGAAGGAAATGAAAAGTAAAGCAAAGCCACCAGAGTGTGGAGGAAGTGGAGGTGTAGCTGACGGCGTTCTTCTTACCTTCCTTTTCATTAGGCCGTGCTGTGATACATGACAAGGGCCTTCATCGTGGCATGGTCCCTGCTCATACTACGTCTTGGTCCTTTGCACTTCCCTTCCCTCCCTCTCCGCCACCCGTTCCCAGATCTACTTCCCTTCTTCACAATGTCTTTCTCGCTGTTCCCTGTCTTTTATTTTGCCCTTATTTATACTTTCAGTTTCTCATATGAGAGAAACTGCAATATTTAGCCTGTGCCTGATTTATTTTACTTAGCATTATGTTCTCAAGGTGTGTCCATTTTTCCACAGGTGACTCAAATTTATCTTTCTTGATGGGTAATACTCCATCTTGTATGTATATATATAGCACATGGCTACTTTTTTCATCCATTCATCTGTTGATGGCCTGTCAGCTGTTTTCAAGACTTAGCTAATATGAGTCGTGTGGTCTGCAATATGATGTCTGAGTCTTTCAGGAAGATACTAAAAGTAGTATAGCTGGTAAAGTGTGATACCCTCAGATTACAAACAGTGGTCTTCATGGGCTGGGGATGTAGCTCAGTGGTGCTACCACCTGCCTCACAAGGTCCCGAGTTTGATACCTGGTACCAAATAAAAAAAAAAAAAGTCTTCCCATTGGCCAGGCAAATATATACCCAAAATCACAGGACAGATATGTTCAGATAGGTCTGTAAGAATGTGAGAAAACAGTATTTAATGAAACAAAGGTGCACTTGGGCACCGAAGACTGAGTAGCACGCTGAAGTAGCACACCATGGGGCTGCAGGACCAGGCCAGTCTGACGGCTCCAGCCCCAGGCGGTGCATCCCCTTCCTTCCTTGGTGTGAGTCAGAGCCAGTACAGGGCCAGATCTTCTTGTCTCGAAAGGACTGTTGAATAGGTAAATAAAGGCGATGTAAGAAGAGTGTGCTGTATTTGTAGTTCAAAGGCCAGGGTTCTAGTTCCATTTTGCCTCTTAACTTTTCAGTAACTTTGAACAAGTCTTTTAAGTTCCTCAGTTTCCCCCTTTGCAAATGTGAGTGCCATTAGCTGCTCTTTGGTGCTCAGAATTGTGACTTGTGTGAAGTAAAGCCTGCAAGGCCTCTGCATACTGCCCCGTGCCTCAGAGTGGCAGGGCCCCAGCCACTTACGCAACACCACCTTTCCAGAGTTGGTGAGAAGGCGGTAAAATGAAGCTGTTGGGATATTCAACACCTGAAGTTTGGGTGTCTTTTTGGCTGGCATTGGTGTATCCTTTAAAGCCATTCTGGGGTCCATCAGCATGGCATTCATTGTGCGCAAAGACGAGCTTTGCACAAAGGACTGGCAGGTCTGGACCTTGGGAAGGGAACAAAGGAGTATGAGGTTCTTGCTCTTGGGTGGTTGGTGGCCTCGTAGTGTGGGTGACAGTGCAGCTTCACAGCCCGGTGCCAGGGGAGCACAGTGAAAGGGGAGGGGAGTTCTCCTTTTCTGGAACAGCCCAGCACCTGTTTAAAAAAATTCTTGAGACTACGATAGCCAACATAATCTGAGGGGAAAGCATGCACTTCGTGGCGGACAGCTTGGCGTTGGATTCTGGCTCTACCGCTTGCTTTCTGGTGGCCTCTCTGTGCCTTGGCTTCTTCATCTGCAAAATGCGCCTAACTACAGAACTGGTTTCACGGTTTGAGAGCATGTGTTCAAAATAAACGCTTAGCGTTTCACGCTTTAACATTCTCCAATGTAGAATCTAGGTTTGTGGTTATATTTGAAATTATTGAATTTCTAGGGGAAGAATCCTAACAGTATTATTTTATATTTAGTTGATGTAAAATTCAATGTTGTTTCCAGAAAATCAGTGCCTGGGATTGTGTAATTTGTAAGATATGCTAGTCACGTTACCTTTCAGCAGGATTGCAGAAGTTAGGCCACTTTAACAGGGCTGGAATTGGTAAATGGTACAGAACTTGTGGAATCGGTAAGCAGTAGTCCAAGGCTGCTGTCCTGCTCCGCAGTTGTCACCTGTACTCCCAGCCCCTCGCTGATCTGTGTGGAAGGCCTGGGAAGCAGGTGTTTGAGAACTGCTGCAAGCTCAGCTGTCCCCCTGTGAAGTCAAGCTCCGCGGGCCCCAGGGTGGCAGCCCTCCCTCCCTCCCTCCGTCCCGAGAGCTGCTGCTGGAACCCCTTCCTCTTGTGGCACAGGCCATGGCAAAGCCCTGATGATGGCAGAAGCTTTGCACTCCCCAAGAAAGACGCCACTGTGAGGGGAACTTTACCCACTGAACAAGGGTATAAACCAGCTGAGCCTTTTTTTTTTTTTTTTTTTTT
>NW_022900947.1:10432316-10458215 GCF_012274545.1 Fukomys damarensis | reverse complement strand
TTTTTTTTTTTTTAAATTTGGTAATGGGGCTTGAACTGGGGACCTTGTACTTCCGGGGCAGGTGGCAGAACCACTGAGCTAAATCCCGGGTCCTGAGCCTGCTTACTTAATTCACTTTTTTAAATTTAAAACCATTGTGTGGTAACCAGTTTCTGTGTTTCCAACTCGGGTGACTCACATGTGGGCTACTCAGCTTCTCTGCTTGCACTTCCTGTGGACGGTTAGGATGTTCCACACCCAGGGCCTCAGTGGCCGTGACCACGCCGTGGCACCTGTGCTCCAGCCCTTCATGGGCTCCGTGTCCACCGCCATGCTGCACTGAGTGAGGCACTGGGGCCTTTTCCTCTTTCCCAGGATTCCCCAGCCTTGGGACAGTTCTGTCACTGTGGGTTTTCTTCACTCCTAGAGAATCTAGCATTCTCTGTTGCCACTTCCTGATTTTTTATTGTTTTTTAATTAATACATTGTTACTTATTTAGCAGTTATACTAATGTTGAACATCTTGATTGTTGCTTTTTGTGTTTGTACAGATCATCTTTAAATAAAGACCGTGTTGAAGAGAAAAAGAAATGTCAGAAGTTTTGGCCTTAGAAGGAACAGATCATCCACTTGCAAATGGGATCCAATTTCCTTTTGCGTCATTTCCTTGGTTCTCCTAAATATCAGTTGTCTTTGCTCCCTGCCTTTGTTCTAAGGGGACTGTGAATACTCCATTTTATATGTTTATCATTCTTCTCCCTTTCCACCTCACCTTTACCTTTTCATTTTCTATTTTTGTTCTTTCTCTTCCTCTTCTCTGGTTTTAATCTTCTCTGCTCCATATATTCTTTTCCAGGCATTTGCTGAGCACCTGCTATATGCTGAGCCTAAGAATGCAAAAGTGAACAAGAAAATAAATGTGCTGTGCTCTAGGGAAGCACAGAAAAGTAGAGAGGCTGTGGGGCTGTGTGGGAAGGATAGATTCTGCCTGGGGACTGAAAGAAGGCAATGTCTGAGCATAGTCACCTGTGGACAGCTGGCAGGGAATCCGGCCAGGGTTCAGTCAGTGTGAATCGACTGACATGTTGGGAGGGTAGCTGGGGAACACAGCTAGAGATCCGCGTGGGAGATGCAGCTGAACAGAGGGTGCTGGGCCAAGCTGAAGGGACTCTGGCGTCCCCAGCCCTGAGGTGCTGACTTTGGAGGCCCAGCAGGAGAGCCATGTGAGGACACTGGGGTTGGAGCAGAGAATCCTGACCTGGCCACCAGATGGATGTCACGGGGAGTGGAGGTTGGAATAGGGGTGTGTAGCTAGGGAGGCTTTGTGGAACCACGCCCTCAACCAGGTCCTGTATGGGAAGGAGCAGTTAGTAGGTGTTTCAGAGGAGAAAGAGTCGGTAGGGCTTGGTGAGGAGAGAGGCAATCACCAAACTGACAGTGGCCTTCCAGCATCGCAGCCTTCTGGTGATGTTGTTGATGCCCTGATCTGAAGCCTGACTCCAGAAGGGGGCAGAGCTCCTGAGAAGGGTCCTGGCTCAGTCTGGCAAGTGATAAGGTGCCTGTGGGACATCCAGGTGCGGCTGCCCAGGAGGCAGCTGGAAATAGGGCTCAGGAGTCCGGGGATATGGTGACTTCAGGACTTAGATGACGGTTTTAACCTCAGATTGTTGAAGGAAAATATATGTGTGAAACAAAGAAACTAACCCAGGACACATTGGAGGGTACAGGCATTCAAGGATGGCTGCTATTTCACTGTAGCTTGTGTTTTGTTAGTCTTAAATGAGTAAGGGTCAGGTAGAGGAGGAGAAGCCACAAAAGAGAGTGAGGTCAGAACCATTGGGCATGAGAGAGAGAGGGAGAGAGGAGAATGCCTCTGAGGAGAGGTAAGGTTTGGGGCACATCAAGGGGCGGGGAGCTGCAGGGCGACGTGAGCGTTTGCGAGGGCCAGTACAGTTGGTGTACGTGGAATCTGCTGCTCTCTGAATGTCGTCGCTTCTCAGTTTTTACACTGGCTGAGTTGACATTTACAGATGCAGGCTGTTCCAAACATTCTTTCTAGTTGGAAACGGAACTTAGTATGAGCCCAGTTTTTGTCTCTCACTAGGCTTGGCTGTTCTTGTTTACAGCTCACAAGTCTTTTGCTCCTCTGCAGCAGATCTTATTTAGTTCTAGAAAGGTCTTAGCCTGTGGATTAGGCTGTACCAAGGCCTTTAAATCTGGAATCTGCTTATATAAACTGTAGAGCTTATATCTTGTGTACATTTAACCCGTGCGACTTCAGTTGTTAGCAGTGCTGAAAAGAGAAAGACGGAAACACAGCTTATTAATGGTCCTGCCTTCCCTGACCTGGGAGGAGGATGTGAGAGACTGCTTTTCTCTTCCTCTTTATCAACCCATGATATCTCTCAGTATCATTAACTCTCCAAACAGATTATGAATCTGATATTTTAAAAAGCATGTGTGTGCCAGGTATGGTGGTAAACACCTGAAATCCCAACTTGGTACACTGAGGCAGAAGGATTGGAAGTTTGAGTCCATCTTGGGAACTTAGTGAGACCCTCTCTCAAAAAATAAAAAGGCCTGAGGATGTAGCTCAGTGATCAATAGATTGGTTGCCTGGCGTTGCAAGGCCTTGGGTTCTATTTTCAGTACTGAAAACAAAACAAAAAAAGTACACTTACATAGATCATTAACCCTAAAGTTATGTGAGTAAGGCTCCTACCATGATGCTTGAAGAGGTAAGGAGGAAGGAAGCTGTATTAGACCCACTATTGTTTAGACCCACAGACTCTTTCTAAGAGTCTTTCAAGCGTATTTTTGGCCTTAAACACTCGCCCTCCCATGGAGGCTTTAGCTCCCAGCACTCATAGAAGAGGCACCTCCTTGAGTAGATGCACATACATGAAGTCAGCCTTCCCTGTGTTAGCAACTTCAGTAACATACTTGGTAGAAAGACGCCTGAGACTGTCTCAGAACAGAGAACATTTGGAACCTTCTAGCGTCCTGCGTGCTAGGAATCAGGGTGGGAAGGTGTGTGTCAAGTAAGAGGCGCTGAGAGGTCAGAGGTGGGGTGCCGTCTGGGGGACGTGGCTCCCTGCGTCCACACCCGACTGTCCCCTCACGGCTGCAGGTGTACCTGAGTGGAGAGCATTTATTTAACCGGCTTGCGTCTTACTTTCCTCACCTGAGATGAGAAGAATGGATGGGTTTGCTTCAGAGGACACGTGGATGAATGGGAGGATCCCTGGAGAGGAGGAAGGTTTCCCAGACCGGGCAGAGGTTGTGCATGTGTTGTGATACCGTCCCGCTGGAGAGCCTTCCCGGAAAGCGGTGCCGTTTCGACCCACTTGGGCAGGATCTCCCGGGCTGACCTGAGGAGGAGGCGGTTGCCCGGGGTCCATGTGCTTCCCCCAGGATAGTTCTTGGCCTAACACAGTGCCCACTGGGGACTTGGCTCCCTCTGACTCTCTGCATAGCCACTTGATAAGTTCTGCTCTTTCATCCTCCTGCATCTCTTCAGCAGCCCAGGCCCTCTATCACCTTGAAGACTCAGGACTTCCCTGACTCTTCTAGTTCTTAGGAACCATTGCCAACCATACTCCTGTGACATTTTCCATTTATAACGCACACAGTAGCAGTTCTCTCAGTTACATTTGCTGGTCCTTACTGAATAGTTCATCTCTAAGCACAGAATTCCAGATGACTTTGTTTTGATCTCCTTGTATTTTATGTGTGTATCAACTGCGGCCCCAGCTAGCCTGTGCATTCCTTGATAAACACTGTTGTTTTTGTTCTGTGCATTTTCTTTTTTCTGTAGAGCTTTCATTGCTGAGGTTCCTCAGTGCTGAACTAACAAGAGGGTACTTCCTTGAACATAATGAGGCCAAGTACACAGAAAGAAGAGAAAGAGTGTACACCTGTATGCGAATACCAAGAGAACTGGAAAAGGTACTATTTTTTTTTCATTTCTAGACATTATTTTGAAAGCTATGTCAAAGTGTTAATTATGAAAAAAGTATGAACATCAGTTACACTTCTAAAATACTGGAAATAATGTGGTAAGTGATTCATTGTGCCAGGGGAGTAGGATTTCTCTTATAGGAAGATTTCTAGAAGGTACATTTTTAGCGTGAGAACCAATGTTAGCATATTAATAAATTTTAGCAAAATCTTTACTACTTTTTGAGCTTTTTGTATTTGTGCCATATGCAGATAACTTTTTCCAAAGAAATACTCTCAATTTCTGTACTCTTAGAGCTTCTTTCAGTTTTTATTTTTTGTTTTCTTGCTTAAAATGATAAATCATTTCATTCTTTTTAAGGTTTCAGTTTCTCAGAAAGCACACATATTTAAAAATTTAAATGAACAGTCTTTTCAAAGAGAAAGACGATTTGTTTAACTTTGGTCGCAGACAGCATCCATCGCATTAAGAGAAAGTGTACTAGTAGCAAAGCTGACGTCCCACACCTCGTCCTGTCCCCTTTGCCGTCTCAGCCTTAGTCCCTCACATAGGACAGGAAAGCTCTCCTTCACCTTTGGGCACCGCTGAAGTTGGTGAGCCTGAGTGATTCCAGGACTTGGTAGAAGTAAGAAATAGTTCGGCTAGTTACACTGCAACGCATTTTCATACTTTTACAGTAACAAAGCTTGTGAGAGTCTAACTGTTCCCTCACATTGTGCTTTCTGTCCGAGTGGCTGTAACAGGAGACGTGGTGGGCAGAAGCCGGTACCCCGCTGGCTGGGCCATGTAACGTCCTTCCCATCAGTTCGGTAGGAGGATGGCAGCCAAGGGTAGAGCGAGTCTCAGAAACCCTACTCTTTCCATAGGTGATTGGTGAGCACTGCCTGCTGAAGCTGTAGGGAGTCCCGCACTCGAGTGAGGTCAGAACACTGGTGAGCAGCAGGCATAGGCTGGAGAGAGCAGAGTTTGGGATGGTGGCCCGAGCGTGCTTGGTTGTGAAGGCCTTGCTGTTTCCCTGGGGAGCCTGAGGGACTGGTGGGTGGAGATAGAGATGAGGTCTGTGGGGCTGCCCACAGCACTGCTCCCCAGCCTGGAGTGGCTGCGCGTGATGTGTAGGTGTATCCAAGATTTTGTCTGGGACTGGGAGCCAAGGGGAGAGGCCTGAGGGAAAGTGAAAGATGACACCGCTTCTTATATCTGAAAACACTTGTGTTTGCTTCTAAAAGCCCACCGTTTTCTTGCGGTGATAGCCACGAGGAGGAAAGGTGGATGTGCAGAGAGGAGGGACGAGGCCAGCACACTGTGCCTTTCCCTACCTGGCCTCCGCCCTCTGGGCAGGGGGATCCCTTACCTATCTGAGCAGTGCAGATGGGAGGACGTAGAGGGACTGGCTGTAACCACGGCCAAACATGCACACAGCAAGAACACGGCTTCAAGTAGGGCAGCAACTGTCTGACCCCTTCCGCCATCTGTCCGGTGGCGACACCTACTAAGTCTGCTGCCTCCTAAGACACAGGTGCAGAGCACAGCCCTGCTTCCTTTATTAGCAACTTTAAAACAGCAGGCAGTGTTGCTGCTTTTCATTTTTGTCACTGTGAGTACAAATTGTCTTCTGGAGAAAATGCCCACGGATATGGATGAGACTTAGGTATAAACAGGTTTTTTAAGACTAGGGTCCATCATGGGATCCCTGATGGGTCAAGTAAGCTATGTAGTAAATTGCTGTGAGGATTTTCTTTTTTAAAGAAGGATAGAAAAGTATCAGCGGGCACTGTCTGTATTAAATGTTAGTGTTGTTTATGAAGCTTGGGTTCACCGAATATAAGCTATTTAGCATCAGAAAAGTTGAATTAACTCTGCTTATACACAATTTTTCTTCCATGAAAGACACCAAAATTTGAATCAGTCTCTTAGAACGATACTTCAAGAAGCTTTGTAGCTTCAGTGGACAAAAAGATAGCATGCTTTTCAATTGGAGCAGTTTCTCTGTGACTTCTAAGATGAAGTGAAATACAGAGGAAGGCAGAGTTGCGTTTCAGCTTAATTTCAGGTGAGACATAACGTGATTCACATAACTGCGCACATTCTGGTATCTTTATATGTCTATTTTATATAAGTAGAATCCCACTTAAAGCTATGACTGTAAACATTAAGAGCCTATTTAGATTTTTTTTTCTTTTTATTGAGTTCATTGGTACATTCTAGGTATACAGTACAGTTACATTCATTACTGGGATCTTGTACCTTTGCATGACAGGTCTTGGTTCTCATTTTTTCCCCTTGTCCCTGCCCTCCCTTCACCCCCTCCTCCCTTCCCCATTTACAAACACTTTATTTCCATTTTTTCATTTTGTCATATTTTTTTCTTTTCCCTTATTCCCTTTCCCCTACACTTCCCACTTTCCCTACACCTTTAGCCCTTTTCTTCCTATTTCACATTGTTAATTATCTCATTAGGATCTTGTGTACTATTACAGTTTTTCACACCAGAGAAACTATTCGGTATTTACACATGTGTGACTTACTTATTTCATTTAGGAGTATATCCTCAAAATGTATCCATTTTCCTGTGAATGACTCTAATTTCTCATTCTTTATGGCTGAGTAGTATTCCATTTTATAGAAAAACCACATCTTCTTTATCCAGTTCCCAACTGATGGGCAAATGGGCTGTTTCCATGTTTTAGCTATTACAAACTGTGCTGCTATAAACATAGATGTGCATATATCTCTGTGATATGATTCTTTCAATTCTTTTGGAAAGATATCCAGCAGAGGGGATGGCTGGGTCAAATGGAATCTTTAGTCCCAGCTCTTTGAGGTATCTCCATATTGATTTCCACAGTGGTTGCACCAGTCTGCACTCCCACCAACAATGGAGAAGGGTTCCTTTCTCCCCACAACCCTGCCAACATTTGTTATTGGTTGATTTCTTGATAGCCGCCATTCTTTGTTGGGGTGAGGTGGAATCTCAGTGTTGTTTTCATCTGCATCTCTCAAATGAACATTTTTTTCATATATTTACTAGCAGAAAGAATCAACAGCTGGGATCTCATCTTATTAAAAAGCTTTTGCACTGCAAAAGAAACCATCAGCAGAACTAAGAGACAACCTACAATGTGGGAAAAAATTTTTACCAGCTGCTCCTCAAAGGACTCTTATCTCGAATATATAAAGAACTCAAAACAATCAACCCCCCAAATATAAAGGCCCAATTCAAAATGGGCATCTGAAATGAACAGACATTTCTTAAAGAAGTAAAAGCAGCAAGTAAATATATGAAAAAATGTTCCACATCACTGTTTAGATATTTTAGTCAATCTTAAGTTTTTTGTTTCCTTTTAGTTTGCATAGTCTACTTTAAAATATCTTGATTCACAAATGCTTTTGTTTGAAATCAGTTTGGTTCGCAAACAAGTGTTTGGCAAAATTTTGCTTCCATTTGCAAATTCTTCATCAGGTGACAAACACAGCCATGGCCATCTTTCCTACACAAACACAGATGTGTCTTTTCCAAAACCGTAGAACAAATTAAGTTCGTGACCCAAGGTACCACTGTATCTTACTTGTTTTTCTGTTTTGTTTTATCTTTTGTTTTGGTAAATGCTGTGATAATTTCACCTAAGTGTTTTCCAGAAGGGAAACTTGAAAATTAGAAACCACTTTGCTTCTAAAAAGGTTACAGGTACTGTAAGACATATGCCTAATGTTTATATTTTAAGGTCAAGAGAAAGTTCAACTCAGGGTGTCTTACCCAGTTTGTTTATTAATGTAAAATAAAAACAGCCCTAGAATTTTTGTATAGTGTGGTTGGATTTATAATTTATACTTGACATTTACTAAAGACAAGTTATTATATAAAGTAAGATTTACCACTTTTCATTTATACTTTTTCTGCATTTGAACTTGTTATTCTAATGTAAGGATATAAAATTTGGGGGTATTTTATTGGCTTTGGGCCAGCACTACTTCTTTTTCGCCTAAATCCCTCTTCTCCACACATTTTGGGCTCTTGTTCCAGGTCTGTTTCTAACATCTTTGTTGATCCCCCTCGGGAGAAATCCTCTCCCATACAAGCGAGGAGACTGAACTACCCCTTCCCTGCATTCTGACTGGCAAGGCAGGGGCGCAAACTGGTTAAGAGGACGAAAGCTAAAGGCAGGCTGCCTGGCTGCCACCCGGCCTCTATGGTTTGTCAGGCGAGAGCAAGGCCTTGAGCAGGGCACACACCTTCCTGTGCCTCAGGTTTCTTCTCTGTGTGTTAACTGTACTATGAGTCTTGTACAAATACTTGGAATTCCCTAAAATTCCAATTTATGCATATGCTGATTTAAGGAAATAAAGGTCACTTATTCATTTGTTCTATGCTTTGTCTCTTTTTTTTTTTTTTTTTTTGAGATAAGGGCTCGCTGTGTGGTCCCAGCCAGCCTCTACCTTGGTATGTAACCCCATCCGATCTTGAACTTGTCATCCTCCTGCAGCAACCCTTGACTGCTGGGACTGTAGGCTTGTGTCACCACATCTCGCTATTTTATGCATTTACTACACTCCAGATACTTTTGCAGTATGGAAATCTAGAGAGAAATGTAAAAGTCGAACTTAGTCTAGTGGGAGAGAGTAAATACATAAGTAATGCTAATAGAAGATACAAAGTGATAAGTGCCATTAAATAGCGTAACAAAATCCTGTGAGCAATTTCCAGAAGAGAATTGCTTGCTTAGAAGATGCCTCTGGCAGAGGACCAGAGAAGGGTGTGTGAAGGTGATGGATGACAACAGAATGAGAGAAAGAAGTAGATTTTGTACACATGTCAAAGCGTGTGTGTGAGCATGCATACCCAGTGACAAGGGTGAGTGTTCCAGGAAGCCGGAGGTGGGAAATTGCTAGCTATGGATAAGGAGCTATCAGGACACTCTAGAAAGGTAGAGTAGACTTGAGTTATGTTGTGTGTTCTGGCTGGAGAGCTTAGAATCAAGGCTTTGGGTGGAGGATGATAAAAATATATTACTTAGGAATGCTTCTAGCTGTATTTAACAGAAAACAGTGGTTTAAATAGGCAGAAGGTCATTTTGTTTTGTTTTTAAGCCAGTATAGATAGAAGGAAGTCTCAGTTGTTTCAGCAGATTAGTGAAGCCAATATGGATCAAAGTCTTTTTGGATCCTGTCTTTCTGTCCTTGGCCACTGGCTTTTGGTCCCCTTAGTTGTTGTCTTTTAATAGAAAGATGACAGCTATGACCTCAGGCATTACGTCTGTGCTATAATCAGAAGATGGAGTGGGCAGTGCCTCTTTGACTGTCCCTTATAAGGAAAGCAGCTTGGGCAGTGACAAGCCTTCATGAAGAAGTAAAGCTTCCCAAGCACCCTCACAGTGCTTCCATTTCTGCCTTATCGAGCTACATAACCATCCTCAGCTGCAAGGGCGACTAGGGCCGTGAATATTAATTGTGTTTTTCCCAGCATACAGAAGAGGATATGGAATGATTGCTAAGTTAACTACCCTTCAGAGCTATGCTTCTGAAAAACTGTACAGCATTCAACATGTGTAGGGAATAAGCAAGGGATGCCTGAGATCTGTCCTTACATACGGTCTTCCTACAGATAAAGATCTCATCCATCCATTCATTCATTTATTTTGGTATGGGGGTTCAAACTCAGGTCCTTGCATGTGTAAGGCAGGGAGCAGAACCACTGAGCTAAATTCTCCACCCCTTGATCTTTAATTAATTTACTTCTTAAGACATTTGTTCCTTGTGTTAAATGTAAATTAGATGTAGGTTATAATTATCATGAATCTTCCATCAAAATTACTTCTTCTTGTAACTTTGCTTATTGTAAGAAGTTGAACTAAAGTGAAAATACTTATTTTACTTTTGTCACCTTATAATTATGTGCTTTTTAGTAATCCTTTATTATCATACTTTATACATTATAGTCATTTAATATATTCTGAAAGTTGAGTTCAACTACTTAGTCCTAAATGGAACTACTTATTTTTTTCTAAGAATCTGGCACATTTTTATAAGTCTTGAGATTTTCAGGGTGAAGCTGTGATAAAAATATTGATATACAGATGCAGAATACTGTTATTACCAAGCATAGACTCTTACTATTACGGAAAGGGAGAAAGGTTACTGTCCCCTAGGGAAGTCATGTGATCAAGCATCAGCCTCTGGTCTGAGGTCACAATGCCTGAGGGCATTGAACTCCTTTGGGCTTTATTTCTTCACCTAAGATTAGAAAATGGAGCAATCTCAAGAGGTCTAATGGTCCACAACCTGTTAATGAGTTTGCCCATGAGAAACAGAGGACACTGGCAAATGGAAAGACTCCCAGCAAAGGAAATTTTAAATATCTAGTAGAAGAATTTAGTTCTTGCTTTTCTGAGGATGCGAGAGTTTAACATCTAGGGAAAATAATCCAAATGCTTTTTGAAATAATGAACTTAATCAAAATATCATGTAAAGCCTTTTGTTATAAGAGGAAGGGTATATGTTAAGAAAAATGTAGTCATACCTATTGTTTCATCTTTATTTAAAAAAAAAAAAAACAGTTCTGGGGTTTCACTAACTGATACAGACAACTTTCTCAGACCCATGTTGATGGCAGTGACTCCTTGAGCATCCTTCTCATTTCTAATTTCGTGAGAACATATTTGGAGAATCATCCCACTGCATTCTCACGGTGCAGTGTTGGTTGTGACACACGCTCTCTGGCAGCCTTGGCCGGTGTTCCTTACCTGTGTTGCCCCCTGCTTGTGGTGGTGGCGGTGGCAGCTTCCACATTCCTGCTATGGCCTCACCTATCTTAACTTTAGGGGGACAGGAACAGTGTGAGACACACAGCAGCCTCCTCCAGAAGTGGTGCTTGCTCAGGCATCCCCAGCCTCCATAACATGGTGGGACCCTGCTATCTGTCAAGTATGTAGGATGAGCAGCAGAGAAAAACCTGCAGTCCCTGCCCCATTCACTGATGTATTTTAGACAATTTGTGAATGTGGCACTGTGAGGCTGTGTTTGCCGATAACCTATTTCTGTAACATTAACTTTGTAATAATCTTCAGTGTGTCTCTTCCTATGTATTGGCATTGCCCTGCGTCAGGCCATTGTGATCCCTTCGTCAAACAGGTTTTTTCCTTCTTAACTGTCCCTTCTGATTAGTGTCAGCCTGCAGTTTTCGCTGCTGATCACACTCCCTAAAGGTACAGAGCCTAGGAGCCTAGGAGATGGACCGAGGTAAACTGCAGGGCTCTCCTTTACCCGGGGCAGCTGTGAAGACCTCTGTTCCCAGCCTGCTTCAGGGAGGGCCTGAGGGCACACCCACCCTCCAGCCTCACCCGGTCTGCCAGGGAGCTTCACAGCCTTCTTCTTCCCATGCAAGATGCCCGCCAAGTCATAGTCCTGCCTTGGAGCTGGTGGGGGATTAAGTGAATTTTGTTAGGATATAGCAGTAGCCAACATGTATTGGAAATGAGGCAGGCAAGAAAACCTCAAGATTGTTCTGTGTGCATAGTCTTCCTGCAGAGTAAAATCTCAAGTTGGCTTATGTAACTCCTATGAAATACGTCCTGTGTTACATGTGTGCCAGATTTAGATTTTAACTATGATGAGCCATTTATCAAGATTACTTTGTTTTCCATGGTTACAGATTTTTGTGTCACCTTGCCAATCAGAAATGAACCTGGGTTACTGAGTGCACTCCCTTTTTTGGCCTCCCGGATTGTAGACTTCCTGGACACGTGAATATTTTAAATTTAGGTGAATAAAAACGACTTTATTATAGGGCTGTCCTTGAATCTGCAACAATTGCTTTCAAAGTCAGTTGTAAACTTTCCTGTTGGTAGCTCACTCCCCGTGACATTCTCCTAATAATGGATCCCTACCTGTGGGTTTGTTGATAACTTCTGGACCACTGGACAAAAATTTGAATTCCTTAGCAATTAACTGAAGATTTTTTTGTACCTTTATGTAGTGATTAATTTCTAGCCCCCACCCGGTAATTATATTAGGCTGTGCATGCTCTTCTCTTTGCTTGCAATTCTGAACCTCCTGCTGGGCCTGGCACAACCTAGTGCCCATCATCTCTCCTTTGTAGGAGCCCTCTTCTGACTCCTGCTTCTCTCCCCCTCTCATGTTCATTCTCTGACCCCACTCCACAACACGTGTGCACACACACACACACACACATACACTCTCACACTACGCAGTCTTCACTCTTGACCAGTGTTTCCACAGCACACAGTGAGTACTACTACACTGGTCCTTACTTTAAGGCTTTATGTCCAGCTAATGAGATGATGATTCTCTGGGGAGAGTGTCTTTCATAATGACCTTTTATCCCCCGTTGTAGGATTGAGCAAGAGACAGTCTAAGCCCTTATAGGAGGAGACCTAGAGCTTTATAAAAATTGAAACTAGGGCAGCAGAGGGAAATTGGGACTCCCCATGTAGTTAAGGCTGCCTTGAACTCACTGTGCAACCCAGACTGTCCTAGAACTTGCAGCTGTCCTCCCCCTGCCCCAGCCTCCCTCCTCCCAACCCTCTGCAGAGCTCCCCATAGCCAGTTTGAACTGCCTCCATGTCCTGTAGTAGCCACTCACAGAGGGAACTGAATTGCAGCCCACTACCTATTTGGAACCTGATATTCAGATGGTTGAGTTACCTTTTAGTGAATCATGAATTTAGTGAGACCAGCAGCAGCAGCAGCAGCAGCAGCAGCAGCATCATTATTGTATCAAGGGAGAGTAGAAAACATCAGTCCATATTTCAAAGAATGGAAGAGCAGCTTCATGCTCTTGCCTTGTCTTGTGCCCCTGCCCCATCTCTTCTGCCCTGGCCCCCTACGTGGCACCTTCTCTCATCTCAGATGTTGTCTGATGGTGTTCTGGCCTGTGGAGTTTTTCAAAGCATTTCCAAGTTCAGTCACTGGGCTTTCTGGTTCCCTGGGCAATTAATGGCAGCTGTTAGTGTGACATTGCTGCCTGGGAATCGACTTCTGGGGTCTGCACTCCCTGGGCTGGGCATGTTACTTGGCTCACATTAATAGCTTAATAGACGTGGGCTGGAGGAATACTATGTTCATCCCCCACATAAGCTTGTAAGGAAGACAACCAGATA
Organism: Fukomys damarensis; assembly: GCF_012274545.1. NCBI lineage: Eukaryota > Metazoa > Chordata > Mammalia > Rodentia > Bathyergidae > Fukomys > Fukomys damarensis. The sequence goes on along the minus strand of NW_022900947.1, from coordinate 10,445,162 downwards.
CTGTCCTTCCCAGCCTTCTCTGCGCTTACATTCACACCAGAGAGTCTTCGGCATCTGTGGGCTCCAGCACTTACTTCCTTCTGTCCTCTGCCAGTAGTTCTTTGGCAGGTGGGGAAAGGCTTCTTGGTGACCGGAGAGAAACAAAGACCACTACTTGGTCTTCTGCAGCACTGCTCTGTATGTAAGTCAAGAACAGAACCAGGACTGTGCTGACAGCAGAGGCAAGGCCCGACTATCATGGAGGGAAGAGCTTAAACTGAGGCCAGTGGCACCTGGGTTACAGGCTGACACTGTACTTTCATTTTTCACAGTGACTAGACTAAAACTCCGTGAGTGTTACAGTGAGGGCATGTGCATCACGCACCACACTTGGGTGTCTGTACAGAAAGTCACTGCTCTTAGAACAGCAGTGTCCAATACCCTGGATAGCCTGGCTACTTCAGCAAGCCATGGAAGACTCCTTTCTTCTGTGAAGTATAGTCCTAAGTTTAACACGTAAAAATTTATGGTGCTTAGAAAAAATAGGATATGACAAGGACACTAGAAAGGGAGAAGGCTACAAAACTAAATTAATTAATTAAATAAAATGGCAGCTTAGTCCTAGAGTTGATAAAATAAGGCCTTCCAAGTACAGTGATTTTTCAGGGTACACAGAATTGTTTTAATTAATCAGTGTATACATGTTTAACATAAACAATATTTTAACTGATATATATTCCAGTGTTTTCCATCAGTGAAGTGTTCCAATAAACAGAAGACAGCAAAATATCTTTAAACTTTGAGGAGGTACCAGAAAGCTACATGAGTTGTGTCATAGCTATGGCCGGGGACACCTTATCTGTTGAGTGATTGACTTCTCTAGGTGGTAAACCAAAGACTATGGGAAAATCATATTTGTATGTTGAAAAAGGACTGCCATTAAAATATGGCTTTTATATGCAAGTAGAACTAATAGTGTGTTCCCTGGGCTAAATTTTAAGAAATTCTTTAGAAAGTTTAAAATTTTTATCCATAGTTATTTAAAGGATGATTTACATTTTTTTTCTTTTTTTTTTTTTTTTTTTTTTTTTGTCTTTTTAAAATACAGCTGATGTTTTTTGGAATCTTCCTGTGCCTGGATGCGTTTCTGTATGTGTTCACTCTGCTCCCTTTAAGAGTTTTTCTGGCACTTTTCAGGCTCCTCACCTTGCCTTGTTATGGCTTAAGGTAAGTTTAAGATCATTGACTATTTCAAGTGTCTAAATAATTTCACTTTTTTTTTACTACTAGTAAAGTTTTTGGAATAATTCATAGTTTCACATTGGCCCTTACTGCATAAATTTATTTTTCAATCGCTATTATATAATACTACACATTTTATATGCACATTTTTTTCCAGAATGACTTTGAACTAAAACTTTGCTTTGTTGGCTTAGCCAGTAAAATCACATTTATGTGGGAGGCTGTGTATGGGCGCAGGACTGAGAGCCAAAGATTCATTAACCACACTCCTGACTTGCCTGACCTTTACTTTCTCAAGGTGCCTGGGCCTCTCAGCACCATCTGTAAAAGAGTCCCAGGCTCTTGGCTGGGGAGGTGGGAGGTGTCAGACTCTTCCAAGGAGCTAGTCTTCTTCCAGTTCACTGGAGAAATACTGTGTCTGTGGCTTGTGGACCTTAGTTACAGTGTTACAGGTGAGACACCCCTGACTTCTGACAGTGGGAAACTCCGAGGCCACTGTCATAGTGGGAAGGATCAGGCAGCTCAGCCTGCTGCTGGTCGGGTAGTGAATTATGGCAGCCCCCTACTTCTGTAAGCTTATTTCCTTGGAAGAAGAGGCTACTGAGAGCTCAGTGTTTTTACCACAGAGACTGAGAGATGTAAAATGAATGCCCAAGCCTAGTAGCACACAAAACAAACAGCAGTTTCTTTTCCTTTCTTGTCTACCAGAACAGTAACATGAAAATGTTAGGCCTATGTGAAGCTTCGTGCTTTATTGGTCCAACACTTGCAGGACAATCTGAACATTATAGTTTTCTTTCTTTGCATAGTTCTCCACTCTGTAGTTACTCCTTATAACGTTATCATTTAGTTTTTAGCGTAGTTGTCTCAGTTACATTTCTAACATGCATTATTTCCTAAATACATGGATTTTCACAAATACAGTGTATTATCTAAATACATTTTGTTCTGAAAAAGTTTTAAAATGCTGAGATGCACAATAATTTGTGAAACTTCAGTTAACAAGTGTCTTCCATGAAACATAAAATATATAAATAATAAAATAAATTTAACCCTGAAAATTGAGTTACAGAATTATTAGTCCGTATACAGAATTGCATGCTTTTTAAAAGACTAAAATCACAGAATAGTGTATTTTAAAGTAGAAAATGAGCATGTACTTAATATTTAGTAACGTACATGGTCCCTTTAAAAATGAGCCTTAATCAGAAGAAATACTTCAGTGTAAGTATGAATAATTTAATGATGATCTTATTGCAAAATGAAAAAAATTATTTTTTGTAAGATTACATGGAGTAAAACAATTATATTCAGCTTGTATTGTTGTTATATATGATTCTTTACATTCTGTAACCGTCCATAAGAACAATCAGTGTTACATATTTTATTAATTACAAGTTAATCAGATGGGAAAATCTTTTTAGGAATTTACCTTTATAGTTCAAGTTTATACCTTTAGGAGAATTTCTGACAAGGCCATGTTCTTATTAGTAAATCTTTTTAAAGACATTTGCAGCACGGTGCTTTAATACTAACAAAACATCATCTCGGATAAAGTCAGGTGAGGTTACCTGACAGAGATAACTAATACCACGAAGGGGTTTTCACCCTGTTCTGTGTGCTGCTGGCTTGATGAGATAAAGCATTAAGGGGTGTACCCTAAAAGGCATCTTCTCTCTGGGGCTCCTTCCTTGGGTATGCGAGCACACGGGTCACACACACTGAGTGGCCAGTGTTCCTCAGGGCCTCTTTGGGGCCGGTGGGTCCTTAGTTAAAGACCCATCCTGCTACTCAGGCATTTAGTACTGAGCAGCTGACACTTGAGTTCATTTCTGTGTGTCCCTTGTCACTTGGGGAGGCAGGGTACCTAGACAGCGTTAGAATGGTCTTTCAGGGTTTGTTTGAAATATTGAAGGGGTTTCAGGGAACTGGGAAATCTTAAACCCTCTACTCCAAGTTACTTTATTGTGAGTGAGTGATGCTTCCCAGTTCCAATATTATTTTAGAGGTGTTTTTTAAATCACTTTATTTCATTTGAGGCACTTCAATTTAAATTAATTTGAGTCATATTTGAAAGTAGTGCTTTCTAATTTAAATGTTTTACGCTTAAAGGACGCTAGGGGGCAGCCTGTTACTGCAATTAGGACTGCTCTTTCTATAGTGTGGATTAACTGAAAAATTACATTTCATGCCATCATTAATAGCTATGTGATATAAATGAAACATGAAATGCAGTTAAAATTGTGCAATAAAATTTCAATATCTAGAATACTCTGTGTGAAAATAGGCTAGCTTGCACAGAAAATGAACAGACTGTTTGCAGGTCTTAGTGCCTTTAGTATGCTGTATCAAATTTGAGCAGTTTCTGCTTACAGTAATATAGTTCACAGCTGTTGCCTTCTTTGATCAGCTTAGAAAATATTGTCTCTTTGGTCACTATTTTTAAAAGCATAAAACTTAAAATTTATCACATTGTAGAAAGTTATATTAAACAAAGCTTTGTAAGTCTAAGTCTTTCAACCATTGGGGAATATAAAAATAGATTTTAGTTTTATAAAGTATTTAGAAATTATCCAGATTTTATCATCTGATGTCTTTCTAATGTTCTCACTTCTATTAAAGATAATTTGATTTGTCTTGCCTATAGCTGTATCATGTTCCATCTTTTTCAGCAAGCAAAAGTGCTCTTTCCTTCAGTCTGACTTTTTTTCAAAATAGACCAGATTAAAGAGATCAGCAAAGACGTTTATCACATACTTTTTTCTGACTAATGTTTTCTTTTTCTCACTCTTCTATATTTCAATCTTCTTTCTATAAAAATTGTACTCTCTTCCTGGCCTCTTAGTTCTTTGAAATTATTCCCCCCAGTGGGGAGGGAGGAGTGTATTTGTCAAATTAATCAAATAATAACATGAAAAAAATTAACTGTCTGCCACCTAGGACTGTTTCAGTGTCAAACTCAAATATGTTATATCATTGCCTTCTTTTCATGCTTGAGAGTAACCTGTTCACCTCCTCTCCATCCAGAGTTCTATCTGATACTGCATTTGTGAAAGGCATTTCAAAGCAGATAGCTCTCCAAATTTTCTGCTACAGAACTTAATCTTTGAACCTATTTCTGTAGCCTCTGCAAACTTGGCATGGCTTTTGGCCTTGTCCCCCTCCCTCCACATTAACAACTGAGTAAACAGATGTTCCACTGTCCACTGGGTGAGGGCGGGGACAGTTTGTAGCTCCTTAGGTGAACCAGCCCTCATTCTGCTGCCCAGACAACAGGGCATTTGGACCCTTGTAAAGTTGTGTTTCTTATGGGAGTTGACAGGGTGACTAGCCTGAGTCTATAGTCATGCGTGTTGTTCACGAAGGACACACTGCTCCTATAAAAAGTTTACTTCTGTCTTCAGTGATCTCAAAAATACTTAAAATCAGTTTGTAATGAACTAACAATCTTGAAAAATCTTGGCCTCTAGAAATTTGTAATAGACAAAAAAAGAGAGAGAAAGCAAGCAAGCAAAATGCGTCTAGGTTCTATAAAAGCAGAAGCTTTTATGTGTTTCTTCCCTTTCCTAGAGAAGGTAGTATCATTTTAGGAAAACATTTGAGAAACTTCTTGAATTAGGGTAATCTTTTTAATGACAGGGAAACCAATTAAGTTGTGATTCATTTTATGAAATGTCTCTGCTTCTAAAAACAATGATAGGATTTTTAAAAATAGAGTGCTTGTATTATGTTAATGAGATATCAGAACATCATCAGTTTTCCAAATTTACTTATAGAACAAATTTAAAAATAAGCCAAGTATGTATTTTTAATTAACTTGTCATTTTTGTGAATCCTATTTTTGTTTAAGATTTGTGATGTTATTTTGTGTTTTAGAATTCTCAGTCACATTTGATTTACAATCTGAAGGAGAAAGAAATGATAAAATCTGGTGCCAAGAATTGATAGTTATTGTTGAAAAAAACTTTATTAAATTGTTTTAGACAATGATAATAAGTTGACTAGGTTTAAGTAATAAATGCTAGTGTGTTTCTCTTTTACTTTTCAAGCATATAAAATATATACAAGCATATTTTCTGATCCTTTGCCCGGTTTTAGGCATAACTCTTACTTGGGGCTTCATTGACTATTTAGTTTGGGGGGGTTTTTTGTTTGTTTGTTTGTTTGTTTTGCTTGCTTGTTTTAAAAGACAAGACTATCTTTTTCTTTTGTCTCCCAGAAGAACTATGAACTTCAAATGCTTGAGTTTCTTAACCTGTTGGGATTCTTCTGTGTGCCTTAGCTCTTTCAAGGTAGTTCTGGCCATGAACTTTGCATATGCATTACAGATAGATTTTTCTCTTTTCAGGAAAAATTAGACCTTATTTCTGGCCTGAGTGATTAATGCCAACCTGAGAACACGTGTAGGGAAAGCTCTTGGTATCTTTCTCTGGGGAAACAATATGTGTTATTCCTCTTACCAGGGCTGATCTGTGTGGCTTACTGACGGAGAGCAGTATATTTGTTGTATTAGAAAGTCTTCGTAACATCAGGTTTTGTTGTCCCGTTTCCTCACCATGACGCTCTAAGTAGCGTAGCAACATTACAATCTTCTCTCTTTCTTTCTCTCTCATAAATCAGACCGAAGGGAGGAGCACTTTCACTTCCTTTATAGAATGGAATGTGGTGTCACAGGGACTCCTTTTGGTGAGTAAACCCTGATTTTTCCTTCTATACTCTTGGCCAAATTCACATCAGTACAAACAAATAATAATTATAACACAAAAGTAACAGCATAGGCAGATAGAACCTTACCATAGGGGATGGAAACATACTGAAGAAAATATGATGTCTGCCCTTCAGTATCATCCTTACTTAGGCTTAAAGCTCTGTCCATATTTGTTTATGAAAGATTTGACCGTGATTTCCCCTAACATGAAAATCACTCAGGAAAGTGATATTTCATTATACATGTTGGTCTAGAGTCGACCGCAAATTCTTCATCCTCAGCACCACTGCAGTTGGCTGAGCTTATTGGCTTCCATTTAAGCCCTTTTTATTTTGCTTTACTCCAAATACTACCTAGCTTTATGAAAGCTATGTTTCCCACATACTGTAGTTTGAAATTATTTGATACGTCAGCCAAACTTAATATTAAAAATATTAGTTTCCTAGTTAAGGAAGACATCTTGATCTCACTACTTTATTCCAATTCTTTAAAATTACAGCAAATTTTCTTTCAAAAATATGAACCATGTTAAATATTTTATTTCCGTTGTGCTCGTATTTCTTTACTCTTTCACCTATACCACAAATATTTTAGAATGTAAAGAAATTAAGATTCCATCTTTATATTTTTTTAATAAAATCACTCATGCTGATTTCTTGGTCTATTTGAATACTGATTTGAAATTAACCATGCAGGATTCTTCCATTTCTCTTGTTCTTTATTGTTGCTACCTCATTTTCTCTGTCCATTCTCACTTTAATAGTAGATTGCTAAAGAAGGTAAGGAAAATCCCTACCCTTGATCATCTTTCTCTACAATGTAATTCTGTTCCCATGAATCTGTGAGCCCCTTCAAGAGGCTTTTAAATGATAAATTTTACAACATAAAATTATAAATTATAATTGTTAAAAATACAGTGGAAGTATTTGTAGGAATGAAAGGTAAAATTTAGGCAAGTAGATGATTTGGTTTCTGTAAGTGTTGTTTAACTTGAAAAAAAAAGTTAAATTCTGTTGAATATTTTATTTAATATTACTTAACTTGCTGTGAAACACAACCAGACCTGTACATTAGATTGCTGTATTTTTCACTTTGCCTAACATGTTTCACTCAAGATTTTTGGCATTTGCAAAAGGAATTGCCAGTAACTACCACTTAACAACTATTTATAACAAAGAACTTTAGCCTGCAAATATTCAAAAGCCGATTCCAGGTTAATCGACAGAGTTTGAAATGCTTGCTGGGTGGTTATCCAAAAACATCCTGACAGAAAAGGAAAAAAGAATACTGATATTGCTTCAAGCTATTTTAATTAGGTAAAATTATTTTGAAGCTAGGTCTTTTCTTAGAGAGGCTATGATACGTGTAGGTATCTTGCACTATACCGCCTTAAAAACATTTTTAAAAAGTTTTCTCCAGCTTCCTTTTTTCATTTAACAGAGACATTTATATAAAAACAAAATCCTCTTGTCAGAAAGGTTCTACTTCTTTTGTTCTTTATTTGAATACTATTTCTTAATTTTTTTTTTAATTTTATTGAGTTTATTGGTACATTTTAGGGATACAGTACAGTTACATTCATTGTTGGGATCATGTACCTTTACATGGCAAGTCTTGATTCTCATTTTTTCCCCTTACCTCTGCCCTCCCTTCACCCCCTCCTCCCCTCCCCATCTACAACTATTTCTTAATTTTGAAAATATAGTCATCTCTGTAGTGACCAATTCTGTTATCAGTAATGGGAGGTTTTTACCAAAGATAGTACACAGATAGCAGAGGATCTAAGGAAATATATATAGCTGTAGGTGTGTGTGTGTGTGTGTGTGTGTGTGTGTGTGTTTGTGTGTGAAATAAAGAATAAAGTGAGAGCATATTTTTCAGCAACTTTTCCAAATGACAAATTATGTAGTGCTAAATGTTACTGAAAGATAAGTGCTGAGTTGTTGATTATAGAAATTCAGAAATTCTTTTTTTGTCTGTTTTGTACACTGATTAACTTTTTAAAGATTATAATATATAGTGTATTGACTATTGTTATTCTCTTATATTTTGTTACAAAATTGTATTTTTTCATAAAAAATGTAATTGTGAACAATTAAAAAGGATCTTGAATACAGACCGTCATGAAGAGCGTGCCTACTGAACCAGGCGGCCCAGGTTCTGTCCCTGCTCCCCCACAGATAATTTAGGAACTGTTCAGCCACAGGCATGTGCTCAGCTTCCTCGGCCTTCTCCGTACAGTTGGGATGTGGTGGCGCCATCTTTGTAGGATTATTCTCGATGACTGAATATGTTTGGCATGCTTGTCAGATAGTAACTGAGTTATAGCACAAGGTGTTGCTGCAACTTTTGTTTTTCAATCTTATTTAATGATAGATACGATAAAACTAAAGTTGTTTACTATTGATTTTTAACTTTTGACTTACCATTTGGTTCAGAAGTTGTGGTAGTGTATTTTATTGCATATTTCCAATGTTTGCTTGATCTGGTTTCTATCAACAATGATTTTATTAAATGCAGTCTTTCTTCATAGATTTACACTACACTAATTGTTCATTTGTTGCAATATTTGTGAAGAAATACAATTAGACATATACCAAGAGTGCTCCTTATCTCAAAATTACTTTTTGATCACTTAACTAAGTAGATGTCAATCTAGTACCAGAAACTTTTAGTAGAGTTATCTACTTTATTTGTCAAAATCATTTTGGCAATTAATTCAACTTACTTAATATTACCCTGCTTTTAGTTTCAAGGTTTTTTAAATCATAAAATATGACCTGTAGTCCTTATATTCCGATGCCCAACTGTTGGTGCTGTGTGGTTTTCATCAGGTGCAGAGCTGTGCCCGCGTCTCAGGAGGAGCGGCAGCGCTCGCACTTCTGAGGAAGGAGGGTGGTGTGCAGGCCGTGCTGATGCCTTACAGTTTGTTCCTGGCTGTTGGAGGGGAGATAGCCACACATGAGCCAGGAGCTCAGCAATGTTCAAAATGTCTCCTCCTCTCTGGGCTCAAGTTAGAAATGTGTTCTCTCGTGACAGAAAGAGTCATTCTTCTAGAGTCAGTCCTGTGTGGGTTGGGGACAGAAATAACCTGGAAGGTCAGGTAGCCCTTGGCAGGGATCTCTGTTCTGGGCTGGGTGTGGGAGATGGAAGATGAAGTTCACTCTGGGTGCCATAAGGAGAAAGGAGCCAGAGTCTGGCAGGGGAGGCAGCACTGGAAAAAAGAAAGTCAGAGTGACAGAAAGAATGGTGGAGATTGGTGTGCTGGGTCTTCGGCACACTTTTGCCCGCAACTGACCAAGTGTCAAGACGTGTGCTCTGACTGAGACCAAGTCCGACCTGTGTCCTACTTAGGCCTGTTGGATCAGCCCGATGTCTCTGCTTCTACTTCTGCCCCTTTCTGGTTTGTCTGTCTTCAGGACTTGCAAGATCTCATATTCAGTATCATTCATTGCTAGCTTTAGTTTACATTGTAGAAAAGAAGGAGGAGATTCTGTGGCAGCTGCTCACAGACTTACTACTGTGTGGTCACTGTCCCCTAAGGTCGTGTTTCAGGTAGCAGCTTGCAGACTTACACATTCCTGTTGGTCTTTGAATGAAAGCATCTCTGATGTGAGTGTGGACACCAGTCACGCAGGGATGCCAGAGCACAGGAAGCCCAGGAACCCAGTAATGAGCAGATGGCTCCAAGGCTGCGTAGCACATGAGCCCACCCTGTATATATATTGTTGATGAAAATGGTGTCATGGCTGGTGAAAGAGAAGAGGTGTGCAGCTCTTAGCGGAAATACTTCAGTTTGTTTTAATTGATTGTACTACATGACAAAACTGCCAAAAGAAGACGATGCCTCTTCTGTCCTGAGGAATGGGCCTGCAGTAGACGTAGAGAAAGCATCTTTCCATTTTTGTTCCAGGAAGTTTATATCCAGTAAAATAAATCTAAACATCTTCTTTGCTAATATAGTTTTTGTTCTGTCCTATTAAAATTATTTAAGTGTAGTCTCTTCCATGATTTGGGTTTAGTTTTCATACTCTGACCTCAGAGTAAGTAACAGTTCTCATATTAATTCTGAAAAAAACTCGATTCATTTCACAGAGAACTAACTCATTAACAACTGTCCTGTAAACTAGATCAAAAAGATGAGAGAAGTCACGGGAAATGAATGTAACTCTTAAATATAAAAAAAAATGTTCAATCTCCTAAACAGAGAAACTAACATTGTGACACTGTACTAGATACTGGTTTTTACCCAGGAGATTCGCAAAGACCCAGAAGTTGACCTCATACTCTTTTGATGGTCATGGAAAACTTTCTCATCTCATTCCTGGCAAAAGGTATAAATTGGTACAACCCCTACAGAGGGTGCACCAGCTATTTCTTTAAAATACCAAACGAATGTAACCTTGAAATTCCATTTTATAGATATTATTTCAGAGACATGACACAAATAGTATGCTGTGGTCTGTAGTTGCAAAAGTCTGGAGATCTGTCAAGGGTACACTAAAGAAATTAGAGTACATGAAATATAAATGAAAACTTACACTATTTATACAAAGGTTAAAAAAAGGAAACATGAAAAATCACTTTTCCACAATTGGTGAACTACAGACTACTCAACCTCTCAGTGCCTCACTTTCCTCTCGGGTGTAACATTTGGCTGTACCTACTTACAGGAGTATTAGAAGGACTTGCCAGCTAACGGGGATGCACTTCCATATGAATAACGCATGCCCAGCTAATGGCAATTGAAGCCCCTGTATTCCACCTGTCACCTCGACCAAAAGGACTATTATTTAGACCCTTGAAGATTACACTGAGAGTCACTCTTCCTGTGTACCTCCCAGAGCTCCTTGTTCCCTCAGATATACCTTGTGCTTTAAAGATTTCTTTAATTCAAAAGCTTTGTAGCTGGTTCTGCTGCCTGCCTTGCAAGTGCAAGGCCCTGCGTTCAATCCCTGGTACCAAAAAAAAGCTTTGTAGCCAGTAATTTTGAAGCATTCCGGGTGTTAAGACATTGGGTTTAGCTTTATATGTTTGGAATCTATTTAATAAGAAGGCCAGAATTAAACCATGTCTAGTATAATGAGAGGTATTTTGTTTGATTAGAAAAAAAAAAGTGTGAGTACATTTTGCTTTTCCTAAACTTTTTCTTCTTTTCTTTCATGAAACTTGTGTTATTTTTTATTGTCATCTTGATCAATGTGGGGATCATGAGTATTGGTTGTAAGCATTGTTAACTTTAGTAACTCTGTATGTGTTAAGTTTCTCCAGTTTAGCAGGTAGAGTGTTTCCTTTGTGGAATTCCTGAAAGTTACAGTTTCTTGTCTCTGACCTTTAGATGTGTGGTTGTCCGGGTTACTACTACCCACGGTGGGTTGTTTTGGTGAACCTGTTTGCTCTTTTCCTGTGTGACCTTTCAGTTACTTTGGTAACCCCATCCCATAATAGTTTGTGGTTTTTCTGCTTTAAAAGGCCGACGCTTGCCGGCAATAAACGCCTCCTTGATCAGACTCTTGTTTTGGCGTCCTTTCTTTCTCTCTGCCCCATCTCCACCCCGCTGCTCTTTCAGGTTTGAGACACTGCTGGACAGTGCTCTGCGTTGCCGCCTCGCGACAGATCAAAAATGTGTTTGTCTGGGGAATAAAAAAGAAATTCAAGTATAGTTGTCCCTTGACTTACGAGCTCAGTTTGTTCCCAGGGGCTGGTGGTAACTCAGGTTAGTCAATTGAAGGCTCAGTCTCCTCTACGTAGCCTTCAGAGTCTCTCTCCTGTACAGTGACCTAGGCAGATCTCAGTGACCTTAGGGAGACGTTGGCCCAGAATTTCTCACTTAACGCCCCCCAACAGGAGAGGATGTTGTAATGTTCCTTCCAGAACCCTTTGATTGTAACTCAAGGGTCTACTGTACGTCTGTATGAGGGTCAATTTGTTGCCATAAAAATAGTTTCCTTATGAGCCAGAATGTGCTATTAAATTAAAAGTACAAGGTGCAGCACACCATGGGTTGAATGCTCACATTGTGTAGAACGTATTGATCCTTTGGTCTTAGGGCCTCAAGTGTAGGTTAAGGCTTATCTGATCATTGTGGAGAGCTGCTGCTTTAACACACTCCACCAGCAAATGCCTGCCCTGTTTTCACCCCAAGACTCCCGGCTCCTACTGGCAGATCTGTCTTCACACTGCTGTATTCTCTATTGGGCAGAAAAATTCGTACTGTTGAAGAGTCATTTAGTGTGACTCCTTAGTTTGAAGTTTTGTAAAGGTCCACCTAGTTCTTTCCTTTGCTAGTGAATGCCCAGTCAAGATTACTTATTTTGCAAACACATATAATAAAACTCATATTTTCTTGACTTCTTATATGTTTCAGGGACAGGCGTTTGCTTCAGCCTGCCCAGGTGTGTGACATTTTGAAGGGTGTCATTTTGGTAATCTCCTATTTCATGATGCACTACGTTGACTACTCCATGATGTACCACCTGATAAGGGGGCAGTCTGTCATCAAGCTCTACATCATCTACAACATGCTCGAGGTAAGGGCCTCGTCACCCCCACTGAATGCACAGGCATGGCCAAGAAGCACAGCTTCACATCTTCCAGTGCAGCAACTACCTGAGAGTCTAGAATATTTTTCTCCCAGCTGAAATAAAGATCTTTAATATGGGCTCTCTGGAGGGTCCTGTTACCGTGCAGATTCTGATGTGGTGGGCCTGGACAGTCTGCTTCTACTGGGGTGGTGCCAGGACTGCTGGTCTTAGGGCTTCAGGAGCAGGTTGTGAGGGGGGTCGTGTTTCCTGCATGTACAGGGAAGATTTGCTGCCTGGAAGTTTCTGAATCAGTACATCCTAGAGAATGTTGTCAAAAGCTAGGATGTGGGCCGGGGTTTTAGTTCACTGGTGCTGAGTTCAATCCCTAGTACA
>NW_022900947.1:10349658-10432166 GCF_012274545.1 Fukomys damarensis | reverse complement strand
GAGTTCAATCCCTAGAAAAAAAAAAAAAAAAAAAATCCCTAAGAGATTTGTTTCACAAATTCATTGGAAATCCATGTGCACTTTTTGCTAGAACGTTAGAGAACATGAAGTAAATGTTATGATTATGTATGTGTATTATATACTATATATGTTACTGTAATAGATATACATTTTAAATTGACTTAAAATTGTACATAGTTTCCCAGTTTCTCCAAGAATTTAACATTTTTAATACAAAAATATATTTTACTTTAAAGCAGTTAGCATGTGAAAATATGCATTTTAGATTACTGTAAAGAGCTTTTTCCCTAGGGAAGTGCACAGGCAGGGTGAGGGCGGGCAGCAGGCCTTTCTGCCCCTCACCATATATGGTGAGCGTCCCATCTGTTCACAGAAGCTGTGGGACCCCAGCTGTCCTGGTCACTCCTGATTTAGACCAGGCTGCTTTACAGCTGCACCCCACTTCCTGATTCCAGGCTCGCTGCCTGTGCCTTGCTTTGCCCCATCAGGAAGGTTGCTAGAGGCTGAATGTAAGAGAAGTTGTTGAAGCAGAACAGTCGACTTCCTCCCCGTTCCTCACAGGCCTCGGCCTTGGCTGCTCTTCCTGCTGCTGTTGTGTTGCTCTCAGACCAGTGCCCTGCTGATCTCTTTAACTGTGCTCTTTCTCAGGAGATCGCAGGGCACGGGGGCTTCTCCCACACTCAGCGTGTGTGCCTCCTCACTCACAGAGCCCTCTCCAAGATGCGATGTGGTGGTTACTAGAAAATAAACCAGGAAAAGAATCCACAAATTGCTGATCCATGTGGATATTGCTTTGTAGACTATGATTGATGATGTGATTTAAACATACTGAGTAAAAGTCTAGGCTCTAGGACTAGAGACAGTCTAACTCTGATCAAATCCTGGCTCCTCTCACAGTACCTGGTTATGCTAGTCGTGGCTGCTGGTTATGTAATCCTAAGTGTAAGGACTTAGCACAATGTCAGGCATGTGGTGAGAGCATCCTGAAAGGCAGCTGTTTCTTAGGCAGCACACACTTAATCGGCACTTTCTGCACACCATGCCCATAGGCTTTGAAGATCCAAAAGTGAACTGCTGCTCTCGTGGAGCTTGTATTCCACAGAAGGGAGATAGACAGTAAACAAGGAGATGTTAAGTAATGACAGAGGACAGAGTACGATGGAAAAGAACCAGTTAATGTGGTAGAGAACTTTGGAGCCATAGGTGACCAGATGGTCTGGGAAAGGCTTCTCAGAGGAAGTGGTATTCTAGCTGACTCCTGAAGAATAAATATGGTGCCTTCCTGACCTTTTTCTTGTGTGCCCCAGTGTTACACTAAGTTCAGTTCAGAAATGTCTTTAGAAAGTAAATCTGCATATTCTATATACTAAGCTTCAAATAAATACATTACATTGTTTACAAATATTGGGTGTGCATAGAGTGGGTCAAATGATACATTTATCCTGAAGAACTTAAGTTTGAATCCTGAATTTAAAATGCTAAAGCCAGGGGCAAATTTTTGATATGGAACCTTCCCCCAACTTTTTTGGCAGTGTCTAAGATGCCTTGTTACAAATAGCTAATTGGACCGAAGTCTAATTCAAATTTTGCAAATATTTGAGCACTCACCAGGTGCCAGAGAATAAAGAAATGAATGAATAAGTCGACAAAGATCCTTGTTCTTTTTTAGTTGTCTAACCTATGATTTAAAAATTAGATGTCCAGTGCTCGCAGGGCATCAGTTTCAGTAATGTGTTTAAATGGACTGTTAAGGCACATCCTTCTGATGGTCTCTCTCTGTAGGTAGCCGATCGTCTGTTTTCGTCATTTGGACAGGATATACTAGATGCTCTCTACTGGACAGCAACCGAGCCTAAGGAAAGGAAGAGAGCCCACATCGGGGTGATTCCTCACTTCTTCATGGCTGTTCTCTACGTGTGTATCCTTTTACACCTATAAACCCCAGCGCTCTGTGTGTAATCTGCATTATTCACTTGGTTAGCTATTTCACAGATTTAAAACTGTATGTGTATGTGTGCGACTTAAATATTAATTGAAATATCTTCTTTCTTTTGAGAAACTTATAGAAATTGTGATTGAATTTAAAGAGTTGTGTGTGAGTAATCTTTTGAACCACTGGCAAACTGTTCTGCTCTTGATGTAACTCATACGGAAGGATTCTGTCGTGAAAAGGTAGTGTATTTGTACTTACTTTACACTACAGGAAGCTGTATAACTTTTCCACACTTAGAATTTTTGTTGAAGTTATCTTTATATGTATGAACTCTGCTAGAATTTTGGAGATAGTTTTGTGTGTATATGTGAGTACCCCTAGCTTCAAGCTTTTCTTTCAGACAGTTTATATATACATCGCTTCTCAGCCTTTTGGCTAAGATCAAATGCAGAGAGTTTATATAGCTTTACTATCTATGTTTGTGCATACAACATGTTTCTGTTGTTGTTGTTTTGGTTTGGTTTGGTTTGGTTTGGTTTTTTTGGTACTGGGGATTGAACTCGGGACCTTGTACTTGCAAGGCAGGCAGTGGCACCACTGAGCTAAATCCCCAGCCCTGCATGTACGTATTTATACAAACATGCATACCTCCTGTTACGTGTATGGAATCAGGACTCATTTAGTTATTTTAGGAATATTGACAGACATTGGGTTAATGCTTGGTAAGTTAAGGAACTAAGTAGAAAAGAATCTATGAGGGCAGAAGCTAGTTCTAGAATTGGTGGAGTAAAGCAGTTAGCATTATAAGGTATAAATTAGCCATCCCAGGTGTAAAGTGGATATAGCTCATATAAAGACATGTGAAAAAGGATCTGAATTTTCAGACATTTCTGACTGTCTTTAACTTTCCATATTCCCTGAAGAACTGGAGAACAAAATAACTTCCAGACCAACTGTTATTGTGTAAAATTCAAGCTATCTCAATTCAGAATACATATTCCAAAGTCTCTTCTTTCAGTATTTACCATAGTTTATTGTATTTATTTGACAAACTTTTTAAGGGCCTGTTTCCCAAGCATTGTGCTATGAGTCTAACATATAGAAAAAACAAAATAATCCCATTTAGAAGGACTTGCAAGCTTCTTTTTTTCAGTTCCAGGGATTGAACTTGTGTTTGCCAGGCAGGTGCAGCATCCCTGATCAACATCCCCTGGCCCAGGACTTGTAATCTTTTTGTTTTTTTGTACTTGGGATCGAACTCAGGACCTTGTGCTTGTAAGGCAGCTAAATTCCAAGCCCTTCCAGGACTTGTAATCTAAATAAATGGATTTACAGAGACTCATTTCTACTTTTGTTTGCTTCATATGGATTGTACACATTTTATCCTATTAAATCTATGTTATAGCTAACCTGGAAATTAAACATGTAATGAAATACTCATGTAAAATTTGACTTAGAGAATATAGTAATTTTTCCTCTTACTTGTTTTCAAAATTTTATAGTATTACCTATTAATAATATGAAAACAAATTTAAGTTTTTTCCTTGACAGACTGTTAGTTTTGCATGGAATTCTCATAATGGTTCAAGCAACAACTCTCAATGTAGCATTTAACTCACACAACAAGTCACTGCTTACTATCATGATGTCTAATAATGTAAGTATGAGATTTTATTTTACATTCTAGGTTATAAATCTACTTCAGTGATAATACTATGGATGAGATGAAAATTTTATTCTATATGTCATTTATTCTCCAAGAAATTTTATATGTAGCCAGCCAATTTTTAAAACTGTTATAATGATAAAGATGATATATATTTCTGTTTACTATTTCAGTTTGTTGAAATTAAAGGAAGTGTTTTCAAGAAGTTTGAAAAGAATAATCTCTTTCAAATGTCAAATAGTGGTATGTACAATAAAATTTTACTTGAAGCTCTAATTAAAATGAATTCTTTTCATGTTTCTTGCCATAAACATAAATGCTAAATTATAAAACTCTTAGAACAAATTGTAAGAGAATATATTCACAACATTTGGGTGGGAAATTTTTTTTAATTTTTATTTATTTATAAAATTTTACTTGAAGCTCTAATTAAAATGAATTCTTTTCATGTTTCTTGCCATAAACATAAATGCTAAATTATAAAACTCTTAGAACAAATTGTAAGAGAATATATTCACAACATTTGGGTGGGAAATTTTTTTTAATTTATTTATTTATTTTATTTATTATTTTTTTTTTTTTAGTATTTTGAGACAGGGTCTCACTGTATAGCCCAGGTCAGCTGTGAATTCACTTGATCCTCCTGCCACAGCCTCCTGAGTACTGGGAGGGAGGGATACAGGTGTGAGCCATCACACCCCCTGCTCAGGAAGACAGTTTTGAGACCACTCCAGAAACACTTAACTATAAGAAGAAATAGACAGTTGGACTAAAAATTTTTAAACTTATACTCATTAGAAATATTAAGACAATGAAAAGGCAAGCAACACTGCCAAAGGAGTGAAGATACTATATGTGTATTTGACAAAGGAATGTTTTGTTGTTTTTGAGTATATTACAAATTTAAACCCCAGCATGTGGTGTCACAGAAGGAACTGCGCCAGTTGTGTGATGAGAGCAGCAGCTTGTGCCCTGTGGGCCTTGAGGGAGAAAGCACTGTTCCGGAAGGACGTTCCCAAGACAGACGGGAGCAGTGAGGAGCTAGGGAGGGCGGAGTGGTCGGCGGAGGCCCGCTGACTTGCAGAGGTGAGGGTTTCTCCATGGAGGAAAAGTCTAAATCACTGCCATGGAATAACAGAACAGGTGAAAATAGGAAAGAGGAGCAAAGGCGGACTTCAAGGTGAAACTGAAATTCAGAGCCCTTGCGAGAGTGGGTGAGCTGCAGTCACCGATAGAGTCGTAGTGGGAAGCGGCAGCCGGATGAATGTAGGAGAGCTCTTGAGATGGGCGGCTGCGACTGTTTCTAGCCACAGCCCCACCGTTACATGGACACACACGTGTGTACACACTTCCTGCAGGTATAGATCTGTTTCCCTCCATCTCGACTAGGTCATATCTCAGACTCTTAGGAGCAAATAGCAACTTATGAGGAGAAATGTGTAAACTGGTCTTGACTAAAACTTACTTGCTTTCATTAAATTCATGCAGATTAATCTCAGCGTACAAGTCGATTAACTTGTGGTGAATACTGTGAACTCTAATTTTGCCCCCACATTCTGCATATAAGTTAAGAAGTATCCTCATAGCTGAGGGCTTCTTCAGGCAGCAGTTCCTATTTAACAAATTGGAAATAGTCTGGGACAAAAGGATTTTATGTTACCCAAAGTCTTATGCTTTACTGTTTTTATTTTTTTTCTTCTGTAAAATGAAAAGTTGTTCTGTATCCCCAGAGACTTGTGGAGAAACTGAACAACTCATTATGAGCAGTTTAGTGGTTTGAATGTGTTTTGAAGTCTGTAGAAAATGTGAATTTCCCTGCTAGGCTTATATGGGTAAAACAAGTAAATGGCTTGGCACTGAGGGAGAGAGCGAGAGTTTTGTGTCACGTCAGCCTTCCCGTTCTAAAATTAAAAATTACCTGTGTAATGGACTTTTTCTCTGGTTGTCATTCCCTGGACAATACAGTATCACAACTATTTAAATACTATTTACATTGCATTAAGTATTATAAATAATCTAAAGATTATCGTCTAGCGAGGATTTGAGTTGGTTATCTACAAACGCTGCAGCACTCTGCATCGTGGATTAGGGTGTCCATGGGGCCCCGAGCCACAGTCTCACAGATACTCAGGACTGTATTTTTTTGCAGATGTTTACATATGAAATAACTTAATTGTGTTTTGTATTTTACTTATACACTGTATTATTTATATGCATGGACTACTGTCTTTTATTTTTAGATATTAAAGAAAGATTCACAAATTATGTGCTTTTGCTAATCGTGTGCTTAAGAAACATGGAACAATTTTCTTGGAATCCAGGTAACTAGCTCTTAACAAATACAATGTCTTGTGATTTTACTCTTGACCTAAATTATTCTTTCACAAGAACTAGATTAAGCACTACAGAAAACTCCAAATGACTGGCTGCTCCTGCGCTTGGGTATTCGAATGCCTGCTTCAGGAGGAAGGTTGGAGCCGGTTCCCCGGTGCGGTGGGCTGTGTTGTCTCCGTTAGTCCCTCAGGTCGCTGCAGCTGTATGCTATTGGAAGAGCAGGCCCTGCCAGCGCTGCATCTCTGGCCTTTTAACTGCAGCCTGTAGTCAGTACCCAAACATGGGCAGGTCATCTTCATTTTAGGTGTTGAGCACAAGAATCTGCGTTTTCCTTATCCTTCCCTTCTACCTATTCACCATTCTTCCCAGTTTAAAGGGGGTAAATTAAAGCAGTAGAATGTACAGGGGTAAGTTTCAGTACTTGCACGTATCTGTGACAGCAAGTTGTTACAGCTCGTGTTTTCACGCATTCATTTGGCAGATGCGCACAAAGCATATGCTGTGTGCCGGGCACCAGGCGAGCTGCCATCAGAGCTACCAGATGTAAAAGGCATCAAGGCATTGCAGGCTTTGTGGGCTAATAGGAGACAGAGGAAACTAATGCCACAATCAGCTAGATGGGGAGTGCTCAGAGACTTTCTCCATATCTCAAAGTAATCTAGAAAGTTTTCATGTCTGACAGTTTTGTACAACTTTGTTCTTAATGGAATAGAGTATGTTGAATATTTCATTTCTTACTTCCAGTGCCATGGATGTTCTAGGAGTTCTTATTAATTGATTTTAATTCATGATTTTCAGATACCTAT
The DNA here is from genome assembly GCF_012274545.1 of Fukomys damarensis. Taxonomy (NCBI): domain Eukaryota; kingdom Metazoa; phylum Chordata; class Mammalia; order Rodentia; family Bathyergidae; genus Fukomys; species Fukomys damarensis. Next base: position 10,425,406 of record NW_022900947.1, on the reverse strand, counting down.
GAAAAAGCAAAACAGATATAAAATGACATATATGATCTTGGAAATATATTTCCAGAAATTACTGTCTCAGAGACCATAATATTAAATGATAGTTCTTACAGTAGCATTAGCTCCAATCTGAATATGTTCAAAAACAGATATAAAATGACATATATGATCTTGGAAATATATTTCCAGAAGTTAGTGTCTCAGAAACCATAATATTAAATGATAGTTCTTACAGTAGCGTTAGCTCCAATCTGAATATGTTCAAAAACAGATATAAAATGACATATATGATCTTGGAAATATATTTCCAGAAGTTAGTGTCTCAGAGACCATAATATTAAATGATAGTTCTTACAGTAGCATTAGTGCCAATCTGAGTATGTTCAAAAGCCACTGGATTTGTGGTAAGGAAGCTTCTCCCACCACACACGTAGATTCTTCTGCACTTGGGTCCCTCTGAAGAACGGTGGGTGGCATCATAAAGTGAGCTAGCAGTGTCCTTGAAGGCAGAGTGGGTGCGTCCTGGGCTGGCCCCACCAAAGAGCACAGGACTCCCTCAGCCTCCTGCCACCTCAGCATGTGAAATAATGTTCTCACTTGGGTGTGACTTTCAGCAGACAAGACCTTAAGTCCCCTTTGTCGCCACTGTGGCAAATAGCATGATATAAAAGGAACGCTCTGCTAATGAATTCATCATTCTTTAACTTATTTATTTTTTAAATTTTATTTCTTCTGTAGACCAAACTATCATTTATGGACGCTCTCCCTATGTGCTCAGGGTAATTAATAACATGAAAATCATACCACACTAGTTTGTGTGCCAGACATATGACTATGTACCGTTATCATTTAATTCTCATAACAATGAAATGTAGACACACTGTAGTGGCAGAGTTCATTGTTGAAAGAGTCCCCAGTTTTCAAAACTCACTGTGATGGCAGACTCCGAAAAGCTGCCTTGCGTTATCAGCCCGCACAGCCGGGCCCCCAGCTGCCCATGTCCTGCCTCGCTGTAGGTCCTTGTTACCATTTCCAGCCATCTTTTTCTTGCACTGGGAAACTCTTAAATCCTCTCTGAGGTCTTAGGCAGTAATCTGTCAGTGTTTTTCTGATCAGCTAGTTAATATGAATTGAGCTTGTAATAAATATAGTAATGGTAAGCAGATTTAACAAGTTAATCTATATAATGAAATAAATGATTGAATCAATATGTTGAAGTTATAGTGAACAAAGACAAAAAATCTCTCAGTTCACCTTGGCATGTCCCTGCTAGCAACTTAGCGTCCGCCGAGGCAGCTAGCGCATTAAGGGGTTTCCTGACAAACTTGTGTCGCCCGGCCTCCCACCAACACATGGGCCCCTCAAGGCAGTGTTCAGCTCACTACTGTGACCTGGAGGGAAAACAGCGCTTGGAGCATCAGAAGTTCTGAATAAGTTTGTTGGATGAGTTGTCCTTTAACTTGGTAAAATGTGGCTCTTTTGATAAGGGTTGTAGTTAACTGAATGCCGGTTCTGTCCTTTATTGAAAACATTACAGTTGTGTGCTATAGAGAGTTCAGATGTCTGATAGCTTGGGATGCAGCTTCTGCTCATATTAAGAGGTTTCACTGTCCCCTTTTTTCCACCTCTGTAGATCATCTCTGGGTGTTGTTTCCAGATGTCTGTATGGTGGTTGCATCGGAAATCGCTGTGGATATCGTAAAGCATGCGTTCATCACCAAATTCAATGACATTACCGCAGATGTATGTATTTCTAAAAGCAATTCAGTGTTTAAAGTTTACTTGACTTGACTTTTTAAGGTCATAAAGTTGTAGAATAATGAATTTAGGCTTACTGCATTTATGAAGATGATAGAAGATCACTTTTCAAATTAGGATTATAATTTTAAGTTTCTAAAAATGATTGTACTACTGAAAGTATTTTCTTTCAATATTAGTTCTAGATTCCATACTTTTGGGTGGAAGTCTACCTCAGCCAGTAGTTGAGATTGGAATGTCATTAGCTCAAAATCATTTACTATACAGTGCTAATACTATCATCCTCTATTTAAATGTTTTTTTAACCCCCCCGCCCCGTACTGGGGATCGAACTCAGGTCCTTACCCTTTTGAGGCAGGCGGCAGAACCACTGAGCTAAATCTCTGCCCCTACATTAAGTTTTTTTAAGTCATATGGTATCTGCTTTAAAAATTAGACATCAAGCCCAGGCATGGTAGCACATGCCTGTAATCTCAGCATATAGGAGGCTGAGGCAGAAGGATCGCCACAAGATGAAGGCCTACCTGGGCTACATAATGAGTTCACGGCCAGCCTGAACTACATAGCAAAACCCTGTCTCAAAAAACAAAAACAAAAATTAGACCATCAGAACTTTTCTCTGGCTGGTTTTTAAAATATTTTCTATTTAAAACTTAGGGTTTGTTTTTCTCCCTATGGTTATAAATAGGTTCCTGAATTCTAGAAGACAAGAGCTGTATATTTTTTTCTGGTAAAAATGTATGAGGAAACTTGGAGGGATTTCTTTTACATTGTAACGGTACTCTGAAGACTGTCCAGACATAGATAAGCAGTTTGGGGCTTATTGTGTGTGCAGTAAAACAGCGTAGTTTCCTAATGCATTCCTCATTCTACTTCAGTTCAGCACCTCTCTAGATTTTATCGGGTTATACTTTTAATACAGTCATAGTGATACTTACTGTTTTAATTTAAAAATTTAAAATAAAATGCAGTTGTAGTTGCTGCATGATGATTTTATTATGAGTTTCTGAATGCTTTCATTGGGAAAAATGTAGTTTGTTGTTGTTGTTTTTGGTACCAGGGAGCAAACTCAGGACCTTGCGCTTACACAGGGGGCGGTGGAACCACTGAGCTAAATCCCCGGCAAAAACAGTTTTGTATTTTTTTATAAAGCAACTATAAAGTGATTTCATCCTTTTGTCTTTTGGCTTGCTCAGTGCAGAATGGTTCCCTTTTCGTAGGTTCGTTTTCTCAACACCTGGCATCAAAATTAATAGGCTCAATTTAGGGGTTTCATACAATTTTTTAATGGAAATGACAATTTACAAGTTGCCCTGTAACTGCTACAATGACACTACTGTGTTCCCTAATTCAGTTTTCTTTTCTTTTCTTTCTTTTTTTTTTTTTGGTACTGGGGATTGAACTCCGGTCCTTGCGCTTGCAAGGCAGGCGGCTGATAAATTTTCTATCTCGTTTATTGTTAGTATTCATTTTTCTAAGAAGTCATTGTTATGGATAGAAATACAGAATTAATAATTTTTAGGCTTTTCATTTAAAATTTCAAAAGAAAGTTCTATATAAAACACTACTTAAAATAGCCACTGTTCCCAAAACCTACTGGATCAAAATCATTGAATATTTATTCCTCTATGAAGAGAAATCTTTAAAAAAACAAAACAAAACTTGTGAACATAGTAGTTAGGGAACTGCACATGTGCTATACAGGGAAACCATGTCCAAAGGTCTGCTTGGTTTTAGCATCTGTTCTTGTTTAATTATTAAACATTTTTATCTACTAGGGAAATCTTTCCACATAATGTATTTGCAATAGATAACATAGTATTTCTTTATTTTTCTTCAGGTCTACAGTGAATATAGAGCCAGCCTTGCTTTTGATCTGGTTAGCAGCCGACAGAAAAATGTGAGTGTTTAATCAAAGATGTAACCTGAAATTAATTGAACAGTAGTTAAATTTATCAAGGAAAACTTAAAATGTTCTTTCTATCCATTCTATACTACACATTAAATATTTACACACTAACAGTACTTAGTATTATATAATGTATGATTTTTGCAGCATAGTTAGAATTACACAGTTGTATATTCAAATCGTCTTGTGTAAGATTTCCACATCATTTCACCTGCATTATCTGACAGTTTGTTTTCCTGCTTGTAGCCTCAGCTGTTTAGAGCATGTGCTGGTAATGAGTGAATAGGAGCAGTTTTAAAGGCCAGCTCCCTCCGGTAACTGGGTCTGTCCTCCTTCCCCTGCAGGCGTATACTGATTACAGCGACTCTGTGGCACGGAGGATGGGCTTCATTCCCCTCCCACTGGCTGTTTTAGTAAGTCCATACTTTGGAATTTTTTTTAAAGGAGATAATCATCATGGTAGAACATTAATAAATGGATTATCAATAAGTTTATTTTAAAGGGACAATATAAAAATTAAAGGAAAGTTTGCTTTAAATTATAGCATTATCCTCGTGGGTTTTGGTAGAGTATCCAGTAGATAGATGAAATTAAAGAACTGTTTATGTAGTAGCTTTCCTAACAATAAGAGAACTCTTGCTTACCCATTTGGCAAATAATTTTTTTAATGGATATACCCAATAACAGGTGTTCCCTCAGAACACATAATGGTGGCAGTGTACCGTAATTCAGCATTTCTAGAGAGCAGTGTGACACTGTCATGCTTTGATGCAGTTATTCCAGCTCTAGGATTTACTAGAAGGGAATGGTCATAAAAGGTGCCCAGTGATTGGTGGGCAAGGCTAAGCACTGCAGTGGCATAAATAGTAAAAATCTGGAAACAAAGAAGTATGTTAAGGTATGATATGCCCAAGTGAAGATATATTTGGTATCTGTTAAATTACCATTCTTTAAGTTTTTTCCAAAGTTTTTACATTGAAAATTCCTACTGGTATGTTTTTTAAAAATGTATTTTTTAAAATAGAAATTGTCCTGAAGTTTAAATCAAGCCAAGAAAAGGCTCTCAGCTGCACATGCTATATTTGAATGAATTCTCTGAACAGCCTTGCAGATATTTACTGGCCACATCAGGATGTAATGTTAATTAAGATTTGGTGACTGCCAGGAGTGGTGGCACACACCTGTAATCCCAGCACTCAGGAGGCTGAGGCAGGAGGATTGTAGCTTAAGGACAGCCTGGACTACATAATGAGACCCTTCCTCAAAAATAAAAAAACAAAGCAAAACAAAACAAAAAGATTTGGTTGTGATTATGTTCCCCCTGGACTGTCTAGTCTTGTGTCAAAACAAATGAAGCTATCTTTATACCAGATGTCTGATGCTGTGCTGCAGCAGCAGTCTGTGTAGATCAGCTAGGAAATACAGGCAGAAGTTGCAGGCTATGCCAGTTGGGTATGGGACCAGCTTGCCTGACTGTTTTTAGGTGACAGATTATTAATAGAGTTAATGTTACTTAATTTTTAGGGTGTCTTTCCAGATAACCACACCCTAAATATTTTTAGTTATTTTAATAGCTCATTATTTTGTAACAATGCAAGTTTCTTTTGCTTGGGTAAAAGACCTAGTATTTTGGAAAAATGGTGAATTTTAAAGAGTAAAATTTTTTAGTAAATGTCAAAGACGTTGCTAAAATACTACATTTTCTACATTGTTTTCTACAGTGAAAACATGATATATTCAATTGTGAAGATAAACCTAGATAGCCTGATTGATTTTTGTAAAAAGCGTGGTTTGGTGACAGCAATCATCTCCCTTTTGGAGGCTGTCAGTACAGGCAAAGGTCCCCATACCATTTTCCTCACATTGAAATTGTATCAAATATACCAAAGTCCATTGCTCATCTCAGTTGTTATTTTATTAAAAGCATTTCTTTAAAAAAATCTCTTAAAGTGTCCCTTAATGGACGCTTCCCCTTAATAGCACTCTGGATAAGTTCAGTTCTGTACCTGCGGTGGCCATCCCTCTCGACCTCAGTGTGTAAACCTTTCCCTTGACTGGTGTCACCAGACTGACTCAGTAGGCTCCTGAGGTTAGTGCTGTCCTTCCTGTAGTTCTGTAAAGTAAGGGGATGGTGTTTGCCATCATTTCCAGAACTGACACACAAGCTTTTTGACTTTTAGGTAACTGAGTTTTAATAGTGTTTAGTTGTTTTAAACAGCAAAAACCTTCTAAGGCGAAAGCAGAAAGAAGGGAGACACCCACCAGTGGCTTCTTGCTCTGCTGGGGACACACGTGAGAGATGAGTTTGTTTGTACTTTCCACAAGACGTTTTTCTAGCAGTGGGCTGACCCGCAGCCCCAATGGTCCAGGCAGCGGTGAGTCAGTGCTGGCTTCAGAGCCAGCAGCCGTAGGGCTGCACCTGCTTTGCCTGAGCAACCAGACCCAGCCCTGAGGGTTTCACAGGCAGACGGGTTTTGAGCGTTTCGCTCAGAGTGAGAGAGGGGCGCCGTGCGTGTGGCCTGAGATGCTCAGAGGATCATTGCGAAATTTTGTATTTAAATAACGACTATTAACTCCGTGGTTGTGTGTTTTGTTGTTTTGGTTTGTTTTTGGCTAGCTCATCAGAGTTGTAACAAGCTCAATTAAAGTGCAAGGAATCCTGTCCTATGCCTGTGTCATACTCTTCTATTTTGGGTAAGATTGACTACTGAATGTTTTTAATGTTAAAGTATAAGTGTAAGATGTAATGGAATTTTTGGCACCTAAGTCTCCCATCTTATATTCTGTGTACTTGAGATTTTATTTTAATCATTAATGAAATCTTTTACTTTAAACCTCTTTTTGTTTTGTTCTGTTTTTTGCTTAAGATTTCATTTCTTCCTGTTTTCTTTTATGAAAAGAAGCCATTATAGTCAAACATGTTTCTGTCTAAAACCATCCTTGACCCTCCAGTATGTTTGACACATTTACGTAGGACACTCTAGGCCTACGTCATATCAACCCAAAGGGTGCAGAATTGTAGTGTCGCTACGTGTGGCAGGCTAAACTTCACCATCAAATCTGTTGGTTTTGAGTGGCTTACACTCTAGTTGGGAGAGAAACAGGAAATGAATTTTTAAAATTTAAGATAATCAGATGGTGAGAGAAAACACGTATCAGTAATTTTGCATTGTTAGTTTTCTAAACTAACTAGTTTTCTCAACTGATGATATAAGTAGTCTATCCTGGCTTCAGATTATCTTACTAAAAAACAAGGAAGCCCAACCTCACTGTGATTCGTGTGTGATGCGTGGCAGTTGGCCCTGGAAAGGGCTGGGCTGGGAGAGGGAGGGCTCAGTTCTGACATCTGAGAGGGAGGAGAGCGGGGAGCGGGTAAATAGAACAGGAGTAACTGCAGCTGTCGATTCCCTTGGAGTTTTGACCTGGAGTGAGGTCTGCTGTCCGGGGACGCCTGTGCAGCCCCAGTTCCTTGGTGGAGGTTCTCTGTCCGCCTCCTCCCTGCACACCACTGCTACATGGTGGGTGCTCAGCAAGCTGCTCATCAAAGCAGCCAGGGAAACATTGCTTCCCATTGTCCACACACTCTGTTTCTCCGTGTGCATCAAGCTGGGAATCTGCCTCCCAGCCCTGCACTGAGCATCTTGGCCCCTGGAGCTGTGTCCAGGCCCTGTGGATGCCAGCGGTGCCCCTGCAAGATGTAATTCTCATCCGGTGATAGACCCTTTCCTTTTCCTTTCAAGTGGACAGACACATAGTCTGTGTTCTGTTGTTAATAATACAGAGCCACACGTGGGTAAGTTACAAAGAAGAGATTTATTTTGGCTTCCAGTCCTGCTCTAGGAGAGGGGACCACTTCCAGTTATGCCTTCTTACCGGCAAAGTCCCAGGCAGGAGGGTGTCCCGAGGTGAGACCCAGCAGCCAGGCTTTCCCAGCAGACCCCTCCCAGGGTCTCTTCCTTTCCTAATAGAAATGGAATTTCAACACGACTTTTGGTGGAGACAAACCAAATTCAAACCGTGGCAAAGAGACATAGTCTCTTTCACTGTTTTGACATTAGAAATCACGAGACGTCGCTTTCTGGTACACATCCTTGACCTACTCCTTGCACTTCTTTACACTGTTCCATGATCGTCATGTGGAGTTGCCCTAATTGTTCCCATCTCGGTTTAATAAGCGAATTGGTACAGTATTTTTACATATGAACAAACCAGGAAGGGAGATGTGTATATGATGTGCCTGATAGCCTCTGTTTAGTTAGAGCTGCCGGAGCACAGTTCATTGAAGATGTGGTTTCATTTGAATTACTGACAGCTCAGCACCCACCTCCTGCCCTGCGTCACCTCTGCTCCCACTCTTAGCATTTCCGCCAGCATAGCGTGCACACCCATGCTCCGCTCCCCTGATTGTCCTGACTCGCCGTGTCTCGGAGAAATTCCCAAGTTATTCTCTCCTTGTTGCAAACTTTCTCAAAACCACCTTGTGCTTGACACCTTTGTGCATTAGCCACCGCCTCCCAGAGTCCCAGCTGTCCTCTCCCGCCACACCCCTTCCACGTGCCCACTCCGTCTCACCAGCAGAGGAGGGAGCTTCACCCATGGCCACGCTCGCACCGCATCCACCCAGCACCCCCCATCCTCGGGCACCTACTGGGGCAGAGATGCCAGAGAGAAGCCAGGCGGGAGCCCCGCCCTGGTGTCACTGACGTTCTCGCGAACAAATAATAGACATCAGCTAGGAAAGCAGTTAGCTCTCAAGGGACAGGTGGTCATGTTAGAAATGTGGTAATGTGAGGAAGCCTGAGCTTTCAGCCTAAGAAGTTGTGGGCAGGTGGGTAGGCAGGGCGAGTTCCTGCCTGCAAAGAGGGGCTTGAGCCGGGGATGGGACACCAGGACCAGGCCTGATGGGAGGCCTTGGAAGTCCAGAGGGCGGCAGAGGGGCTGCAGGCCACCACCACCCCTCTTCGCATGTGTTCAGATTGGCATCCAAGTCCTCGCTTCTGTGTCATTTGAGGTCACTGCAATGTTTTATAATCAGAGCATAAATAACAAGATACCAGTCTCAACTTTTTCCTCCAGAATTTTTTGTCAGATTTATGTCATGTGCCTTAAAACATTAAACATCTTCTAACCTGAAAGTTCCACTTCTCTACGTTTAGGTGTCTAACAATTCATCTTAAGAAAATGCAGAATTGAGATAAATTTTTTTAATCTAAAACTTTTAATGGTAACAAAATACTGGAAATCTAATCAACTAGTATTTCTTTTTTTCTTTTCTGTGGTACTGGAGATTAAACTCACAGCCTTCACACTGAGCTATATCCCCAGCCCTTCTGTCTTGAGACACAGACTAAATAAGTCCCTACGTTGCCCACACTGGGCTCAAACTTGAGATCCTCTTGTGTCGGCTTCATAGAGTGCTGGGATTACAGGCATGTACCACCGCGCCCAGTCTGAATGAAACATTTTTAAGGCCACTTAGAAAAATGTCTGTCCCTGAAAAACATTAACTGACACTAAAAAACATTCATAGTGAATTATTACTGTATTATGGCATAACTGGCGCAGCAGTCATGAAATAGCCAACTTGCTGAGCGCTGCTCTGCACCCCTGCCCTGCTCCTCTGTGCTGGGGCTTCCCACAGCCCGCTCCCCTCTTGCATTGTGATGGAGCCGCTCCATGCAATGGGGAAGCGGCTACACGCAGCACCAGGGACTGTCCATTGCCATGGCATTATACGCTCTTGTCTTGCCTTTTTAAATTAATCTGTATCTACTGAATGCATTTATTTTATAATAAGAGAGTAACTAAGATTTAAGTGCAAGGACAGCTTCTGACTGGTGTGATTTCCTGTGAGAACTGGGGGATTTATCAGGTTTCCCTCTTGGTAAAGAAGCCTGAAGAGCTCAGGCTCCTCGAGTCCCGGTCCTCTGACTCCTGTGTCGTCCTCACCACGCCCCATGCCTCCTTGGCAGCCCAGGGCGAACAGGGTCCACACGGTGAGTTGGGTGATCTCCAACAGTGCTTTATTCTGTGTTTCTGGTTTTAGGTTGATATCCCTGAAAATACTTAATAGCATTGTACTGTTGGGGAAATCATGCCAGTATGTGAAGGAAGCCAAAATGGAAGAAAAGCTGTTGAGTCCTCCCCCAGCCAGCACTCCAGGCAAACCATCCAACAAATCACAGAACAAATGTAAATCCTCACAAGGTACGTTGGGTTCTTTTCAGAGTTTCCCTGAACCATTTTGAAAATGAATTATCTGAATTCTTTTTAATTAAAAATTACCTCTTAGTCAACATTTAACAATGCTTCAAAGCTTTGGTTTCACTTTACTTAGCTGAGTGAGGTTTTTACCGGTCACGTTTTAGTTGTCTGCATGGATACATGTACACAGTGCTGGAATTTTTGCATTTGCTCCCTTGCTGTTCAAATGAGTATGGAGTGCTGGTCACACACCAGGTCCAGGGAACTGGGCAGTGAGGAACGGGCAGTGTCACTCTGGACATCTGGCCGGACACCTGGGCAGGGTCAGAGGGGTGGGAGTTGGGGACCTCTGCCAAAGACGTGGCACTGAGCAGTGCTGCTTCTTGTGCAGGAGGACAGCAAAGGCCAGGGGCCGGGACTGTGGGACTCTGGAGAGAGGGACCGAGCAGGGCGGCTGCAGGGAGCTGCGGGTGACCCGGGCCCCGGCAGGCTCTGGTGGGGACCGTAACTGTGGCTTCAGCATGAAGGGTGCGGGCCTCGGAACGTGGGAGCAGCGTGGTATCGCTGCTGTTTGCAAAGGGTCCTCCTCAGTCTCTGTGGAAAGTGACAGGCAGGGACCTGGGGGAGCAGGTGGTGTAGCAGGGAGAACAGGCTACATTCTCAGTGCTCCTGGAAGATCTGATCAAAGGGCTTGCTGATGAGGTTGTGCGGTGTGATTCCAGGGTTTCTGTTTTTTGTTTTTTTTTTCTGGTACCGGGGATTGAACTCAGGTCCTTGCGCTTGCAAGGCAGGCCACCGAACCGCTGAGCTAAATCCCCAGCCCCGATTCTAGGGTTTCTGCTAGGAAGATGTAAAGGAAAAACTGGGACACTGACTAATGGTCATGAGATGGCAGTTCCTCTTTCACATAGGTATTTGTTCATAAGACTTTTCCTGAGATGGTTTATTCATTACGTATGGAGGTGCTATGTGCCAGGTCATAGAAATGATGGCTTCGGGGCCTCCATTCCAACCAGAGACAGCACAAGTGGGAATCCAGGTGGGCGAGGGGAAGGAGAGGGCAGGAACGCTTTCCCATGGTTGACTGTGCCTGAACTCAGTCTTGAGGGATGAGAAGTAGACCAGATGAAGACAAGAGGAAAGGGCCTAGGACAGGGCCCATGAGTCCCTCACGGAGCCCAAGAAGCACACAGAGAATTCACAGCTCGTGCATGGCCCAAGCATGCAGAGCTTGCTTTAGACAGGTTGGAGGACACGAGCTGGACCAGAGTTTCCAGTGAAGCAAAGGCTGTGGTCATCACGTGTGCTTTACGGGAAGCTAAAATAAAGTGAAATAAACAGTTGCAGGTAGTTTTCTCATTATAAAGAGCCTATAAGTACTATTCATGAGGTGGGGCTGGCATGTCTCGGCTGAGTGGTTCCTAGAGGGTCTGCATGTGTTCTTTTATTTGTATGAAGACAGCAGTAAGAGTCTGACAGGGAGAAAACCATCAGCACACGCTGCTGCAGTATGAGAACCAGAGTTCCTGTAACAGGAAGTGTGCTTAGGACAAGGGGTTGGCAGGGATGTCTTGCAGGTCAGGAGACCACTTGGGAGGATGTTGGGGTAAGGCAGGGGGCGGGGGGGTTGCTCAGGACAGCGTCAGATTCATGACATTCCAAAAGGCAGGAGACAGCAGGATCCCCAAGAGACAGGTATGTGCATTGCCCTCGGTGGCAGTGGTTTCAGCATCATGTACACACGGCAGAGCTCAAGTTACACATTCTGAAGAGATGCAGTGAGCTACCCTTCTGTTTTGGCTCAGAAAAGCTATGCTTCAAAGGACTAAATGTACAATTCGGACGTTTATCAGTCCAGGTCCTGCTAAATTGGTTGAAAGGCCAGGTCCCAGGATTCCTGTGGCTGAAACAAGCATTGGGTGCTTAGTTGAGTGGTTGGTTGTTTTTCCCTCTGATTTGGACTTCCAGAGTAGTGGTACAAGAACAAGTCTTGCTAAAGTGACTGTAAGTAAGAGGTGGGAAGCATTAGAGTCTGTTCAGCACTGTCCCGAGGTCCTGGGTAGGTAGGAGAGCCGATGTTTATTTCTAGGTCTGGCGATAGTCGCATGAGGGTGTGGTTACACAGGAAAGTGTTGGAAGGAAGGGTCTTTTCAGAACTGGATGATGGTGTCAGCCGTGTGATACACTGCCCTTCTGTAAAATTTTGAATGAACAATGAAGCCAAGCTGCATACAATTTGCTGTTTGATTATCTTTTGTTTTATCTACGAGGAAGGATAATGGACCTTTTTCAATACTGCTGAAAATATGAGTATTGATGAGCTGCTGTGTTTTGTAAATTGAAAGGAAACCATTTTCTAATTCAGTGGATCTACTTTTCCACAGGCCTTTCCATGGAGGAAAACCTGTCCGCGTCAGTCACCAGCCAGCCTGTTCATCAAAAGGAAAATGTCACACCGCTGCTAGTGACTAGCAACTCTGACCAGTTTCTGACAACTCCAGATGGTGATGAAAAGGACATAACACAGGAAAACCCTGAATTAAAACACAGATCCTCAAAGAAAGATTTGTTAGAAATAGACAGGTTCACAATTTGTGGAAACCGAATTGACTGAAGCCTGTGGCTTGTGTGCTGAGGCTGCTTTGCCCTGGGCAGCGTACGTGTGCTGCCAGGACAGACAGATGCTGAAAGTGACACTTAAATATTTATTTAAAAACTTAAATTATTAATGGCAAGCAAATCTTAGTCTCTTTCTTCCAATAATGTGGTCTGCCTGAAGGTCAGATCACAGAACAGCAGTGACCTCGGCCTTGACTCTGGGAGCGTGGTGATGGACCGCATCCTCCCACATGGTCCAACAGCAGCAGCAGCACTTCGGGACCGGGCAGGAAGCAGCGCGAGTTCCTCTGCTCCGTCAGCCTGGGCTTCGAGAATGACACGTTTTGCCTCCAGGCCTCTTCAGTATAAGGATATACCTGGGAAACTGTGAAGCTTTTACCGTGAATTACCCTTCCACTCTCATACTGCTTTCACAAGCAGTTTTCAAACTTTACTTCATCTGCCAAAGCATTTAAAAAAATGTAAGTCAAAATAAATGTTCTTACCACCAGAATAATCCTTGAAGATATATCTGAATCAGAATAAAAGACTACCTTAAGCAAGACATGATGAATAGTAGCATTATATAGAAAACAAACAAAAAAACAAGCCCTAAGCCAGTTCATTTATTTAAAAGAAAGAAAAAAAATGGTTATCACTGAGAAAATATTGTATTATTTTTCAGTTTACTTTTTAAAGCAAAATGTGAGCTGTGTGACATTTAATTGCAGTGGATAAAATTGGAATTTCCTTACAGAAAGGCATTTTATAACTGACAGAATGGAACAGTGTTACCTTTAAGGTACAGTTAACTGGATTGGCTTTAAAATTAATTGCTTCATCAGTTATTTACAGCTAAAGGGCTAGGTGTTGCATAGACTGAGAAATTGTCAGTGTAAAAAATTCAAAACTGTCAACTTTAACTGGATTTTTAAAGTGCATTTTAAATATTCCAAGTGGACTGGGCACCATCATCTTGCTTGGGCTTATAAAATGCATTCTTCCTCTTCCTCCAGACAATGGAGGGGCACCTGTCCCCAGGGAGGCCTGTGTGCTGTGCTGGAAAGGGTCCTGTGTAGAAGTAAGCAGGGTGTTCGGTGTGTGAGGCACCTGTCTGGGTGTCTGGAGATGTTCGAGTGTAGATGTTCAGAACGGCAGCCACAGGGTGCTTTGTGGTTTTGTTTGAGATCAAGATTCCGTTTCTGCTTTAGCACTGCATCATAGGACAAGTTATTTCCACCCCGTTTTATCCTGAGAATCCTTTCTGCATTTCTGTAAAAATTTTACCACTTCTGATTTCAGAACTGTCCAGAAGGTGGTACTGTTAACTTTGTTTCGTTTGGTGTTTTGACTGCAGTTCAGGCCTCATGCAAAAGTTACAGCCTTCTCTATGTAGAAGGCAAATTTTAGGTGTTGTCTGTTTCCTGGGGAAAATATGAACCAAGCTTTAATGCTTTGGCTTATTGATTTGAAATAAAGTGGATTTTAACATTTTGCACTAACTAAAGAAATCTGAAGATTGATGTCAAAGAAATTATACAGACATGCCTTGTGAAACCAGGAAAGATTTTTGAGGTAAAAGGTAACATTTTAATTGCTTTATATATGTTTCATTGGACACCCACCCCCGTCCCCACCCCACCCCCATTTTAAAACTACCCTCTTTTTCTGTCTCCTTTTCACCAGCAAAAGGAACAGTGTTCCTGGTGAATAGGAATAGTTGGGAGAAAGCTTTGCCAAACACAGCCCTGCTCAGCACAAGAACCTGGTTTGGGTATCTCTTTCAGTTCTGTTTGAATTATCCTGTTACTGTGCTGTCATTTTCAGATTTTCATATCCTTTGCAGATGCTGTCAGGAGTGTGGGATGATACTCATTTTTTCTGTCATAATGGCATTCAGTACTAATTTTATAAGTGCATCTTGTGTGAAACAATAAATTCAATTTTGTAATCTTTTTTAAAAAGGTCACTGAATTTATTTTGGTTTACTGTTTGGTGACATGGATTTCCCACACCACAATAAGAATTTATTTCTAATTTATAAATAATGGAACTATCTTAATTTGAATTATTCTTTTGTTCTAAATAGTGGCAAAATGTTCAGTTTTGCCTGTTAGCCTGGGCCTTCATCACAAACTTTTCAGTACCTCTCTGCACATGAAAGTTTTTGTCTTCACCAGTGTTTCGCATGTCCAAGTAATGCACTTTTCACATCTGAGAGCCAGCTCAAGACAGTGCTTTGGTGTTTGTTTGTTTTTTAATCTTGAATTAAGGCACAACATAGGTCAGACTCTTACTAGCTTTTCCTTTGGAAGCACCAGGTGTCACTAGTGAGTTTGTCCAGACTCCCCTGTGGCCCTGGGAGGCATTGAGACTTCATGTTATTATCCAGAAGCATGAAAACCGAGTCCAATTAACTCCTGAGATCCTCTCCTGCCTGCAGAGGGAGATGAGTTCACAGAGTAATTTTAAATCACTCTCTTCTGATATGTTTGGATTTCATGCATTTATTTTTTTCCACAAAGCTTGGTTCATTGCCTCCTCTGCATCAGGAACTGTCAAGGGGAAAATCAGCAGCAAGCAGTGCCCCACGCTGTGGGGGCCTCTGACAGAAGCGAGTTGGGAACTGCGTCTGAGGGTCACAGGTGTCCAGCGGCCTCACGATCTCTCGGACTTCTTTCAGTTCTGAAGTATATGTAGCTTTTTGACGTTTTTGTGGAAAATTGAGTTTTTTTCCTTGTTTGCCAAAAATAAAACTCTGCCGCTGTTTTACGATACTTTACAGTAAGAAGAAACAAGAAAATACCTTTTCACTAAAGACTGCTGGTTGTCCACTAGAATCTGCTCCCCTGGACATAAGCATAGGGTTGCAGCTGGCCATGTAGCCAGACCTTTTAGTGCCGTGTGTGGCCACTGATAGAGTCTCACTGAGAGGGGATAGCAGAGGGACGTGTGCCGTTCCGGGCCGGCTCCTAAGGCAGTGGGCCCTCTCACCCTCTCTCCTCTTCCCACCAGCTGGACTCCAGCAGCATGCACTGCATCCTCGGGTACAAGAGCCAGGGAAGAGGAGGCACCTGGTCCCTGAATGCCTATGAAGAACAGAGTTGCTGGTCAGCTTACAACGGCGTGGACTGTACGCAAGAGGAAATCCACTCGGGACTCAGGAAATGCCTCCGATGCTAAGCCGCTGACTGCGGTGGGGCGGTGTTAATGCCCGTCAGCACCCAGCAGTACGGCAGGAAACCTGAAATGGTCTATTTGGAAATCGTCACATAAAAGAAGGAAGGTGTTAGCCTCCTGAAAATGCTCCCTTTGGCCGCTCCCATTTACTATTTACTGTTTGTAGGGGAAAGATAAGGATCATTCTGCCCACTTCAGGGGTCAGCCTCCCAGCTCCCAAGAACTGAACATGAAGCGAGCTCATAACTAGCCAAGTCCTGTTCGTTCATATGTCCTAACGAACACACATTTCTTGCCTGCTATCTCTACAGTAAGAGAATAAATTCTAAGTACAACCCATCAGCAAAGAGAACTAGAAGTACGCAGAGTTAACTGAAAGTACCATGCAAGTGACCGCTAACGCTGTCCCTGGGGCAGTGTTCAGTGGGATACGCTGAGGATGGTTTGTGTCTGTGTCATTTGAGTGAGGAGGAATGTGTGTCATCGAGAAGGGACGCTGCTCAGAAGACAGTGGCTTCCTAAAGGAGATGCAGTGATCTGAAAAGTCTGTAGAGCGGCGTTCAGCAGCACTGAGCAAACGGCAATAAGAAGAGAGTGGACATGGGGCAGGGGAGCTTGAGAACACGTGTGGCGAGCGCATCTCCTTTTTTAAGGAGTGAGGTCAGTAACTACAGAAAGAATAAACTTGCCGGGTGATTAGCCTAGAAAATGGGTGGTTAATTCTGAAACTGCCATTATTTCCCATAAGCACCTTTTTATTTCAGATATGTCTACCTAAAAGTGTAAATACTGGGTTAACCAGGTAAAAGAAAAGCATAACAAGGACAATGCATAACCATCTCACTGGACTTGATGAACACAGTCGAAGCGATGCTCTGCTCACTCAGCTCTATCTGTAGTCCAGTGAGGGGAACTGGTGGTGAAACAGGCCGGGCCATTGCAGCCCCAGGTGACGAGCACACCGTCAGCCTGGCCCGGGATCCTGCAGAGCACCTCAGAAAGCTGCTTCCACGCTCCCCCAGGGAGCCCCGGCGCCTTGCACAGCTGCTGGCACATAAAGGCAATCGGTAAATATTTATGGGATGAATAAAATAAGCACAGCCTTGCAACGGGGAAGAAGACTTCAATGGACAAGGAAAAGGAGCAAAGATGGTGGAGGAAGCAGCAAAGCAGGGCTCAGCCCCTCAGGTGCAGCTGCCGAGAGGCCACGTCTGCAGAATCAGGAGGGGAGCCTCGGTCGGGCAGACTGCAGGTGGAGGCAGGGCCGGATCTCAGGGCTTGTGATGCTTTGCTGAGAGCTTAGACCAGACTCCATGAGCAAAGGACGTGGGAGGAAGCTTCAGTAGAATTTGTATAAATGTGTTCATTTTCTCACTGGATTGTTCAGTGAGAAAATCTTGTCAACTATAAAGTACTTTCAGTAGGTCCAAAAGGGCTGGTGACGTTAGGAAGGATTACTGTCTAGTGGTTCTCCTTGTTCTCAGGGAAAGGCACTGTGCCAAGCTCGTCTTCTGTACTCTCTCACTGCGTCCTTGTGTGTCTGAAGCACACGGTGTTATGCCATTTGTTAAGCAGCTCATGACCTTACAAGGTTAAGTAGCTTTCCAAGACCACACACACAGCAAGTTGCAGAGCAGAATGTCCCTTCCCTCTGCCGAGCTGGTGCACTCCAGACTGTCACTGACTACTTTAAGGAAGGGGGAGAAGCAGAGCAAGGAGGCGGCTGGGGCCACCCACACAAAAGTAATGAGGACGGCCAGCCTGCTGACTGGTGTCTGGGATGTGTACCTTGTTAGGAAGTCCAGAGAGGGCCGAGTGGGTCTGTGATGACACCTTCAGACACTTGATCAGTGAGACCCTGCAAACCTTAGGGTCCACATCTGCAAATCAGGTTTATTTAAAATTTATACTTTGCTGCTGAAGGCCAAGAGATGAAACAGTGAAGACCAGGAGCACTAGGTCTTCCTCAGACCTCTGTGTTCCTCCTACTTCAGCTTTAGAATGCCTGCCCCATCCCCAGACCCCAGACCTTTTGGGTGAGTGCTGCAGGTAGCAGAGCGCACTGTACCAGGAGACCACACAACACTCCAAAGCTGAAGTTGAGGAAAAGGGCATGGTTGGACACACGCCTGCCCCACTGAGTGCTGTGATTCCTCAAGGGACACTCCGTGAAGACTCATCCACCCGTGGAGGGGCAGGCGGGCAGATCTGGCCTCCCGAAGCTGATGGTCCAGCAAACAGACGACGTGCACGGAGCAGCGAGTATTCTAGAAATGATCTGTGCTAGATGGGTGATGAGAGTGTGATAAGGACTTGAGGCTTCCTTGCCCCTGGATGGTCAGGGAAGGTCACTAGAGGTGACAGGTGGGCTGAGACCTGAGCTAGGAGGAACCTCATCCAGGTAGATTTCAAGTGCAGAGCTACTGAGCTGAGTAGGTCACCAGAGAAAGAGGTCTGAAGGGGTTACCGGACCTGGGGTGATGGGGCCATTGGTGGTGAATGGAATGGCAGGTCACTGAGCCCCAGACAGGACAGAACGTGGGTATCACTAGTCCAGGGACCAGGTGGACAATGGGTCATGAAGCAGCCGGCATGGAATCGGGATCAGTGAGGAACCAACAGGACTCAGACCTGGGACCACACCACAACAGTGCCAGGAGCCCCCAGCTTGGCCTGGACAAAGTTCAGGAGGTGCCTTTGTGACACAGAACTAAGGCAAGAGTCTAAACCCATCCCTTCTTCAACGCTGACACTACCGAGTAGACAGTCCATTTTTGTCTGGTTTTGTTTCTCATCGGACAGTCATGGTAACGGGCACCCTTCAAATCTGCCACTCTTTCAGTGTGATTCTCGGAGTCATGCTGCCCCTGCCCATGGGCCCAGTATAGAAACCATATTTCCCTAAGGGGCGAGGAAGAAACACATCTGTGGGCCCCATGCCCAGCAGCCACGTACTGGGCCGGGCTTTCTCATCAAAGGGAACAGACACCTGCAGACAGGAAGAAGCTGTTGGCAAGAAGCAAAGCCATGACTGTTGAGATGCAATCCATCTGTATTAGTCCTCTTTTCATCACTATGACAAACCCTTCAAATGTTCAACTTAGGAAGCAAACACGTGCAAGTGCAGTGGCCCACACCTGTAATCCCACCTACTCAGGAGACTAAGGCAAGAGGATCACAAGTTGGAGGCCAGACTGGACAACTTATCTTTAAAAAATAAAAAAGTCTAGGGATGTAGCTCAGTGTTAAGTGCTTTCCCAACATGTGAACAAAAGGAAGAGAAGGAAAGAAGAGAAAGGAAAGAGAGGGAAGGAGAGGAAGGAGGGGAGACGGACTGGAGTCCCAGTCTTCTTTAAGGGTCCAGCCTAGTGACCCAAAGACCTCCCCACTCAAGGTTCCTCCCTAGCCACCTTGGGGACTGAGCGTTTAACATGTCCTTTGGGGGAACATTTGAGATCCACATGACAGCACTATATTTACTTGAAAAAATACAGCAGGAAAGAATAGGACCTTCCCTTGCAATATAATGAATATAAATGCAATGGTCATTTCTCTTTCAAATAGCAGTTTTAAAGTCACCTAGGTCCTAGGAGGATGAAATTTTAGCATTGAAGCAGCTCTGACAACGCATCCAACCTCTCTTCCAGAACAAGTTTCACTTGTCCCATGGCCGTGGTCAGTGTGTCCTCTAGCTCTGTCTTGAAATAAGAGCTCTAGTATTATTAGTAATCATGTTTAAACCAGTGCTTACTAGATACCCACCTCAAGCTCAAGACCCACTGAATCCAAACCTCAATTCATTTGCAGGGATCCCTGTGCTTTATGGATGTGGAAACTGAGCCTCAGGAGGTTCTTAACAAACTGGGAGCAACCAGGCCAAGATTTCAGCCCAGCCCCTCTGTCCACAAAGCCCAGGGCTCGATCACTGTGTGGCCTGCAGACCCCAGGATAGCCACAAACTCGAGCTGCTACTGACACGTGTGCACAAAACTTCTTTGCTTAAATCATTTTCTAACAAAAGCCTGTACAGTTAAAAGATTTTTCCATCCCATATGCCTTCCTTTCAGTTCACATTTTCCAGATGCTCATCTGATTCTAATTCTCCATACACTGGCTCTGCTGAGTGTTATTTTTAGATTGGATTATGAATGGATGGCTCTGCGCCTCCTGCTCACACAGTTGGATCATCTTTGTTTTTCCCTGAAGAATCGCGAAGCACAAGTAAAACAACATGGAATTATGGGATGGCTGGCCCTTTCCTTGACTTCTGATGCAGCTGTTCAAGGTGTGCACCGGAGACAGGGCTGGAGAAGTCCATGCACCAACCACGAAGTGCTGGTGTTCCCATGGCCGGAGTGTGCGGCCAGGGCTGGGAGGAGGGCTCCCTTTATGGGTCAGCACATCCTTGCTGGACGGGGCTTCCAGCTCCTGGGCAGAATGTGCCTGCAGTGCTGCCTCAGAGCTAAGCGGGAGAGAGTAGGTGAACAGCGCCTCCCTGATTCCAGCAATGCAGATACCACACACGTTAAAGGCTGTTACTAGTTTAGATCTTCAAGTAATAAGCAGTTGCTTCAGAAGAGTCCGAAGACAGGCAGAGAGAGGAATGCACATAACTTCACCATCTAATTGGCAGCGCTCCTTCAAACTTTCTGGTACTCTATACACAGGCGCACGTGTCCACATGCAAATGTATTTCCATGAGACACTATCACACGTGCCGGCTTCTACAACATCTGTTTCTTTTACATGTGCTGAACTTTCTTCCATGTCGGTAATTTAAAATATTTTCAGGAGCTGCATAAAATTCCATGTGTGGCCAGATGGTAATTTGTGCAATCACAGTTTTGCATTTGGACACGTGTCCATTTCTTCGGGATCCAGTACTACAGCTGGAACTTCTCCGATGATTATTTCTGCTGTGTGCTAATTACCTGTCAGAGGTGATCAGCGAGTGTGCCAGGGGCCCACACATTCATCAGCCATGGGCGGATTGTGTCCTCCCAATTCTTGCTAACTTTCCAGGTGTTTGAAGGGGGGCATGTAGTTTTAAGGTCATGATTAAATATTTTAATATAAATACTAGCTATTTTTTATTTCCTTCACATCATTGGTGATGTGTTTATACCTTTAATTTTGGGGATATTAGTATTTTTCTTGATGACTTTAAAACTATTTAATGAATAAAGGTTCAATCAATCCTTTAGGGCATCCAAATGAGTTCATAAAAAGGTAGAAATTCTTTGCCCCACTGAGATTAAGCCAGGCCCCCAGAGGGACTTGGAAGTCTGTTGGCACTCTTGACTACGCTACCCAGAAGAGAGGAGGAAGAAAGGAAAGGTTCGCTGTCAAATACAAGGCCTTTGGCACGAAGCCAAAAGGGGATTCATGAAGCATCTCTTAGGTAGCAAAGACTGCCATGGGGGTAGAAATAACCAATTCTGTGTATGGGGTCTGAATTGGGACTCAGAAAAATTCAATTCCAGCATAGTAAAATGGTATAATACTGGGGGCTCCCCTATTTTAGGCCTCTGCTTCCTAAGTAAGAATAGATGCCAGGATGAATTAACCAATTCACTCACTTAAAGATAGCCCATCTTTTCTTCTGTGGAAATGCAAACTTTTCTGACCTCCCATGGCAAACGCCTCACAAAGGAGAAGTTGGAAAGATGGTAGACACCCATGAAACTGAGCGATGATACCATTCACTGGCATCCTGTGCACCTCGGCCCTCTTCCTGGGGGTCACTGAGCATGTAGTCCTGAGGGAGCATTGTCCCCTAATTCACATTCTATTGGGCAGACTCGGAATCTTGGAAAACCGTCTTCCATGCAACAACTTATATGTTAGGAAACTTGGCCTCCTTCTTCTAAATGAGGCTATTTTCTGGAAAGCTACTGGAGAGAGTGGGGCAAACATGGGCTTTGGAGTCAGAAAGCGCTGAGTGGGTGGAACCTTGATCAAGCCATTGCCCTCTCTAATGCTCCTCCTCTATGCTTACGATGGAAATAACACCTCCCAGGGTCACAGCAGGTCAGGGGAAATAATGAGAAAAAGTATCTTAGCAGGTTGTCGCGAGCCGGCAACGCATAGCACTGTCCAGCAGTGTCTCAAACCTGAAAGAGCAGCGGGGTGGAGATGGGGCAGAGAGAAAGGAAGGACGCCAAGACAAGAGTCTGATCAAGGCGACGTTTATTGCAGGCAAGCATCAGCCTTTTAAAGGCACATCAACAGGAAACACCTGACTCCTAACGTCAGATCTTTGGCTATCCGAGTTTCTCCCGTGCAGGGTCAAAAACAAGTTTAACATGTGCAGTCCTTAAAAAGGAACAAATGTTAACAAATGCTAATTAGGAACATCCTGACCACACATTGTGTCAATGCCTTGATTATAAGGAAAGAAGTTATCTTTCAAAAAGCCAGTGGGCTATGACTGGCTCCCAACAGCAGGTGATGCTTCCTTTCTCCCCTCTTGCAGTCTAAGAGATACATGACCTCACATTTTGACCATTTCGCCAAATTCACCCAGCAGACATTTGTCTGCAGGGCTCCAAGCATGGCGCTAGGTACTGATGAGGGGACACAAAGGGGAATCCAATGTCACCTTGGTTTTAGACACACAGCAGATGCAGTAGGAACCATCGGTTCAGAAGGCACGAGAGCAAGGGTGGGGAGAGGCTGTGCTAGGGTTTGTGGGAACGAAGGCATTGGAACTAGACGCCCACTACCTGGACGTGGCTTGAGAGCAAGTGACAGGAGACCCAGCTCCAGCAGGCTCAGGAGGCGGCAGCTACTCACCTCACACAGCAAAGAGCTGGACAGTCACGCGGCAGCACCGGCTCAGGACCTGACAATGCCAAGTCTACTCTTCCCTCGTGGACCCAAGATAGCTACTGCACTTCCTGCATCACGACCTACATTAAAAACAGGAACAGGGAAGAAGAAGATGACAGGCCAGTCACAGCGGCCGTTTAATCAGACAAAAGCCTCTCAGACTCCTCTTGGCTGCAGCAAAAGTGTTGGTCACGCTGGCTACACAGTGGCCCAGTAGGTTTGGGGACTGGACCCAGAAGAGCCTATGATTGTCCCAGACCAGCGCTTTTCAAAATTTCTCACTGCCATCCCTAACGGGGAAGTATGTTGTACATGGAAAACCAGCATTCACACGTGGTTATAACCAAAAGTAAACTTTGGGGAAAAGGGCACTTGCCTTCACTCTGATTTACTTCAACATGCTCTTTCTGTATTTTTAAGCTGCTGATCATTTCATGCTAAATTGATTTCATACCCTGGTGAGGGAGCAACCCCAGAAAAATATTTGCTTAGACCAAGCATAATCACCTGCCTAGAACACAGCGGCCCAGTGCCCTCACTACTCACATTAGCAGAGGCTCTAAGGAGGAAGATGTCAGGCAAGCACAGGAGAAGCTGACTCCCAGTGTTTCAGGGGGAGCAGGACTGGCTCGGGGGCTGCCCCAGCCCTCCCCTCTGTCTCTTCCCCTCCTCCCCTCTGTAGACAGGCTCCACCTGCCTCACGTCCTCCGTGGTTTAGTGGCCTCTCCTCCAAGCTGTTCAGAAGGGCAGGCGTGCATCTAGGCGGGCGTGTAGCTGGGCTGTCAGCCGGGGAGCCCTCCCCAGCTCCTGCCATTTCACTGCTGTTGCCTCTTTGAAGAAGCCAAGGTACCTAATGTGCCTAAGATCGGGGAGGGAGGGATCTGGGCCCATTATTAATGTTTCCAACCTCCCCGACCCCAATTAGCTGCTAATGAACACAACTAGCCTTCCAGAAGACTTCCAGGTTTTCGCCCCACTCTTTTCCAGGGAATGCCCCATATCCAGTGAATGGCTGCCAGGAGAGCTGTGCTATCCTAGATGCTGGTTTTCCTCCCATTGGACCAGTCATAGGCCTTCAGTTGAACCAATCAGGAGGCCTGAATCTGAACCAATCACAGGCCTGCAACGGCTATATAAGCAGATCTACCCACTTCTCATTCAACAAAGACTCTCTCTGGTGTGTTGATCCTCAGGTGCTGCGGCTCAGACCTTGTTAAAATACTCACTTTGGTGATCCTATAAACCTGCTCGTGATTTACTTCTTGGGAACTGTGGGCTCCAAAAGTACTGTAAATCTGCTCGCCATTTTTACCTTGAGTACTGTAGACAGAACAGTTGTGTCAAAAGATAGAGCAATAAACCTAACAGCTGTTAGCCCTGAAGAGCTCCAGAGACCAAGCAGCCAATGATGACAGACTTGACCTACAGTGTCCTGCCCAAGCCAGCACCAGATGGCCGTGACCAGCAGCTGGCTGTGTCAGCTGTTGGCATCAGTATTATCTAGCGTCATCTGGCAACATCAGGACCACTAGCAGAGCTGCACTTTGCCAATTCATGATTTCCATCTAAATCAAGCAAAAGAACCCTCACCTGATTGGCAGCAAAGCCAAGCCAACCTCAGACCCTAAAGCAGGGCAGGTGTGCACAGGTGTTGACAGTGTGTGGGAGGCAGCTGGGTCCTGTGCACCTGTCCAGGGCTCTCTAGCTGTGGCAAGGAGGCTGAGCTGGGATGGTTACATGAGCCCTCCCACCATGGAGGGCCTTGTTACTTCAGGGGAGTCCCATGGGAGCACTGGCTCTACACAGGGGCTTTCAGACCCCAAGGCACCTTCCATCCTGGGTTCATCTCTCCAGGACCTGCACCGTTTCTGCTGGTGTGTACCACTGTGGTATTTTTCTGCATTCTTTCTCTCCTGTGGGATAAAATTTCCCAGTGTCTTCTCAAGCATACAGCCAACATGAATGCTCGCCCTCAGCACTGCAGCTTTCCCAGGATGGCTTTGGACAGCTGTGCCAGGCAGAACCATGGTCACACCTCCTTGCCTGGTGCATGGAGCATCCGGTACATGGACCCTGCCCAGGAAGTTGAAGACACAGCACTCGGGTATGAAGTGGTCCCCGCATCCCTCGAGAGGACTTCCATCTCCTCTGTGTTCAGAAGTAAAGCATCATTGTTTGCCGGCATCTTTTCCTCTCCCTTGGAGTAGCGCTTCACCAAACCTTTGATCAAATCTAATTTCTACACTTGTTTTAACGAAAGCAACAGTGCTGGGTGTTGCCAGTATGGAGTGTCAGCTTCCTTTGTCGCAGGGTGATGGCCAGTGACAGTGGACAGGAAAGAGGCCCATGCCCACAATGCTTGTGTGACTGGATGGTGCTTGTAGGGGAGAATGTAACTCATCATCATGGGTGCTGCAAAAGTCTGTACTAGCAAGATTTGAATAAAGACTCTTCCTGAAAGGAAATCCCAATTCATTCGCCACTATTACTGCTTTCCTCCAACATGCGGAGTGAGAAAGCGAATCCTGATCACATTTTCTGCACTGCATTATGTGAAGGAAAGTCATCCCATTGAGCTGTGCATGGTAGCGTCTCTGTAGTCCCAGCTATTCAAGAAGCTGAGGCAGGAGGATCACTTGGGCTCTGGAATTCGAGATCAGCCTTGCAACCTAGTTAGACTCTGCCTTAAAACAAACAAACAAATAACCATCTAAAACTCACTGTGTATTTATGGAAATAGTGGTGCAGTGCATTCGTTTTATGATGGTACCACAAAGCTTTGTTGGAAATCAATAAATAATTAATGAATAAAGGAACATGACCTCCATTCTCTGGGATGGTAAAGGACCCTGGGCCAGTAGCTGAGAGGAAGGATCAAGATGGGATGATAAACCCCTGCACTTTGGTAGGGCCTAATGCTTGCTGAGATTTGTTGTTATTGTTGTTTCACAGATGAGATAGGTTTAATTATTCTCATTTTCCAGAGCAGCGGAACCAGATGTGAAAGGTGAGATGACCTGTGCTAGGTCACATGTCACACACTAGTGACCAGGTCAAGACGTCCAAATACCAGTCTGCGTTGGTCCCACCACACCCTCTGGGTGGGCCGCACTGCTGGCCCGGTAAATTAAGTTCCTGTGCTTTCCTAATTCAATGGCATAATAAGCTCTGTCACTTTAATGTAGGTGATTAATATACTGTAGTGTTTTCCTCCATTTTTCAAAAGCTCTTTTGCCACAAGACAATCCCTCTGGTGAGCAGGCGACCCCATTCGAAAAGCCGAAGCTTCATCTCAGGGCAGGAGTAGCACCCTCACTGGGAATTGGAACCTTCTCCCTGGGGATGCACTTGGCCCTGGCTTTCAGAGGTAGCCTCCCAACCCTGGGGTTTGTTCCCAGGGGACCAGAATCCAGTGTGCTGAGAGGGCAAGGTGAGCAGACAAGGAAGAGGACCATAGAATCCTCTTCTCCTGCGGGCCCTGCAGATGGCGTGAACATCACCTGGCTTCACAGGAGGGTGCAGAGAAAAGGACAAATTTCCATGGATGGCCCACTATGCCATGGAGAGGGCTGTATACCGGCCATCTGCTCTCTTAACACTCACAACAAGGATGACCTCGTCTCGGGTTTGTAACTCAAGACCTGAGCTCCAGGAGCTCAGTGAACCCCCTAAACTCAGAAGTTGGTGAAAGATGAGATCTGCACCCAGTTTGCATGACGCCAAAGACCATCTCCCAGGGGCAGACTGAAGGATGGCAGCATGATCCTGTTCAAGACCAGACAAGAATCCAGGATGGGCTAGTGCCAACCAGAGGGGCAGGTTAAGAAGGAGCCCTGGCCAGCTCACATGCGAGTCAAGGCTCCTTAGGAAATCCTCAGAATTACTGGGCTTGGTTTTCTCAGGATCAAGGCCCAAGACCTGTCACATATACAAAGGTTGTGCTTTAATTAGGGGAGACCAAGCTTAGTTGCTTCTAAGAAAAGTCTAGGCTCAGGTTGACTGGCCATGCTTCCTTCCCCATACCTGATATAGGATTAAGCCAGTGGTCTTCAGTGGCAGACTGAGCCGGCCTCAGAAGATCCTACTGTCTGCATTTGTGAGACGTGGACGTTCAACGACAGCCAGATGACACAACACAGAGTGGGAGGAACAGAAGAGGGTAAGCTTGCATTCCAGGCCTGAAGCAGTTGAAAAGGGAGAGGCAAGGCCTGGACCCCTTCCTCCACACACACCATCTGCATGGCCACCTCCACCTGCGAGAGGACAGGGAACATCTTCACCAATGCTGGTGGCCACGGAGTGCAGACATAGCTTTGGGTGGAGGAACTGGAGGATCAACATGGAAGGAGCTGTCTGGGGTCCGTTTTGAGGACATCAGCACACCTGCGTGTTGCCTGGAAGGACCACCACTACCCCCACCCCCGGGGAACCTATGGGAATAGAGAGCTCAGCAGGCTGTCAGGAGGCTGACATTCATCCCTCTAATCCCCACTCCACAGACCTCAGGAGGCCCAGCTATCTGAGGTTCTGCAGCAGGGATCTCCAGGCC
Source organism: Fukomys damarensis (assembly GCF_012274545.1). NCBI lineage: Eukaryota > Metazoa > Chordata > Mammalia > Rodentia > Bathyergidae > Fukomys > Fukomys damarensis. Next base: position 10,398,389 of record NW_022900947.1, on the reverse strand, counting down.
CCTTCCCCAAAGTAGCTTAGAGTGGATGCAGGAGATGGCGGGGTGCAGTGCCTTGGGAAGAAGGAGCAGTGACCCAGGGCACAGGAGGGAGTAGCGGCAGGGTCTCCTTTCGGTCAACGCTGCACAGGGGCAGCTCCCCCTTCTCAACTGTTGGGTGGTGGTTCTCTGGGATGCCCTGGGCTGCACTTGCTCTTGGAGGACACCTGGACAGCTGACTTGTCTCCCCATGCTCCAGCCACTCCAGGGACACAGCTAAAGCCTGAGACTGTTCTGATCAACTAGTGCTTATGTCTTTGGGCTAAGAAATTGATTACGTCTCACTCTTAGTTCTGAATAACATTTTATTAGACAAAAAATTTCTATTGCTTTAAAACAACTGAAAACCATTCCTTTCCTCCATGCCACCTGTTATAGTTTAGATCAGGAATGTCCCAAAGAGAGTCTTGTGCTTAGAAGTGGAGCTTTAAGAAGGTGATTGGACTCCTGATGGGGGTACTTTGATGACTTCGTAGCTAAATGTGTTGTTAGGTGGGTCTTGGTTGAAAAAGATGTGTCACTGGGGGGGGTGCCTTTGGAGGGTGATCTGTTTCCTGGCTGCCATGAGGTCACCAGCTTTCTTCTACCATTCCATTCCACCATGAGGGTTCTGCCTGGGACTCAGCTAGCCATGGGATGAATCCCCTGCACCATAAGCCAAATTCAACCTCTCCCTTTTTAAGTTGTGGGTGTCAGGTAGCTGACTAACACACTACCCTTCCATGTGTAAGGCTCCTCACTGAGGAACACTTGATTTTAGTCTTAATCAACGAGCATACCATGAAAATTGTCAAGTTTTAGTTTTAATAATCATAAGGTATGAAAGTATCTGAAAATTAAATTACATATGGAGCATTGCAATATAAATCAATAAGAAAAAAGCCCAGTGGAAGGGCAAAAAGGAATGTACAAAAGTTATTCTTGAAAACATAAAAGCACACAACCAATAAAAAGAAAATATGCACTATCTCAAGTAATTTTAAAATTCAAATAGAGCCAGACATGGTGGTACACACCTGTAATCCCAGAACTCTGGGAGGTTGAGGCAAGAGGATGTCAAGTTCAAGCCTAGCCTGGGCAACTTTACCACTGTGATGGTTTCTATCTAAAATGTTCCCCAAAGCCTCAAGCATTCAAAGACTCTATCGTGGGTGTGTGATACTGGAGCATGAGTGTGTGATACCGCCATGCCACCCTGCAATAGAGGCAGCCAACTATGGACTGAAACCTCTACAAACTGTGAGCTACAATTAACCTCTTCTCCTTTAACTTGTGGGTGTTGAGTATTTTGTCCTGACAACAAGAAAGTAACTAAGACGATGGCTTAGTGAGTGTGTGAGACTGGTTCAAAATGAAAAATATAAAAAAGCTGAGGATGTAGCTCAGTGTGAAGAAGACCTTTGGTTTAGTCCTTAGTACCACACACATACACACAAAATTATTAATTGAGACAAAAGGAAGAAACGTTTTTTCTATGAAATTAGTGCAATGGTTACAAAGAAATAAAGCCAGTGTTGATGGGGGTTGCGGGTACTTTCTTGCACTTTTATTGGGAACTATAAATTAGTATGATTTTCCTGGAAAGCTACTTGAGAGAAAGCCATGAAAAATATTAAAAATTACATAAACTAAGTCACTACATGCAGGAGTCTAAATGATTAACGGCTTAAGTTCTAGAATCAAATAAACCTAAATTGTCCACAGCTTTTGCTATTAATCTTAAGTAAGTCATTCACGAGCGCCAAGCCAGTTGTCTCACCTGTAAAATGGAATTAATTATAGTACCTGTTTCATAAGGTTCAGTGAACCCTAGTTGAGGCAACATTTGTCAGGCAGTTGCTTCAGTTCCTGGCCATTATTAAGCACTCAACAAATATTCACTATTTTATGGCCATGAGGAATGTGTAAGAATAGGGGGTGTTTTTCACAGTGCTCTTTGACACAGGTTGCAATAGTACGTAACCATGTAGAGGGCTAAATTATAGTTCATCCACACAATGGATTTCGGTGCAGATATTTTAAAACATAGTAAACTCTTCCTTGTATTATGTTGCTAGGTGAACAGGCTAAAAGTCTGCAAGATGCAATGACTTAAACTACTTCTAAAAAGACAAAATCTTTGCAAAGATACAAACAATAGTAGTCAACATTTTGAGTGATTTGTGTGTGTGTGTGTGTGTGTGTATACAATCAGAACACCAAGAGATTTTTTTTTAAATTTATTTGATCTGTTCTTTAAAATAGACTTTTCTAAGGTTACTTTTCATTTCACATCAGAAGCCAGCAGATGGTACCAAGAGTTCTCACATATCCCCCTCCCTACACTTGTCACCTCCCTCACCAGCAACATCCCCCCGCCATTCAAGAGGAGCGTTTGTTAAACTGGTGTGCGATGGGCGGGGATGTTGGTGCAGCGTCATCACTCACATGACATCCATAATGCCGTGAAGTTCACTCTTAGGGCCGTATGTGTTGGGTGAGTGGTGCTGACCCATAAAAGAACACACTGGGCCCGAATTGAGGAGTTGATCCCCCCTGGGACAACTCTGACCGAGAATCTGTCTCAGGTTTATCAACTGGGGATTTTCTTGACAGGTTTGGGGGGTGGAGAGGGGGAAGGATCGGGGAAGCCAGACTGGCTGAGTGGCACCGGCCACATGGCGATGGCTGACAGCAATGGTGAATGTTTCGTTGTGCCAGGTGAGCTGTGACGTAGCAGGGCAGGTGGGGCAGGTGTACCAAGCCTTAGCAGTGTCATCCGGCTGGCAATGGGATGTGGGGGTGTTGTGTTGTTCCCAAGTGCCGGAGCCACCGGAATCCAGTGTGGGTCAGACCTATCTGTCCATTCTCTGGGTCTTGACAAATGCATACGGAGTGACGTGTCCACTATGAAAGCATCACACAGAATACTTCTATTGCCCTAAAAATCTACGTTCCACCTAGGCATCCTTCCCTCCTCCTAAGCTCTAGCAACACTGATCGGTTCGCTGCCCTCCTGGTTTTGCCTTTCGCAGAATGTCATGTAGTTTGAATCATGGACTCTGGGGACTTTTCGGACTAACTCCTTTCACTTAGCAATATGCATTGAAGGTCCATCTGTGTCTTTCTGTGACTTGTTTCTTTCTAGAGCTAAACAATATCCCCTATGCTTCGGGCGCCACTGTTTATCTATTCACTTACTAAGGTCAGCTTGTTTGACAGTTTTAAATAAAGCTGCCAAAAACATTCACATTGAAAGTTTTTATGACTTTTAATAGCTTTATTGACAAGCAGCTTCTTCGCCATATAATTCATCTGCCTAGAGAGTACAATTCAGTGTGTTCTGTTGTATTCACAGTATTATGCAAGCATCACCATGATCAACTTCGGGACACATTGGTAATCCCCAAAGAAACCCTGTATTCATTAGCAGTCACGTCTCACACCGTCCATGCAGTTTCTGGGGGGCACTACTCTACTTTGTATAGATTTATCCACTCTGGACATTCCATACAAACGGAATCATGCATGGGTTCTTTTGTGACTGGCTGCTTTTGTAGTGTATTTCCTAGTTTTATTCATAGTGTAACATGTGCCAGTACTTCATTTCCCTTCTTTTCTTTTCTTTTTTTCCCCTAAATATTTGTTGTATAGTTATGCTACATTTTCCTGTGGACATTTGGATTGCCTCTACTTTTTGTAGGCATGTTTTCATTTATCTTGGGCACATCCCTAAGAGTGGAACTGCCAAGTTCTGTGTTAGCTGTGAATTTAGCCTTCTGAAGAGTGTTACAGGGTTCTACACAGGCAGCTGCACCATTAACAAGTGATGTGTGTGATGGTTCCAACCTTTCCACATCCTTTGATGCCTATTATTGTCTGTCTTTTTTTATTTTAGCCATTGCACTGGAGTGATTTTTTTTTTTTAAAGATAGGATCTTGCTTTATACTTCAGGCTGATCTTGAACTGTCTATATAGCCCAGGCCAGCCTTGAATTCACAGTGATCCTCCTGCCTCAGCCCCCTGGATGCTGGGATTACAAGAATCTGCCATCGTGCCTGACTCTGGAGTTGTTTCTTTATGTGATGTACTTTTCACAATTTGGTGATACATGTTTGTCACTTCAGAACAGGGAAGGATGTGCTATCAAAACAGACCATAAATCAAAAGCCTCTGGGGGTGGGCTTTCCAGGAGCAAAAGTACATAGGAAGGCAGTTCTGGAAGTTAGGAAAAGGGTGGGGCCTGTGGGAGGACCGAGCTGCTTTGTGTTCACAGTTCCTGCTGCTCCCTGAGGTCCTAGCCTCGCCGCACAGCTCTGAACTCCACCTGGCTGCCTTCTCTGGACATGGCACCAGCAGTCTCCACACAGATACTATAATTCTCCAGTGTTTGTTTGCCTTGTGGTACTGAGGACTGAAACCGGGGCCTTCAACTTGAGCTACATTCCCAGCCTTTTATTATTGTTTTTCAGACAGAATCTTGCTATCTCACTAAGATGCCTAGGCTGGTTAACTTGTGACCCTCCTGCCTCAGCCTCCCAGAGTCCTAGAGCTACAAGCATGTACCAACATGCCCAGCTCTCCTAGTCCTTTCTGAAGGCTTCAGGCATTCAGACTTAGGCAAACTGGGTGTGAAACCTGCTGTACATCCTCCCCTAGAACCTAACCTCTCTGTAAAACTGAGGTAAACACTCTGGAAAGGATGCTGAGGCAGGAGGATCCCAAATTCAAGCCCAGCCTAACCTGGGCAACTTAGTGACTTAGCAAGACCCTCATCCAAAATAAATAAATGAAAACAAGACTGAGGAAGTAGCTCAGTGTGAAGGCCCTCAGGTCAATCTCCAGTACCACAAAAACAAAACAAAACAAGCCTAAAATAAATTCCAGCCTTGCCACGCTGCTGAGGGTTAAATACAAAATAGCCGAGTCTCTGCTCTCTTCTCTAGCACTTTCTTCCTGTGTTCTGCTTGACACATGTGGAGTTGGGCCTCCCTCTCCGGACTTGGGGCTTGCCCTGGTTTGGGCCTCACACCACTCCGTGCCTAGGCCAGTGGGCGAAGGAGAGCTGTGGAGCATTTCGAGGAGAGAGAGGACAGGCGTTGGAGCTTCCTTCACCCCGGCAGGGACAGAGCCCACAGAAAGGAGACAAGGTGCCAAGCCACTCCCTTGTCCCAAGGGTCCCAGCTCAGCCATGGAACTCGGTGCTCCAGCTTGAGCTAGAAGGAGGGCCAGCACTGCGCCCCAGGGGCATTGTGTCCACATTCCCAGACCCCAGAGGTCTCCTCCACGCAGATCACAGGGACTTTTTTCTTGTTAAGTGCAAATCTCATGATGCAGTCGTCATCCACATCACCCGGTGGACAAATTGCAGCAGTCGCAGTGACCTGAGGACTTCCTGCTCTCAACTCTGCCAGCAGCTTCACCCTAACCCGCCTGCCCTGGGAGCCCCTGTTTCCTTGCCTTTCTGAGCAGGGCTGACGCGAGTCCTCCCAGGTGGTCGGTCAGCTGTACATAGTAAGGGATCTCTCCTTCCCGGAGTTACGTCTTCTTAGTCGTTCTCGTTAACCAGCCCGTCAGCTCTGTAGTACTAAGGGGTCACCCTTATGGGATGTACATCTTTCTTGTCTGTTTCTGAAACTTTGATATCTGGCCTTTCCAGGTCCGAGGGGAGAGAAAGGCCATGCCCTTCACAGGCAAAGCAACCAATCAAGACGCACCACATCCACCTCCTCTCGGCCTTACACTCTGGGCCACTATCCCCTGTCCTGATGGCCCCAGGTCAGGTACCAGGGTCTCTGAGTCTAGGGACAGCCTGAGGTCCCAGAATTCACTAAAGTCACTCAAGCCAGCCAATCCTAAGCCTGCTCACTCTGTTCCTTCCAGCAGAAACCACACAAGGCTTCGGCCCCCACCTGGCGCATCTCAGAATGGTCCCTACACGGCACGCCATGCTCTGTTCCCAGGGCCTTGCAAGTATAACACACTTCCTCCTCATGACAGGCATCTCAGTAACTTATCATCCCCAGCAAGAGCAAAGAGGATTCAAACATCCCTTCCTAGAGACCTAGCCTAGGGCGCCCCCCACCCCAACAGCCTTCCAATGATTTTCATAAGTCCCGTACATTTCACTTTATTAAGTCTCTTTTTAATCTGAAAACAAAAGAAAGTTCTGTTTCCTGCAGTCAACTCTGACTTGAGAGCCCCAGCTGTCCCCTGGGCTGGTGTGGACAAAGCCCAGCACCGCCAGCACTGGCCCTCGGCCAGGAAGCCTGCTCTGTTGACACTGGCATTGGTGCCATATTCCGCAGTCCCAGAGAGCAGCCTCTGAAGGCATTTCCCCAGCCACGGAATGCTGCTTGAGCCATTGTGTGACCTGCTCTGGCCAGACTCCAGGAAAGCTGTGGCCTAAGCAAGTGTTTTGAAATTCCTTGAGGGTGGGGTCATTTCCTTTGTGACCTGAGCTTCAGGTTAGTTTTCAGGGCCTGGAGAACAGAACCCCTTGGCTTCAGTGAAGCTGAGCAGAACATTCTTTCTACTGAGGGGAAAGCCCAAGGGATGCTGGGAAATCCAAAATGCCTTCCTCTTGCCCCTACGTCTGCCATTTCTACCTGTGTGTTTCTTCCAATTTTTAGTATATGTGCTGCCGAAGCAAGTACACCACCTGTGTGCTTCATGTGGACTCTTTCCTATTCTTGGCTCTGTGAGAAAATTTCCACACTATAGGTTGATTGCAGGCTTATTTTAGGCATTTTCAGTGAAAACATTCAAGTCTAAACAAGCCACTCAGATTTTTCTTTTCTCTTCACATCCTTTCAAAGGAGTTCTCTTGCCCCGAGTTCAGGAAGGACAGGAAGAATGGGACATGATGTGTCCTTCAGCCCAACTCTCCTGTATGCCTTGCTGTGTCTGGGTGCTCTGGGGTTGGGGGGCGGGAGGACAGGAGGCCAGAAGGGAGATGAGGTACAGGAAGTGTTGCCCGCCTCCTGCTGGAGTATCTGGTCCTGGCTTCCTGCTGAGTTGCAGGGTCTGAACCTGGCCCTTGTGTTTGCCAGGCCTGGTGTAACAAACCAGGTACCTTGCAGTAGCGGAAATTTACTTTCCCACACTTACAGAAGCTAAAGGTCCAAAGTCAAGGGGTACAGAGACCCACCCTCCCTGCAAACCCCGATTCCTCTCTTGCCTCTTCCAGGTTCCAGTAAATGCCAGCTTTCTTAGGCAGTCACGAGGCACTCTCCCCTCTCTGTGTCTATGCCCGAATGTCCTCTTTTCACAAGCACGCCAGTTCAATTGGATGAAGGGCCCACTCTGCCCCAGTGTGACCTCACTAACTAACGACATCGGCCACAGCCCCATCCAGTCACATTCCCAGGTGCCGAGGTGTTAGCTTTTCAGGGGACACAATTCACCCGATAACAACTGTCTTTGTCCTCTCCTCTCTCTCTCTCTCTCTCTCTCTCTCTCTCTCTCTCTCTCTCTCTCATCGTGAGGTGCTTTTGTGGGTCCTTCAGATACCTCACTACTCACTTTCCTGCTTTTGTCACCAGGCACTGCTGGCACAGGGCCCTTGTTGATGGCCCTGGTCCAGCTCCTTCCTTGGGATTTCCTTGGCCCCCAAGAAACACACACTTCCTTGATCCAACCAGCCTCTGGCTGTGTGGAGGCCCCTTTATTTCCCCCATGACTGCTCGCTATGGAACTTGGACAGTTCTGGGGAGGCCCAGTTTCAGAAGGCTGAGCCCCACACAGTGTGGTAACCACACTGCTCCCTCCGCTCCCATCTCAAGGTGGCCCTAGACCCGCACCCAGCAGCTCAGGCGACACTCCGGGCAAATGAGATGCCTGCCTGGCCTGTGGACACCACCACTCCCCTCTCTCAGGGTTTCTGTTCCTGCCCCAAATGTAGGTGAGCAAATAGCCCTCTTCTCTTCCCCACAGAGCAGGATGCAAGCTGGGTGACATGCTCCACAGCTCTCTTTGCATTTGCTTTAAAGGCTGGCCTTCTGACCAGCCTCCCAGATGTCTCTGCTTCTCTGGTGAAGGCATCAAGGGGCTGGTGAGCTGGGTCACGGGTGGCCACTTCTGGGAGACGTGTCTGCCTCTCCTTTTAGAAAGTGTGACGGAAGCTTTGTCTTTAGTGTTGGGGACTCAGGAAATCATGGCACGCAGGACAAGGCCCACTGTACATCCTGGATGGAAGATAAAGCACCTGGTTCACGGCAGGCACTCAGGATGGCGGCGTTGAAGGCCCAAGTTCCAGCCACTGCAGTTCTCGTGCCCTCCAGCTCCTACAATGGGCACCACAGGGCATCAGGCAATGTTGTGCCTCTGATTCATGCTCCCTGACAGAGCAGCTACCAAGTTTGCTTTTTGCTATTTTTGTGGTACTGAGGGTTGAACCCAGGGCTTTTTCACTGAGCTACATCCCCAGACTATTTCTTTTTGAGACACAGTCTCAACCTTTTGATCCTCCTGCCTCAGCCTCACTCACTAATGGTCCTTCAGAGCGGCTCTCACTACCTGGAAGTACATCACGGTCCGTTGCTTTGTCTCTCGCCCGGTGGAATAGACCTTCCATGGGAGCCGCGCCCTACATCCGGTTTTAAAGCAGAGGCAGGCATAGGTTGAAGGGTGCTTCTGCTTCCGCAAAGATGGGTCCATCAGAAGCTGTGTGGTACTCGGGAAATGGATCCTTGCAGACATAAAGATCTTGAGTTGAGATCGTCCCTGATGAAGGTGGACCATAGACCCAGTGACAAAGATCCTTATGAGGGAACAGAGCGGGAGAAGACAGTGGGAGCAGATCTTTGCAGCGATGTGGCCACAGCTAAGGGCTGCTTGGGGCCAGCAGAAGCTGGAAGAGGCAGGGAAGGATTCTCCCCAGAGCCTTTGGAGGCCGCGTGGCCCTGTCTGGGTTGACTTCTGGGCTCCAGAACTGTACGAGATGGAACTGTATCAATGTTTGTGTTTTAAGACGCCACACTACTTATTATGGCTGGCAGCCCCAACAAACTAATACAGCAGGCAGCGAGCTTTTGCTGGATGAGGAAGGCATTTATTTCTGCATCATCTCCTGCAGCAGTGTCCACCCCTTCCTGTGGGACCTGCCTTCCAGGGAGCCTGCTGCACCACAAGGTCACCTCTAAAGGAGAAAGCATGGAGTTGGTGCCAAGGCCGCTGAGTTCCAGCTCTGCTGACCTCGGTCTCCCCATTTGGGACAGTTGTCTCCATGACACAACAGAAATCCAGCAACAATCACAAAGCTTCTCCACAGGCGGCCCGGCACACCCCAGGTCCGAGGCTTCAGCTGGCAGAGGGTCCCCCGGACCCCTCTAAAGTGGGACAGAGGCTGTGTGCCCAGCAGTGTTAGCTGCTGTATGTCTGTGTCTGCCCTGCCCTCGGGGCCTCACCATTACCTTAGCAATCACGTCTCTCCCAGAGATTTCGGCAGCAGATGAGACCAGCTGGAGGGAGGACAGGGGTGCCTTGTCCCCTGGCTAGGAGACAAGCCTCAGGCATCACAAAGGGCTCTGACTTCTAGGTCAGAGTGGTGGACAGTTGCTTAGGGACGTCACCTCTCAGTGCTGAAGGCTTATTTCCATTCTGTGGGTGCAGGGATAGCCCCTGGCAGCACCGCCATCTCCTAGCAAGTCTGGCCAGCTTCCCCAACATAGAAAAGGGAGACTATTCTTGGACACTTGTAAAAATCTACAGAAAGCCCTATTTTTCCACAAAAGCTGCCTCTGTGTTCTCTGGAGACTTCTGGTGCAGGGCCAACTCTGGGTTCATTTCAGCAGGCTTATGTGGGTTTTAAAAGCATTCAGATCCCCAAATGTTGAGATGAGGTTCAACTGACCTCAATCTTCTGACCTTCCCACTGACTAATTCTTCTTGGTCAGCTGCTGGCCCTTTTGGGGCAATTATGCCCCCTGGCAGCTGGGTAGAACCAAAAAGACATTCCATTAGGTGTCAGGACTCATGAGCCTGAGAACAACCTGTGGCACCTTCTAGAAGTTTCTAGATCTTTCTGGGTCTCATCTAAGTCCCTAGGAAAATTGATATCATAGTGTCTACCTCAGAAGGTGTCAGGAAGACCCAGGCAGCCATGTGCTTGAGAGGGGCTTCCTAAGAGAGGAATTGGGGCATGTAGAGGAACAGCCAGGAAGCTGGAGAAAGGGGCTTGGTATGTGCAAAAACATTAACATTGCCCAGAGGAAAGTGTGGCCTCTGCTGCCAACACCTGGGACATAGCCCCTCAGCCTTTGGAACCTTCTGCCCCACAGAGTGTCTTCGTTTCCTGGGGGGCGTGAACTATGTCAGCTAGTCTCTGCTAACATTGTGACTTAGGAGGGAGGGTAGGCAGTCTCAAGCCAGTGTCCAGAGCAACAGCATGCTAAAGTCAGCTGTGTGGCAATCCACTGTGTCTACGTACCGGATGCCTGATCCAGGCACTGGACACCCAGGTCGGGTGAGTATCCCCAGGGGGCAACATCCATCTGTAATGTCATTCACCGTTGTTGGGACAAATAGTCCATGATACAATGCATGGAGAAGGCACCTGGGAGCGAGCGCATGCCTGTCCCCTACCCTGGATGCCTCTTTCAGTGGCTGAGCTCTGCCTGAGTCCTTCACTGTAACACCTCATAGCCCTGAATATGCCAGTTTTGCTGAGTTCTGTGATCCTCCTAGTGAATTGCTGGCCATAGGGACTCTCTCCCACTTGAACTTGAACTTGGAGGGTGAGCTACAGTCAAGGAAGGCTCAGCAGAGGTCCCAAGGAAAGGGAGGATGGGGCACTACCTCTGGGTCCCACTGGACACTTGCTGCTGCTCCAGTCTAACCCTTCATTCTGCCCCCGCCTCTCACCTATGAGTTCAGCTAAAGATCAGATGTTCTGGCTTTAAAGACAGAGAGGACACATATCAGTGGACAGCAGAGGTCACATGGTGATAGCAAGGGAAGTCTTGCATGAAGATTTCAGGAAGGCTCACGGACAGGAAGCAGATATATATTTATCCTTTGGGTTCTTCCACTGTTCATATTTCTGGCCTGTCTTGGACCATTTGCTTTAACAAAATACTATACACAGGGTAAATCATAAATAGCAGAAATTTGTTTCTCATAGTTCTGGAGGCTGATGAGTCCTCAAGCCAGGTGCTGGCAGATGCAGTATCTGGTGAGGGTTCGTGCAGTGTCCTCACACAATAGGAGGTGCAAGGGGTGGAGGATCTCACTCAGCCCCCTTCATACAACACAGATCCACTGCTGAGGTTTCTACCCTATGACCTAATCACCTTCTAAAGGCTGCACTCCCTAACACCATCCTCTTGGGAGTGACGACTTCAAATTACGAATTTAAGAGGACACACATTCAGACCACAGCCTGATGTTCAATGCAGATATTAAGTAATGGATCTCAGCAACCTTCTTGAACCAAGTGGTGACCTTGGGATGGAAGACGAGGAGGCAAAAAGACAGAAGGTACCTAGGCCAAGCAGTTATCCTTTGGCCCTGAGCACTCCACTTCCCCACTGTTACAGAAGAAAGAAACAAGCACCTATCAGACATAAGCCACAGTTTGGTGTGCGGTCACATGCACAGAAGCTAATCCTCAGGCCTGGGCGACTCAGGTGTGACAGGAACGCCAGACATGGCAGGCAAACTCCAACTGTGATTTTCCTGTCTTTCCTTCTGGTTCGTCTGAGAAATGGATGTCTGCACAGCCACCGAAAGCACTTTAAGATTTCTGCAAAATAATTCTAAAGAGGAGTAGGATTTGAGCAAAGCAAGTTAGATTCAAGTCTAACTAGGGACCATGGGGCAGTAATGAAGATCTGGAAACTTTGGAAACTTGTCTTTGTGAATCCCTCGTGACCTAACTGATATGCACATTTGGAAGAAAAAGGCTTGGTATGGAAACAAACAGATGCTGCTTACTAGAGTGTGTGTGTGTGTGTGTGTGTGTGTGTGTGTGCGTGCGCGTGCATGGCATTGAACGCAGGACTTCAGTCCTTTTTTATTTTGAGACAGGGTCTCACTGAGTCACTCAGTTCTCAGGCTGGGCTCAAACTTGTGATCCTTTTGCTTCAGTCTCCCAGAGTGTGGGGATTACAGGCCTGTGCTCCCACACCTGGCTTCAGTTTGTGTTTTTTTTTTTAAATCAAAGCCAAGGCAAAAGCTGAACATTTAAATCACAGAATGAAGTTATATAATAAATTATAACTCTGACATCTTTTCCAGAATACATTAATTTAAATGTGTTGCTATTCAAACAACTTAGTAGTCAACTTAAAGCTAAGAGTACAGGAGCCGTGTATCTTAATCAGCACAAGCTACGCTGCTTCTAAAGCACTACTCAGATGGTGAATGATAAATAGATGCCTGCTTCACACTGTTAGCAGAGGAAGATGTTTGGCCACCTCTATCAGGCAGGACAAAGTCAGTTCGATGGCGACATTGCCAACAAATTATCAGATCTCCTCACACACTTTTTTTACCCCCTCCACCAAAGTTCTGGGAGTCAAACCACAGTTCTCATGCATGCGAGGCAAGTGTCTACCACCAAGCTACATTCCCAGCCATCTTTTCACTTTCTATAAGCAAATAGACTCAGGACATCTCTGAATCACTTGGCTCGAGAATACGGTTCATGACACTGCGCATCTTCCCTACGCCCATTTCACAAGTCACACTTTTGAAGAAGGCATTGCTCACAGATTTGCTAACTTAGGTCAGATAGACTAAGTCTGAGCCTATCAAACCCACATGGAGAAATAACTGCAAGAGCCTGAAATTTTTTAAATTAAATTGATAATTGAAACCCTTAGAAAACAAAGCAGAATTCCACTGGTGAATTCTGCCACACATTTAAAGAAGTAACACAATTTCTCTACACTTTTTCCTGAGAAAACAGAAGCAGAGGGACCCATTTGAAGAGGGCAGCAACACGCTGATCCCAAAGCCAGAAAAGAAATGAAAACTATGAGCCAGTTATCTCTCCTGAATATAGATGAAAACCCTTGACAAAATATGGGCAAAACTGAAATAAGCAATATATTAAAAGAAAAATATATCTGACAACGTAGGAGTTAGGGAGTCAGAAATGCAAGACCAGCTCCATATTCATAAGTCATGTGATTGTCAACCAACTTCATAAGAAAACCCACATAGTTATGTCATGATGGAAATTTTTAAAAATATATCCTTATCAAGGAAGTTCTTAAACCCAATGAAGGCAGTATACAAAGCCCTACCCTGATCAGTGAAAGACTGAACAATTTCCCTTATGATTAGAAATACTCCTATTTTACTCTGTACTATATAATATGACAAGAAAAGGAAATAAAAGGCATGCTGGCTGGAGAGATAGAAGACACTCCCCAAATATTTCCAAAAGTGCTCTTGAGATTATTGCTCTTTATTATATGTTTTTTTTCTTTCCTGTATTCTTGCATGCACTTGATGCTCTGTATTGATCTTTGTGAATAATTTGTCTTTAAATTTGCATCAAAAATATAGTAGTGGGGGCCGGAGATTTAGCTCAGTGGTACCACACCAGCCTAGCAAGGGCAAGGTCCTGAGTTCTATCAGTACTGGAAAAAAAAAAATATGGTAGTAAGACAATGTAATTGGCTTTCAAGTCAGTATAAAATCACACCTGATTCCCACTGTGTCTCAGTTTTCCTTGTGTCCACATAAATTTCAACCTTTCCCTGGAGTAGGAAAAGGGTTTACATCAGCCCAGAGATGGCGGATATGACACTATCCTCCCAAAGGCTAAGGACAAATCCAAACATGTGGACAGACCTTGAGACCAAAGTGAAACTTGTTTAAACCTCAAGTATTTACCCAATAGTCCTAAGTTCTCAGACCTACTGGAAACATTTCCCTAAACAGCCAGGAATGGCTCTGGGCCCTAACCATCTACTAGATTAGCAGAAAATACTGGGTTGTAGCACATTCTTGCCCACGCATCCAGAAGGACACAAGCACATTCCAAAACATGTCCTACCTGCTTTTATCACCTTGACAACAACCTCTCTCCATAAGTTGCTCATCCTCTGTAAACGCTTTCTTACTGCTTCACAGTGGCTGCTTTCCCAAGGACAAACGAGTTGTAATCCCCAGGCTCCAGTGATACCAAACTGGGATCGTTAATAAATGATTCCTGTAGGCAACATTCTCAGAAAAGAACTAAAAATCAAAAGAATATCATGCTCCCAAGTCCCAAGCATAAGTCCTGCCTTGAGGGACCCCTTTCAGTGAACTTTCTTTTTGGTCTCCAACATGGGATGTCAGCCTCTTGCCATTTCTTTCTGCCAGATCCAGGGGTCTCTAGTCTTAGACCCAAGGGAAGGAATCAAACCAGATCTCCAAAGCACTGTAACTGCCTTCAGTGGCATTTCCACCCATGTCACTTTGCAGGCCTTGGTTAGCAACTCCTCATTTATAAATTCTTCAAGAGAGATTCAAACCTTTTCATTGAACTGGAAGAGTCTTATGACGGTGGCCTCACTAAACCAGCGTGCTGTCTCATGGCTTTGGTGCAGTAAGAATTGATCCACTTGCACGTACAAGTAGTGCACCCCCGTTTGTACACATTGATGGTTCCATCACATTGGTTCAACTGCAGAAGACCTTACCATAAATATAGGTTCCAGGAGACATTGTTAGTGGGCTTCACAGGATCCTTTGTCCCCTCCCTCTTTCCTTCTTGTTATCTGTGTGACTCTGTAAGTACTTCGTGGCAGTGTGTGTGTGTGTGTGTGTGTGTGGCAATAATGTGATCATGCACTTATTGACATTTCTGTTTTAGTACAGTGTAACGAAGTCCTTCTTTCTGCTGCGTTGCTGCTTCTCCCAGGCCGCCTGGTACTCAGGGAGACCAATGGTCCAAATGTAACCTACCCCTAGACCAGACTCAGCCTTACCAGTGACGTTCCCTGCTCCAGCTATTTAGCAGGACCAACAAATATTTGTTGAATAGAAGAGTGAATGAAAGAAGTGTTTCCTCTTCTCAGGGTCCCTGTAATCTAACGTAATCTAATCTTAGGAGCTATCAGATCAAATAAGTGCTACAGCAACAGGGGTCACATTTTTGGGCTCAAATTCTGCAACAAGAATTCTGAGGGCCAGGGATGTGGCTCAGCGCTGCCACACCTGCCTGCCTGGCAAGCACAAGGTCCTGAGTTTGACCCCAGCTATCAAAAAAAAAAAGAATTCTAATAGCTGGAAGGGGTGACCCACATCTGTAAACCCAAGATTTGGAAGACGGAGGAAGGAAGATCATGAATTTGAGGTCAGCCTAAGCTACACAGCAAGACCCTGTCTCAAAAAACTTCTGATAATTTGTTTTCATATATGTGTGTGTGTGCGCACACACATTTAAATGAAAATGCTACAAAGATAATTTAGTTTAAACACCAACTGCTCTCCCCCACCATACCTCTCTGGGCTTGTTGTAAACCACAGTACCTTGCACATGGCTGTCGTGGTCACTTCCTAACACAGCTGTGTATTTTCTTGCCCTCTGCAGCAGGTTCTTGGGGTTGACATGTGGCCCCTGAGCAGGCCAAACACTCTCCTCTGGAATCCTAGTCCACTGCAGTGGGATGGAATTCCCCAGGTGATTGCCATCAGATTCTCTACTTGAAAAACTTGGTCAATGACAAGAAAAACTAAAATTAGCAAAGCCCTGGTAACATAGCCTGAGCCCCTGGGAGTCAGCCACACCCGAGGCTCGCCCACAGTCTTCTGGGCACCTAAGTCAACTTCTCTCTGGATGGACATCCACTTCGGCGTTGCCAACAAGCTTGTTAGAAGTGTAAAGCGTGTTACTTCCGCCCACCGAATCCCAGTTGCTGTGCTCTAAGCAGTTCTCTACATGACTCTGGGTGCCCATTCATGTTTGGAAATCTGAGGCTAAAAGAACAAAGGCTTTATTGTCTGATGGAAGAGCAACTCAAAAGGTAAGAGGAAGCAGGTTGCTTGGTTTGAGTTGTTCGATTTAGTGCTATCAAAGGCCTACAGCCCCCGAGTTCACTGACTTTGGCTTCAGATTTGTCTCCTGGGTGGGTATACAGTGAGGGCCACAGCAATAGTTTATGCTCACAGACTCGTGCCCAAGAGTGGGAAGGGCCGTTTCTCCTCACATGTCCTTTTCGTCAGGGAGGAAAGCCTTTCTCAGAAATCTGCGAGAGACCTCTTTTCTTCTCAAGAGCTAAGGCTGCGTCTATGGCAGGTATGGCAATGAGGAGACCCCAACAGATCGAGGTTAAGCAGACGCATCTCCCTGCACTGGAGCTCACGGCAGCGTGGACACCCAGAACTGCCAGCAAGGACACAGGCAGGGCTGGCGGGAGGGTCAGCCACGCAGACCACAGGAGCACAGCTGGACTATAGGATGTCAAATGTGTGACTTATCACTCTGACCCCTTAATCAAAGTCAAGTCAAAAAGTGCTGGGATGGAGATTCCTCAAAACACTGAAACGAAATTCCTCTGGACCCAGCTATGCCCCTTCTGAGTATCTTTCTGAAGGAGTAATCACAGAGATCTATGCACACCCATCTTTACAGCAGCGCACTTCATAGCAGCCAAATCTTAGGAGTAGCCCAGCAGCAGATGTATGGATAAAGGCAATGTGGAGTTTCTACACTCTGGTACAGAGCACGCTAACTTGAATCGTTTGTAGGAAAATGGATGCAAACTGAGACCGTAATGTCCAGTGAAATAAATCAGACACTCAAGTTCAAACACCACATGGTTTCTCTCAAGTGAGAAACCCAGAGTATAAATAAAATACAAAATAAAACATAATAGGAAGCAGGGAGATAGATCTTTCTCAAATGGGAAGAAGACCAAGAGATGAAGGCAGGGAGGAGGGAGAGGAGGAAAGAATTCAGGAGCGGTAGGTCCGTGTACCAACTCCCCACAGCGATGAGAATTTATCCGGGCGGATCAGGTAATGTTTTGTTCATCGAGAACGGCTGACAGAGACTGGCTGGGCAGAGATCCAGTCTTCTCCGCAGCCGCGTGCGGCCTCACAGGCCCATCAGGTGCCTACAGAGTGGGGCCGAGGCCACCCCCAGGAACCATCAGTGTTTCCTTCGCAGTCGCACGCCGTGTAACACCTCCGCGCATGCTCCGTTGCCACACAGCGCCTGCGTGCTCAGGGAACAGACCGCAAAGCAAAGCACCTGCAGTTCCCTACTCACGCGCTGCTGCCCAAGCTGCCCCGAGACGCAGCAAGTCGTCCGACGCACCTGAGTTGAGACGTGGGTGTTGGGCAGGCAGCTTGACTCAGCACCAGCCTGTCATCCTTCTGCACAAGAAGCTACAGATCACAGGCACGAAATCCTTTGCGACAACACTTTAACTAGCTCGCAAAAACTCTGCATTCAGGAAGAACCAAGAGTACCATCCACAGCAGGAAGCCAGGGCCCTCTTCCTGCCTTGCAGGTTCTGTTTTCTCCTGAATAAGGCTCAAGGGTCTCCCCACCCTGCTCATGCGCCTTTCCAGAAAGACTCTTGTTGCTTTGCGTCCTGAGATACGTCAGGAACCAGGCCCTGGTACTGACAAGTGAAAATAAGCGGTGTGTATTTGACATGCATTGTAAGTACAGCTTTATAAAGAGACAGAATTATAGTAAACAAGGTAAAATTTACTCCCGAAAAGACATTTAAACTGGGTGTGGTGGTGCACACCTGGAGTCCCAGCTACCTGGGAGGCTGAGGCAGGAGGGTCACACGTTCAAGGCCAGACTGGACAACTTAGCAAGTTGTTACTTTGAAGTAAAAAGAACTGTGCTATAACTCAGTGGTAGAGCCCTTGTTAGCATGCAAGAAGCTCCTAGTTCAATCCCCAGTACTGAAAAAAAAAAAAAAAAAGAAAAAAAAAAAAAAAAAATTCAAACACACATTAAAAAAAAAAAAAAAAAAAAAAAAAGCAAAAACAAAAAGATTCAAACGCACAATTTGAAAACAACAGGCGTTTCATAGTAAACAAAAGAAAGAAAGGTTTAGCTATGGATGGGGGCACAGTATTTATTCCCTGACTAACTCTTAGGTTATATGATACAAAGTTATTCTGAGTGGAAAGCTGACTTCTCTCATCACTGTCCACAACTCAAATTCTTAGGATAGAAATGTTGCCAGTCCACGCACAGACTACGGAATCTTCAATGCCAAGACTTTACTTCATCGACACCTGGCTGGGCAGAGCAGGAGCCGGGCCTGGGAGACTGTACCGGGCATGCATGGCCACGTCACCTGGGAGCCCCTCCGCTGGAAGGCCACCTGCACCCTTCTCTTACCGTTTTCCTTTCGGTTGATGGGGCTTTTGCTTTGGAACTCACAGTCACTTATTGTCACGTGCCATTATTTCCGGGTTCTTCATGCCCTACATGAATTCCGGGTTTGAGTCCACCGGTGACGGTGGTTTGCGCTTGCGCAGATGAGGCGCTTGGCTCGTCAGAATGATGCAGGCTGGCATTGACCAATAGAAACAGGCCATGACGCCCGGGTGGATATAAAGGCAGGCTTGCATCCGGCTCGGGGTCTTTCCGCCATTGAAGATTGTAGAAGAAACTCCAATAAAGCGTGCATCAGAAGAATCCTGAGTGTTGCGTGCTCCTTGCTGGCGAGGTGCGCGCGACAACTTATTGCTTCTTCCTGTCCCAGATAAGTAGCCTCACAGGCCATCCTGGTGGTCCTTGGCCTCTGTCAGGCCCCGGCCCACTGCAGGGGTCATCTGCGGACACTGGTATCTCCTCTTCCTTTGCAAAGCCGCTCTCGGGCTGCTCCTGGCCCTTCGTGGACGCTGACTGCAACCTGAGCTGCCCACTGAGAACTTTCCGACCACCAGGGCATAAAGGTGAAGGCAGCCAGCCACAGTCAGACACTAAACGGAAGTGGAGCCCAAGCAGGTCCGGAAGGCACAAGTAAGCTACATGAAGATGCCCGAGTACCCAAGTGTAACGGGGTTTACTGAGTAGGCTTACGGCGGCCACCTGCCGAGTCGGGGTGGAAGAGGGTAAGTGGGCCCTGTGTGCCCTGGAGAGTCTGAGGAGCCGGCGAAGGCACAGGCCGAAGTCTGGGCACTCGCTGCACAGCCCTGTGCAAACCCACATCTGAAAGCTGAGACTGCGCTGGGAGGGCTGAAGGAAGTGGAGACAAGTGTCCAAAGGAGGGGCCGGGGATTTGGCTCAGTGGTTCCGCCACCTGCCTCGGGAGCACAAGGACCCCAGTTCTCCTCTTCCTCCTCCTCTCCCTCCTCCCCCCCCTCCTCCTCTTTTATCAGCGCATGTTTGCAGTGCCCGCTCACACACCTTGTGTGGAGTTCATCCCCTTCCCATCCACTGCCTTCCATTGCCTTCCTCCTCCTCCCAACCTCTTGGTTCCCTTCCCATTTGAGAAAGAGCCGTCTCCCTACTCCCTATAAACGATCTTTGCTTTTGCTCCTTGTTCATAACTTAGGTTTCCCCATAAGAGGTAGCATTCAATATTTAAGCGTGTGCATCTGTTTCTCTTAATATTTATGGTCTCAAGTTGTATCCATTTTCCTGCAAATGCTTCACCAAGAAATCAAATAATAGCAGATGCTGGTAAAGCTGCAGGGGAAAAGGAAGCCATCTGCATTGTCAATGGGAGGAGAAACCAGTATATCCGCTGTGGAAATCAGTATGCAGATTCCTCAAAAACCTAAAACTAGAAATTCCATTCGACCCAGCTGTCCTCTTCTAGGTTTCTTCCCGAAAGCTGAAGACATCACATTACAGTGACATGTGTACCCATGTTTACAGCAGCACAATCCATAGTAGTTAAATCTTAGAAGCAGGCTATATGTCCATCAGCAGATGAATGGATAGAGAAAATGCGGTGTTTATACACGATTGAGTACTACTTGGCTGTAAAGATAAGCTTGAGTCATTTGTAGGCATTTCTTTTTGTTGTTGTTGTTGTTGTTGTTGTTTTGGTTTTTGTTGTTTTTTGAGACAGGGTCTCACTACATAGTTCAGGCTGGCTTTGAACTCCTGGTGATCTTCCTGCCTCTGCCTCCCTAGTGCTGGGATCATAGTGCTGGGACCACACCAGGCTGTAGGCATTTCTTAATTCGTCTGCGTTAACACCGCAGTGAGCCCTCTTGCCCACCCTGAACTGGCCGTGTGTGATTTTAAGCGGCTCAAGGACCTCCTGAACCCGGCTGGCTCCTGAAAGCTGTACTGGAAGTGCACACTTCCTGCGAAGTTAAGGAACGGGGCTTGGGTTGCACGTTGTGCATCACTGGGAGGAGCACTGGGCCGTTAGTGAGTATTCGGTGGGCCCTCATTTCCACTGATGCTGGTGTCTTCAGACCTCTCCCACTGCTTCACCATACCTGCGACCCCACGGCAACTCAAAGGCAGCTCATGGGGTTTCCGTGTCAGGCGGGTCCCTGGGACTCTGCTTACAGAGTGTTGACAGCAGGAGACTGATGTCATTGGTTAACCTGGGAGCCCAGAGAACAGCAGCCTATCCAAGTCCACGCCGAGTCCCCAGCTGGGACAGGCTCTGAAATTCCACCAAGGAGAGGGGTGCTGCTTCCAGACGCAAATCCCACCTGACAAGCTGCACAGGCAGCCTCGCCCCGTAGCTCTGTGAGCCCTAGGGCCAGGGACCCCAGGGACCTGGGGGCAGCTGCCTCCTGGGAAGCACCTCCCTCTCCCCAACATCTCAAAGCACCCCCGTCACTCCGAGAGCCCAGGAAGCAGCTCTGTTTCTCCAAGAGCCTGGGAAGCATCCACATCCCTTCAAGAGCAACCCTGAAGGACAGAGCTGCAAGAACCCACGAGAGCCAAGGAGTCTGAGCAGCAGCGTGATCCCTGAGTCCCTGAGCTCCTCCAAGTTGAATTATTTATGATGCTCCATTGGCCTAGTGGTGTTTTTAATTAGCATCCTGGGAAAAGGCAGCAGGCTCGTGGCCTCCTGTGGATCTCAGGAAAGCTCTCTGGCCAGTCGAATTGTTTTGGTAACAGGATCTTGGAGCCAGCCGGTACTATTTCTAGACAAGGAGCCAGGCCTGAGACTGTGCCTTCTGGGCTTCCCCACACTCTGCAGGGCCCCTCGCTGGTTTCTGAGAACTCAACCCTCCTGCAGGACAGAGCTGGGCGGCTGCAGGGAGGAGACATCTTTAGTGGGCAGGCCGGGGTCTAAGGCTGTGCGAAACGGTGCCCGGCCAGCTCCAGGACAGAAGACGGGGACCCGCAAACCCAACTTCGCAGTGCTGCTGGCCTCTGCTCTTCTAGAAGCACCGCCTGGGCTCCTCCAGTAACAGCCAGGAGATGACAGGAGCAGGAGGTCAGGGAGGAAGCAAAGAGCAGCTCTGTGAAAGCAAGACAGCAGAGGCAGATGCCGGCAGCCACACACAGGTGAGGGAGCCTTGCCGAGTGAGTCCAAATCCCAGGCCAGGGGCCTCTGTTCACGGGAGGGCCATGGGACAGGGTGGAGGAGCACAGGACACTGCTGCTAAATCCAGCCCGACCCAGCAGATGACCTTGGGCACCTCCTCACCTCCCTTTCCAGAAGTAGGGCAATGAGCCAGCATAGAGCGGTCCTCCAAAAAGATGTTTCCTTCTGTCCTGGGGTGAGGCGCTTGACCTCCCAGACCCTTAGTTTCTTCCTCATGGACGTAATAGTCTTCATTGCATTGCTGGAAGAAAAAAAAGCCATAAAACTAGCTGGAGTGTGCCTCGCAAGAGCAAGGACCCGAGTTCGATCCCCAGTACCAGAAAACAAAAACAAAAAAACTAGCTGGAGTGCACCGCATTGATGGAATGCATACGGGCCTCACACCATTTTACTCAGGGGTCCCCCGACAAACCTGTGACGTGGGTGCTGTAATCACCCCCACTTTTACAGCAGAGGACATAAGACTGAGAGAGCCTGAGAAGTCAGCCCGGGCACACCGCACCCACGTGGGCGGCATCCACCTCAGCGAGGGGACAGTGGGAGGCGGGCAGAGGTTTCCTCAGGGAAGGGACCTCAGCAGCCCTCATCTTCTTCGGGTTTCCTCTACTCCCAGACTTTCTACCACGAAACGTGTGATTTTCATCATCGTACACGGTACAGTCTCAGCAAAGGTTACAATGCAACAAACCCGAAAATGGCCGCTGAGCTCCCTTCAGAGCTGAATTTGATATTCTGCGGGCTGCTAGAAGAAGGTGTTACGGGATTCGATTTATTTTAAATTATATATTGTAAATTTATGGTAAATGCCCATAATACGTAAATCCACAGAGATAGAGGCAGATGGATGATTGCTGGGGACTGAAGAGCAACTGATATAGGAGAACAGGGATTCTTTTAGGACATTAAGAACATTTCAACAACTAGATAGCGGTGGCCCTGCCCAATGTTATGAATGTGTTAAATGCCACAGAAGTTTTTGTAGCACAGGAATGCCACTTTTTAAAAATGGTTAATTTTTCTGTTAACCTCAATACACACACACACACACACACACACACACACACACACACACACACACATGAATAAAGGAAAAGACAAGAGTGTCGTAGCCATGGCCAATCCATGACCTGATGCTCTTGGAAGACCATCTCCGTCTCCTCTTGTTAACCCTTTTCCTTCCGTTTGCCCCTATTTCTTCCCCTTCCCCACCCCGTTCCTCTTGTTTTTCTCTGTCTCTGCCTGATTCTCTCTCTGCTGTACTGGGGTGAGCCTGTCCCCCTCTTGGTCCCCATGGCAGTGCAGAGCCCCCATCTGCAGCCTAGGAAGTCGCCCCCTCGGGGCTCCCAGGGCAGGATATGAATACACAGCCCAATCATTGCTTGGCGCGTGGAGCACATCGAGGGGGATGATTCTGCTCCTTAATCTCCTCGCTCCTCTGAAGTGGCAGCCCTGGTCTCACAGAGCACCACAGGGAAGCCGACCTCTCGGATGAAGAGATGGAGTCGGAAGGTGGAGCTCGGGAGACCCTGTCTTCTTAGGAGCCGGGCGGGAGCCTGCTGTGTGCGGAGAAGTCTGTTCCACCACAGCTGGCGCAGTAAGGCGGTCACCTCGGGGCCTCTACATGAGGCAGGTGCCCCAATCCCTGATCCCAGAGGCGAATCCAGGAAGGCAGGCGGGGAAAGCAGCCCTGTCGGGAGCGACCCTGCCAGGGTGCGGAGGGTCAGAGGAGGAGGTGGTCCTTTCTCAAATTCCCGTCCTCCCCAGTGAGGACAGCCGTGTGGACAGCAGCTCTCAGGAGGGTCCCACATGCGCCCCTTGGAGACAGGGAAACGGGTGTGTGTTTTCACTCTCAGCTCTGCTCCTCGCTGGTTGGGATTTCAGCGCATTCTCTGCTTCCTTGAGCCTGGGTTTCCTTGGCTACAAAAGGCAGCATCAGAGCCCAGGCCAGCAGGTGGAGGTGCCAGGCCTCCTGGAGGGTGACACAGAGCAGGGCTGCGTTTGCATGTTCAAACAATTCCCCGGGGGGCCAGGCTGCCAGCGCAGGCTCAGCTCTCTGGTCTGCCCAGCCGGGCCTCACTCAGGACCTGGCCAGGTAAACAAGGACGAGGGCGAGCAGTAATTACAGAGGCTTCTCCAGTTTGAGAGTTAAGCTCTGCGAGTTCTGTTGGAAACCGCAGATCCCCCGGGGCCGTGCTCTCCCCATTAGGGGCCGCAAGGCAGGGAGGGATTCCAGGCTTCCAAACCCCAGAAACCAAAGCGGCCTTCCTCTTCCCGCCTTCCAGCCTCAGTTTCCTCCACTATGAAACAATTCCTGCCTCATGGGTACAGATTTTTTAGAGCTGAAGTAAGAGTGCCACCAGGGGGGTGGCCTAAGTGATTGTCCCACGGTTCCCAGGGAGTGGCTGGGTTCGCTCAGGCCTTGGTCCCCGCCTGGAGGTCACCGTCTCCTCCCTGTCTGCTCACGTCATCTTCCCCTCATGCTTGTCCATCTCTGTGTCCAAATTTCTCCTTTTTTTTCTTTTTTTTCTTTTTGGTACCGGAATCAAACTCAGGACCTTGCACTCGGAAGGCAGGTGCAGGGCCACTGAGCTAAGTCCCCCGTCCTGTGTTTTTACTTTGATACTGACCATAGAAAAATCTTTTTTTATTAGTACATATTTGCAGTACAAAATGATTACATTTATCCCAAGGAGCTGGGATGTGCACCTAACGCATCTTAATTCTTTTTTACATCCTCTTTCCTTTCTGTCCTGCCCCCCTTCTTCATCTCCTGGTCCCTTTCCTCTGTGCAAAAGATACATCTCCCCGGGTTCTCTTATTTGTTATTTTGCTTTTTGATTGATTTGTACTTTGGTTTCTCATCTACCGGAAACCATGAGGTAGATATAAAGATTGTGTGTCTAGTTTATTGTACTAAACTTTTAGGTCTCAAGATGTATCTATTTTCCCACGAACGACCCAGTTTATCTCTCCTTTCGGCAGAGTGGTGCTCCGTTGTATGGAAATCCCACGTTTTCTTTATCCATTTGTCTGCTGGTGGCGTGTATGCTGTCTCCAAGAACTGTGCTGCTGGAGATGGGTGTGCCTGCGTCTCTGTAATACTTCGTCTTCAGCTCTTTCGGGTGATTTCCCCCATTTTCAAAGGACGCCAGTCCTGATAGATTAGGGTCCGCGCACAGCCCGTCCCTTTTCCTGAATAACGGCGCCGTAACCCTTGTTCCACTGGAAGGTCACACTGTGAAGGACTCGGGCTTAGGACTTCCACACAGGAGCTGTGGGGAGGGGACCCAACTCGGGCCCTAACAGGGCGGCTGTGCTGCTGAGAGGGAGCTGGAACCACCGATGTCACTGTCCTTCCCCCTTGGGGACACTTCTGCGGTCCTTGTCTTGCCTGGGCAGTAGAAGCAACTCATGCAGGGTGCTTGCAGGGTGGGCACCACACACTGCGCGATGAACATGGGGTAAGAGCGCAGCATAAAGTGTCACAGTTCCCCCAGACACCTCTTCAGTTAGCCCTGATGCTGGCACCAGCTCAGCCAGCCTGCGCTGCAATCCCCACCCCCTTCCTCAGGAGGGCCCTCTGCCACTTCTCTCCTCCTCTGGAGACAGAAGTTGCTGCAGGCTTTGTGTGCGCCCAGCGGCTCTCAGTCCGGTCCACGGTCCACATGTGCCCGACACCGGGTCGCACGTGGCCCTGTCTCGGATCCCTGCCGTTTACCAGGATCTGCCCCCGCTGTGTCCCATCTGAATGTGGCCCGCAGCTGTGCGTCCTGTGTGTCTGTCTTAGGAACAGGGCTCCTCCATCCCAGGCTAGATAGGTAAAGAGCAAAGCTCCAGCCTGAGGCTGGCAGGTCCCAGGAAACCCTCCAGGAGCCCCGAGCTGCCAGGGCCTCAGACCCCCACCTGCCCGCCAGGCAGAGAGTGGTGGTGAGAAGACAGCCTTGCCCGGCTCGGGGCTCAGCTGTGCTGGGGCGGTGAGCAGGGAGGACTGGCGCTGCCCAGAACCCCAGCCCTGTGCTGTCCCGTGGGCACACGAAACGTGGTCACTGCACTCCGGACTCTGCTACATGTCACCTTGGGGGGACATCTCCGGGCACCCCACGGGAAAGAGCGGCTCTCGTTCATCCCCTAGGCTGTCCTTTCCTGCACGAGACTAGTCCTCTCAAGTTGTATCCATGCATCCCTCTGCCTTCTGTCTGTCGGTCCCAGCAGCACCCGTGGTTTGTGACGGGAGGGGCTGTGCCTGGCCCACTGCTCACGACGGAGGGCCTCAGCCAGGGCCTGGCACACAGCTCAGGAAATAGGTGCCCGTGAGTGGATACAGACAGCCGGTGTCTGCTCGGCTCCTTCTGGGGTCCCGAGACCTGCTCTGGCACATGGGGCTGGCTTCCAGCTGTCTTGTCGCTTCTTGGAGGAGACCGGCCCCTCCAGAGCACAGCTGTCCCCTGCCTCCTGATATCCATCGGACACTGGCTTTGGGACTCCTATGGATCCCCAAACCCACGGAGGCCAAGTCCCTTATAGAAAGTGGCACAGTGCTTCCATAAAACCTGTGCTCGCCCTCCTGCACCCTTTAATGGTCTCTAGATTACTTATGGCACCCACTACAAGGTAGGTGCTTTGTAAGTAGTCATTGTATTGCAATCTTGAGGGAATGATGACCAGAAAATAAGGTCTGTGTATGTTTGGCACAGACAATTTTTTCTGAATATTTTAAATGCATACTTGGTTGACTACAAAGGTGTAAAATCCATGGGTACGGGGCGGGGGGCTGAGCATATTCCTAGAGTACTCCACACACATGTATTCTCCTTGTCTTTGTTCGTGCTGTTGGTTCTTATGATGCTCTTTCCTCACCTTTGATTTCCAAAAATCTTGCTCCTCTTTCAAGGGCCAGTTTGACACTCTATGATCTTTTTCTAAAAAGTTGCCAGATGAAACGAAGGCTCCTTTTCCTAGGACTCTGGAGTGCTTTCTTTATACTTCAGTTAATGTAGGTTTCGCAGTCTGGTTTAATTAGAACAGGACAAGGCTCTGTCCTCCCTAGAAGGCAGTGACAATCTTCAAAGCATGGATGGAGAGTTGGTATCTCTAGGACTTTGCACATAATAAATGCTCAATTAATATTTGCTCAACTGAATTAAATTGACATCATTCTCAGAACCAGGTGGGGACATGAATTTAAATATATACTCTGTTCTACCCACTATACCAACAATGCCTATATATATTATATATATAGTTTTGGTTTTTGTTTGTTTGTTTTTTGAGACAGGATCAGGATCTCACTATGTAGTTGAGACTGACCTGGAACTCCCTGTGTAACCCCGGCTGGTCTCCAACTCACAGTGATCTTCCTGCCTCAGCCTCCTGAGTGCTGGGATTCCAGCTGTGTGCCACCACGCCTGGCTACCATCATATATTTTATTTCCAGCATTCTCACATCTTACCAGGTGAATCCGATCACCCTGTTCAGAGACAGGGGCCAGAGAAGGGAGAGCTGGCCAGAACTCACAGCTAGTGAGAGGTCAAATCGGGGCTTGGAGCCAGATGTACATTTAAAGACAAATGAGTTGTACCCATTTAAATTATTATTTTCCTCATTGAGTTTATTGGTACATTTTAGGTGTACAGTATAGTTACATTCATCATTGGGATCTTGTACCTTTATATGACAGGTCTTGGTTCTCATTTTTTCCCCTTGTCCCTGCCGTCTCTTCACCCCCTCCTCCCCTCCCCCTTTACAAACCTTTCATTTCCATTTTTTCATTTTCTCATATTTTTTCTTTTCATTTAAATTATTTTTATCCATACAAATTTAGTGTGAAAGCCTAGAAGATCACATGGCTGGATATAAACAGACAGGGATTAGTGGGCTTGATTTTAACATCTAAACGGGTAAATAAAACAGTGTGTTTTTCTCTATCAAGATGAGAACAATTTTATGTAATGTTTTTTGTATGTTAGGAGACTCTAAACTACCTAAATACCAGCCCCAGAAGAGTCAAAATAGTCTAGGATGAGGTCCCATAAAATAGGGACATCTAATTTGTTTCTTTTAAGGCCAGAACTAGGGAAGGATCACCAAGGACTTGAAAAGGCAAGAGAGATGTTTATGGCTACAATCACAACTCACTGCAAGAATTTGTATGCCAATTTATTTATTCTAGGGAAAAAAAGTTGTTCTAGGAAATCTTATAAATACAGAGCTTAATAACTCTCATCGGCTGAAGCAGCAGTTTAAAATCAAGACTTTTTAAACCCTCACTGAAGTTAAGAATAGAAAAACAGAGGGTTGACTTGAGCAATATCTCAGGGCAAATTTAGCCCATCAAATTCCAGGTGGTTCTCGAAGAAGGAAAACTTTGCAGTAGCTCAGAGGAACTGAAGTCTCTGCGGCATCCAAACTGCCCAGAAGAAGGCGTCTTTCTAAAGAACACAGGCTACGATTTAGAGCATGAAAATGCCCTCTAAAGCGTTGCCATCGACTCCTTCAGCTCAGTATTTTCAGTGACGATGGATGCATTGGTTAGAATTCTACGTTTTTTCCCCAGAAGAGTTAATTCCCCCAGAAACTCTTCTATAAAGTTCATCAATGGCAACACTTTTAAGAAGCCAGGAAAATATCAAAAGAAGGGCTGAGTGGAGAAGCTTCATTTAATTCCGGGATTTGTTTTTCCTAAATAAGTGTTCCTTTTTACGGTGATAATTAAATGCTCTTTCATAGGAAATCTGGAAATCACAGAGGAATAAAAGAGAAAAGAAAAGGAAAGGAGGTTCTCCCTTTGAACGTATGACTCAGTCATAGTGGATGTAGTTTCTGGTTTTTGTTGTTGTTTTCTCCTCTGAGCTTTGTTTCCACAGTCCTTATATTTGCTGGTATTTATTTGCTCACCATTTTGCTCTAACAGCCCCAGTGACCTTGAGGATGGAGGTTGTGGGACCTGGAGGAGGAGGAGGCTGAGCTGTCAACACCTCGATCCTTGGTGAGTTCTTTGTCACTCTGGCCAGAGTTGTACACAGGTTGCTTCTGAGAAGCCGAAAAGCATGGGGGATCTTCTTGCCACAAACACATATGCACAAAGGCTGAGCAAAAAGCACAGCAGGTGTTTAATATTAAAAATGGGTCACAATAAGAGACACTGCCATCAATCCCCTTCACAATACCCCGGCTCATTTCAACAACCTACACTAGGCCTTGCTGCCTTCTGAAGTGGTTCTGAATGTCCTCTTTTCTGAGTGTCTGCGGTATGTGCTAAAAAGTACAGTGAATGCTGCTGCTAAATGCCACTAAAAGAGAAGCAGAGAGCCGGGCATGGCAGCATATGCCTGTAATCCCAGCACTCAGGACGCTGAGGCAGGAGGATCGCTGTGAGTTCAAGACCGGCCTGGGCAACATAGTGAATTCCAGGTCAGTCTCAACTACATAGTGAGACCCTGTCTCAAAAAACTAAAAAGAGAGAGAGAGAGAGAGAGAGAGAGAGAGAGAGAAGCAGAGTTGTAACAACATAACAGCGTGTCCTCATCCATCTCCTTCACCAGAGCTGGCGCTGTGTGGCTTCTGGCAGTGCCTCAGAGTCGAATGACCATAAAGGACACACGTTTGGCATCAGTCTGGGACACAGAGGCAGCTATAGCAGCTCAACAAAAGACACATGAAAGAGGACTCCAGAGCTGCTTCAGAAAGGGGCAGGAGGGGTGGGATAAGGGTGTTCAAAGTGAGGGGAGAACTTTGAGGGGGATTAATGATGATGCGTCTTTCGCTGCAATAAAATGTTTAAGTCATTGCATCTTTCAGTCACACCGTGTGGACCCATAGCGTTGCACTCAAGCTCAGCACCCGTGCCCAAATCCCTTAGCAGTCCAGGGGCCTCAGGTTCGACACTGTTAACCAGGAGGCTTTTAGACTCCTCAGCAGTCTTTGATACAAATCTGCCTTTCCAGAGAGACTAGTAAGGTCTCCGAGGACTACTGGAGTCACCGTGAGTCCTGAGGAGGAGGCAAGCGTCCCCAGGAAGTGGCCTCGGCCTCTCTGCAGGAGACGGCACTACCTTCTCCAGGAGCCGCGAAGCCACACCGCAGGAAGGCGGAGGAGGCAGGCTCTCTGTCCAGTGCCAGGCCCACATGCCGGGGACCCTCAGATCAGCACTGTCTGTTGTGTCACATCAGGGGAGCAGAATTGGGTGGTTAAGACTCAAGGAAGTGTTTGTGGATTTACTTTCTCTGCAAAATGTCCCTGACTCCGGACATGTCCTGGCATGCATGTGACAGCCACACCTGGGACCTCACCACACAGTATCCAGAGGAACAGGACGATGGCCAGCTTCCAAGCCACCTCGACCACAGGCTGTGGTGACTGCACCCCAGCCCATCTCCTCCCCAGGGACACAGCCACGCAGCACCTGAGCAGTGCAAATGGGCTGGCGAGCAGGGCAGAGGGTGACAGGGTCAGCTGATGGCCAGGGTGAAGCTTCCCCGTGGAGAACTTCCTGAGGGTCTGCAGTGGGTCTCCAGAAGGGAGGAAGAAGGAAGCACTCACAGCCTGTGTTCCAGGCAGTCCAATCTCTCAGTCGCTCCAGGAACTCTGAGAGAGGTATTGTTCGGCATGGCAGAGGGGTGTGGGAGAGGGCAGCTGCCCCAGCATGGTGGGTAGGAAAGAGAGATCAATAGAGAAGCAAGACTGAAGGGAGATAAACCCTTCAAGTCATGCACCTAGTGAGCTATCTCATCTGACCTGACGCCACCTCCTGATAGAAAATCAGCTCTATTGTCTCCATAATCCAATCACTCTCCCAAAGCCCCACCTATGAGTACAGGAGACTCTTGGGCAACATCTGGGTAGAAAACGTAACAGTGAGGGTTAGGTGAGATACTACATAGCACTAGGCACAGAGTTGGACACTGCCGGTTAAATGAAAGAGCAAAGGAGCAAGAAGCAGAACACAATGTGCTCTGCCCTGAGCTTGGGATGCGTCCTCTGTCCTCTCAGCCTCTTGCTGTCCCTCTCAGTTCTGCAGCGACTACAGCCAGCCCCTTCCTGAATGAAGAGTCTGGCTGGGGTGAGAACGCGAGTCCAAATACACTATAGTAATATAGGCAGGCTCAGACTTCAAATAAAGATGCTCCCACAGGATCCACCATCTTCCCTTGACTGTGGTATTCTGGTGTTTTATTAGTGATGAGGAAGTTTGACTACAAGTAGAAAAATTTCACAAAACAATAGATTTGACTTCATGAAAATATATTCATCATTCATTTTCACATCTACAGGGGCAACCAGTGCAAGTCTGGGTGGTACTCCATTGTGTTGGGCACCCACGTTCCCTCCATCTTGTTTTTTCGGGTGTACGAGAATTTTATATTTCAAGTGAACTCATGGCCCAAAATGGCTGCTGGAGCTCCAGCTATCAATCCAAATTCTGGTCAGCAAGTAGGTGGAAGAAATGAAGAATAAGACACTCATTTCCTCTAAGGAACTCCTAGATTGCATATACCATCTTTGTTTAATTCTGCTGCGCCATAATTTAGTTGTATGGGTCACTTCACTACAAGGAAGACTGGGAAATGTGATCTGTACTTGAGAAGGTCATGAGTTCCAATCTCTGTGAATACAGGGAGATGGAGACCAGGGCTATCAGCGGATAAGGAAGTCTTGGCCACTGTCTTTATTATTTGTGTGCTGCTCCAAGACTATTCAGGGCCAGTTTTATTGCAAAATGCCAGTCACTTTCCAAAGTCAAGTTGCGGGAGAGAGCAGAATGCTTTCTTCCTTGAGGGAAAATTGCTGAGGGATTTAATATAACTTGGAGCTGTGTGCCCCCCACCCCTTGCTTTATAATGGGGATGGGACCCCGGGACAGCTTCCTGCTCAACCTTAGACAGGGGGTCCCTCCGGAGAGGCCTCCTGTGGGCCCCAGGAAACAGACTCTTTTTCCACTGCAACACACACGTCCCTCCTGCGGCCTCAGAGCATGCAGACTTCCCTGCTCTGCAGTGGGGACACCGGCGGCTTCCCTGCCTCCGGAGCAGTTCCGAAGCGTCTACCGGAGAGAGCCTCCTGCCCACGGCCCCCGGTGCCCCCAGATGTCGCCGCGAGCCCCGGTGTGCGGTTGCTTGTGCCTCGAACCCACCGCTCATCCTACATCTACATCGGGGCTTCCGCTTCCCACCTAGGGCCCCTGGGTAGGCGGCTCCCAGGACGCAGGGAAAAGCGCTCGCTGCGTTATTGGAAAGGCGGTGGCCCGTGACCCCAGGGAGAGGCACGGACCTCCATAGCTTCCTAACCCGGCCCCAGGGGTTTCTACAGACGCACCACCAGGGCAGAAAGAGCAAGTGTGTAAAACTGTGAGCGGATGAGCAGGGTGAGACCTCATGTTGCAGACGGACCAGCGAAAGCTGAACCCGCCTGTCCGGATTCCTGGGGGCGCCTCGGGCAGAGTCCTTCCTCCCGGGCAGGGCAGGAATCTGCGGGACAGGCCTTGTGACCAGCTGCTATCGGACAAGGCGAGTCCTCACCCCAAGATCCCAGGCAGACGGCCCGGAAGATGGAATCCACAGCCGCCTTGGGGAAGAGGAATTCTGTTCCTATTGACTGCATCAGGGAAGGGGCTGTGAGCCGGAAATCACAAAAGCCAAAATAGGCCTGTCCTTCTACCAGGCCTTCTGCTGATGGGTCAGCAGCCAGGCTTTCATTGTGTTTGTTTTTGCTGCCAGGGATGGAAGTCGGGACTTTGCACTTGGCAGGCTGCAGCACCGCTGAGCTAAATCCAGGCTTTTCACAGACTGGCCCTCTAGGTGCATGACCCAAGCGTGGCAGGGTGGATCTTTTCCTAGGCCGAGGAGCAGCTCCCCCAGACCTCTCCCTCCCACACCCACCTGCCCCTCAGATTTCATTCAGGATGAAATCTTAGTGTCCCCCAAGGTGGGTCAGAAGCCAAGAGCCCTGAGCTGAGGCGCCTGGAGCCTCAGTGCCATGCCCCTGCAATCTGTGATCACAAAATATGGCTGGGCTCAGCTGTTTAAATAAAACACTAACAAATTCATTACAGGAAAAGACGCGTTGCCCCGCTGGGGGTTTAGCTCCGTGGTGCCACCACCTTCCTCACAAGCGCAAGGTCCCAAGTTTGATCACTGGTACCCAAAAATAAAAAATTTAAAAATTAAAGACCTTCGATCCTCCTCCTGCAAAGTGCTCTGCAGACCTGGAGACACTGCTCCCACTGTGCCTGACACTTCCGCAGCAGCTCCAGGGGTGCTCCTTTGTGTGTGGAGATCGCTGGGGCTGCTGAGCTCCGCACAGAGAGGCGGCTCCTGAAGGCGGGGGCGTCCTCACCCTCCTTACTCACAGCGTCTGGCTCTGCATGGCTTCTGGCTCTTCCCCAACGTCAAAATAACCGTGACAGCCCGGGATTTAGCTCAGTGGTTACGCCGCCTGCTTCACAAGCGCAAGATCCCGAGTTCCATCCCTGGTACCAAAAACAACAAAATAACCATGAAAGGTGAATGTTTTCAATCAGTTCAGGACATCGAGGCAGCCCTGACAGCACCACTAAAGACAGGACCGAGGACTTCGCTTCCAGAAGTGCCTCAGAAAGTGTGCGGAGAGCTGGAATGAGCCGGGGGAGAGTTTACAGGGGCACTCATGGCAATGTGATTTCAGGATTCATCGTAGTCTTTTATCATACCTCGTAGCACGCAGAATCCCGCTGCCTGCGCTGCCAGCTTCAAGGGCCAGGTGCCGGGGCGGCTGTGGAGAGAGGCAGCTGGGCACGAGGGGTGCAAAAGCTGGGCCGTGCTCTCCACCAACTCTGTGTTGGCACAGGTGCGCTCAGGGCCCATCTGGAGGGAAGGTGACTGCGGCTTATGCTTTAGTCGCCGCAGTCTGGGGAGGCAGGCTCTCTGGGTTTCCAGGGTGTGCCGGCGGGGAGCCCTTCACCCAGCTCTCAGGCATCCGTGATCCAGAGTTTGAGAACCCCTGGGGCAGATGTCCCTGAGGATTCTCAAGCCTGGCCTCACTCCGTCCTGACTGACAGGCAGGAGGCGAGGAGGTGGGAGCGCGTACAGGAGCTGGGAGAGAGAGCCCAGACTCAGGCCCAGGGGAAGCAGCAGGAGTCCTCCGTGCGCTCCCGGGCGCTCCTGTTTTTCTCACTCCCTGCCAGGGAGCTGTGGGTTTCCTGTGGATGCCGAAACCCAGGAGGAGAAAATCTCTCACTTAGAGCCAGGAACACGCTCACCTCTTCCCTCTGCATCTCCAGCCCCTTTTATAAAAAATTTTTGAGATAGGCTCTCACTGAGTCACTAAGTTGCTCAGGCTGAGCTCAGACTTATGATCCTCCTGCCTCTGCCTCCCAGGCAGCAGGAATTATGAGCACGTGAAGGCCCAGCTATAATCAGCCGCTTGTGGGAACTACCAAGGGGAGCCACCTTGGGTTGCTCCTCTCCAGCTGCTTGATGTTAGGGAGAGAGGTGCAGCTTGGGCTGAGTCATTTCCAATGCCGGATGGAGACCAAGGAGCTCCAAGTGTCCCCAAGTCTCTGAATACTTCAGGGGCCCAGGCTGGGATTGCAAAGCTGGAAAGGAGAGAAAGCAGCCGGCCAGAGAGCGCAGGTCCATGAAGGAGCTGCCGCTTCTCTGGGGAGCACAGCGGAGGAAGCGTCTACTGAGCAGTGATTGGCATGCGCTTTCATGAAATCCTGCTACTACCTCCGTTCCAGTGGGGTCCATGGTTAATTGAAATCCTGAGCAATCCGAGTCCAGATCCAAGATCACTCCGTATTTTGCAGACCGGAAACGCAGGTCAGTCAGGGGTTCTCCCTCCCGTGACTGCTGCATACTTTATGCCTCCGCTGACTCCACAGAAAGCAGACTTGGCCCCAGGACCCTGGCGCGGCGCGGCCAGAGTCCTCCATCACTTAGCGTGTGCTTGCGCCGTATACCTTCGTCAAGGCCGAGGGCAGCAGGGCACCCAGAGAGCTGGAGCCGGTGGACACCGCCTCAGGAAGCGGAGTAGAAGCTCTAGAAACCCAGAATGGCGCGCAGACGGGGACTCGGAGTGGCACCCGGAGGCTGCCTGGCTGGCTCGGGATCCGTCGATCGGCTAAGCTGCTGAACGGTACGACAGTGACTATTAACAAGTAACTCCGTGGCCCTCTCCTAAATTAAAATATCAAGCTCTCCGTGAATACATAGTCCAGTAAGCTCGGGAAAACAATAAATCACAGTCCACTGGACAGTGACAAGAATCTAAGATCCTGTCCTTGGCTGAGGGCAGAGGTGACACTCAGACTCCTGGATCTGGCAGGGGCCAAGGCCAGCCGGGAACTTCTAGCTTTGACCCCAGGTAGCATCGTCCACCACACAAAACAAGCGGTTTCCAAAAACTTAGGCTAACACCTGCACGTGGCTTCCTGGTCTCTTTGCTGTGTTCTGTTTATCTCCCTGGCTCCGGTACCTTGGGGAGGCGTCTGGCTGGTGTGTTCCCAGGCTTCCCAACCCGTCTCAAAGCTGACAGCAAGCTTTGCCTCTTCTGTCCGGGTTCCGCTGTGTCCTGAACACTTGGAGTAGTGACCTGGCAGGTGAAGAAAAGGTTAATCAACGTTTGTAAAAGGAAATCTGGGAAGGGGGGAGGAAGTGAATGAAGCCCCATCCCTGGCTGCTGTGTACCAAGAACTCTCGATTTGATCATCCTGCCTTTTCTTTCTTGTTAATTTACACCTTGCTTTATTTCTAAAATGCAGCCACATGCATGGTAAGACCTATTTCCAGTGAGGAAACTCAGACACGGAAAGGGAAAATGGTCAGGACTCAACCAGCGTGTAGCAGGGCAGGATATGAATCTGGTACTGGTTCTTGTGCCGGCCATACTCTCCCCTCTAAGCAATCTGCTGGTGGAGATGAAGCACTCATTCCTTCAACGCCTATTTATTGAGTGTCAGCTCTATGCTAGGCATAGCTCTGGGCTTTTGGGTTATTTCAGTAAACAGCACAAATCAAACTCCCTGCTCTTGCAGAACTTAACATTTCATAGAGATCTAAGATTTCAGCCATGGGTAACCCAGGAAAGAGCAATGGGGTCAATATGAAGGCAGAGGGCCCTCTGGGGCTGTGGTCCTGGGCTGAGCTCCACTGTCTGACTGCTGGGCTGAGCTTTGTGGACAGGGCAAGGGCAGGGTCTCTTCCCCGCCCATTCCCACAGGAAATCCAAGCTTCAGAGTCTTCTGATCAGAATCACATCTGGAATCCAGTGAGCCAGTTCCCAGGCTGCTTATGAATCTCTAGAAACTTCATACCTGCCTCGAGCTCTGGCGTAGTTTAGATTTGGAGAGGGGGCATTCTGGCCAGGTCTGTTCAGCAGGCCTTGCAGTCCCAGGTCGGGGACTTTGGAAGAATCTGAGTGGGTGAGGGCTCGGCTGTTGGTGTCCTGTCTGGGCCTTGACTCAGCCCAGCAGAAGGCTTCCTTAGCAGTGTTGCAGGACACAGGTGTCAGAGCAGGAGCCTAAGAGCACATGGGACTCTGTAACCTTTGATAGCTTCCCTCATCGCTTGAGATGGTCACGACCCTCCAGCCTGCCGCTCTAGAGTCATCCGTTGTCATTGTACACTACCATCACATCCTCCCCTTAATGGCCGACTGCGATCACACCTGTGGGTGCTGAGCTTTCTGCCCAGATGCCCTTGGCCTTGTCCTGTCCTCTGTCCTGTGAGCTCCTCATAATGAGGCAGCTGCAGCACCACAAACCCAGCGGCCCCTCCATCCCCCCGGCTCTACTGTGCTCTCCCGAGTCAGGGTAAGTTTACCTCACACCTGCCTGTTGGTGCAGTGTGGAATTTGCTCACTGGATTGTGCCATTCTCCGAGGTCAATCTTGGTGTTGTCAACCTAAACGGCGGCAGAGAGAGGCTCTGTGCTTCGCGGTGGGAATCTGGGTGCCATGGTAAATGATGGGAGTGTTCAGGGAGGCAGAGGGAGACCAGAGTGTTTAACATAAGAGGAGCGTTGCAGGAGTTGCTTTGAAACAATTACCCTTGGCTTCAAGGATCAATAAGGGTGGCATCGTTCCAAGGTTGAACAGGCAGTTGCTAAGCAGACGTCTCTGTAGAAGCGTATTTGTGCAAGGTTGTGGTGGCCTTTGTGCAAAGTTGTGGTTTTGACAACCTCCTCTCTTGAAAGTTCCTGTCGCTAGGCAATCTTCTCCAGGACCTGCCCTTGGGAGCCTTCGCTGAATCGATTAGTGTGCGTGTGTGTGACACGAGTGGCTCCATTCTGCTTGTGATAACTTCCCCACTGCGAATCACTCTGCGTCCTGAGAGCCCAGAGGAGCAGCATGCGGGGCCAGGCTCTGAGAAGTCCCCAGAGTGTGGCTGCGCTGGGGTTGCGGTGCTGTATGCAAGGCCCTAGGTTTGATCTCCAGCCCTGCAATAAATAAGTAAATAAACATCAAACATTTTTAAAAGGGAATTTGTTTAGTGAGTGAAAGCTCTGGCCTGGGCTGGTCTGCAGCAAGGGTCCATACAAAGGTGGATGGGAAAAAAGTAAAACAAAAATTTACTACATGTGACACCTTTCCAAAAAACTGGATGGGGTGCCCTGGCAGCTCACCTGCTATGGACAAAAATATTTAATGCAGTACTTAAAAAGTCTGCACTGATGCCCAGAGCTCCATGAGAACCCATCTCAAAATGTCAAATCAACATGGGCTCTGCCCCTAGTCCTGGCACTAAGTACTGAGCACAGTCCATGCTGAGTGGAGGTCCTGCCACTGTGAGACTGGACAGGAGGACAAGGACAGAAAGGGGAGAGAAGGGGCCAGAGACCTGGAAGGTGGTGAGTTTATCAATCGGGGCCAACCAAGCCACTTCTGGCTGATCTTCAGTAAAAGCAACGCATGGGTGGCTCTGGGCCTTTCCAGGCCAAGGGGGGCCAAGGCCCAGTTGGGGCGCTGTGGCTGGCACCTGGCCCTGCCCACACTGCTGCTACTCCTGATGATCTCATTGCCTGACTGTCCTCCCTGTGTCAGAGTCCTATGCACGAGAGGCTGCATCCTCAGTGGGGCCAGGCCCGCGGGTGTCCCAGTGAGAGGGACGTCGCTGTCACTGCGGCAGGTACTGCAGCCTGAGTTCCATCACTGGCCCACAAGAGGGAGTCTGTCTGGCTGGAAAAGGGGTGCATGGTGGCCATAGGTTACTAAACAAAGGACACAAAATAAAGGGAACATTGGATTTTCCTGTATGGCAGCTGTTTAAAGTTATTAGTTAAAATAGACAACTCTGGAGACGGAGCTTTGAAAGGAATGCTTTAGAACAAGTTCCACAGAGCCTTCCCTTCCTCCCTTCCTCCCTTCCTCTCTTCCTTCACCCGTTCTTTCCTTCTTTCCTTCCTTCCCTTTCTTCCTCTCTCTTTCCTTCCCTCCCCCTCCTCCTCCCCACCTCTCTCCTCCCTCTCCCTCTTCCTTTTTTCTTCTCTTGGATCACTCCAGGATTGCTTCCAGGACTTCCTCGGATCCCCCCAGCCTTCAGCTGCTGCAGTCCCCGATGTGAAGAGGTGTGGTGTTTGCAGAGAACACGGACACACCATCCTGCAGCCTTTAAGTCCTCTGTTGATTACCTGTAATACCCGGTGCAATTTCAGTGCTGTGTAAAGGGGTTTTATGTTGTCTTGCTTAGGAAAGAAAGGCAAGGAAGACTTCTGTGCATGCTCATAGTGTGTCCGCGCCACACCTACTGTGTAGTGCTCATCGGCATCTTCCATCTGTGGTTGGCTGAGCCTGTAGACCTGCAGCCTGACTGTGCTGATTCGGCTTCACTTCCAGGAGTGTGTGGCCCAGGTGTGCATGTGAAGGCCAGGGCACTCGTGGGTGCTTTTCCATGGGGAGGGCAGCCATGGAGAAGGGTTGCCTTACCCTGCACAGTGTACTGTTGCCAGAAGGCTGCTCATCCTGGCAAGGGTCAGAGCTTCACCGTCATTTGGGCTGCTGGTAGCTTCATGCTGTTACTTTACTCACCTTGCCCAATCAGCCACAGACCATGAGTCAGGAGTCCGAGTAGGTCACTGTGCTGCCCTTGGGTCAGAAGAGGTAGAGTGGTCAGGAGGAGAAAGCAGCCTCCTCCCATGTACCCCTCTGATGCCCAGGTGACACCACCAGGGGAAGCTCAAGGGGACACAGGAAGTCAGGTGTCCCGTAGGCGACTCAAGCCCAGATGGGTACTCACTGTTGCTTGGCTCTGAATCGCAAATGAGTTGTCCCTTACGAGCTCTGGAGATGTCAGATGCTTTCCTTGCAGAAGGAACAATGTGTTGAATATGGCTGCAAACAGCCATATGACAGGCTTTCTCTTTGTTGCCACCTTGGGTCCTCTGGCCAGATTTGACCTCCTACGTAATGTGAACCACACCTTCCCGGTAGCTCTAGACAGGCTGCGGGCACCTGCATTGCCCAGTATTCCAGTCACTGGCTTCCTTTCTCCTTTCTGTAGTGGAGAATTTGAAACCTGCCTATGAGGGATCCCCAGAGTCCCGTACCCAGCTTCAGACATGGTCCTGCCTGAAGTCAGTGCACCTTGCCAGGCTCACTAGTACCTTCGCATCTCCAGGGCTCCTCCCTCAACAGGGGGGTTTTCGTTGAAATGCCGTTTTCACTTCCCTTGGGGTTTTCTCCCCTCTTCCAGTTAGGTATCCCTAAAAGCAATGAATTCTCTCTTTAGGTTTTTGCATTTTAGTACTTTAAGCATCATTAAATGGCTCTTGAAATATTATGCAGAACGATATGCATATAGTCGTTCACTTCTACAAATTCTTAACTCTGTTCTTTGGTCTCCGTTCATCTCTACCCTGTTGTCAGGGGCCTTGTGTCCCAGCTCTTTGATCATTGCTTTATTGTATTTTGACAGAGCCAGAGATTTGTTGAAGTTCTTCATCTTGCATTGTCTTTCTAGATAATTATCTTTTAAATCTACCACCACCGTACTTAGTAGAGTTTAACTGACCAACTCTGTAGTATGTGAGCAAAGAGTTTCTTTTTGGGAACAGGTCCCTAAATGTCAAAGACAGGGCCTACCTGCTGTAGACTAAATGCTTAGCCTTGCCATGCGTGACAGTTCAGATCTATAATCCTAGCTGCTCAGGAGGCTTAGGTAGGAGGATCAAAACTTTGAGGCTAACTTGGGCAACTTAGCAAGAGCTTGTCTCAAAATAAAAACTAAAAAGGGCTGTGAGTGTAGCTCAGTGGATGAGTGCTTGCCTAGCGTGCACCAGGTCACTAATACTGCAGAAAGAAAAGAAGAAAGGGAGGGAGGGAAGGGAGAGGAAGGAAAGACAACCCCAGTTTCTTGGTGTGGCTTCCTAGGAGGGAGCTCTGTGGACTGGACAGGCCTTTGTTTTGATGGTCTTCTCTCTTCTACCATCTTCTCGCTTCTCACCTGCTCAGGTCTAGTTTAAAACCCTTTCCCAGTGAGACCTCCTCCAATCTCCCACTCTGAAGTCTCTCTTCTTTATGCTCTTGCTCTGCTTCCGAGCTCTGACTGACTTCCCATGTGTATGGGTGCGTGTTTTCATGTCTGTTGTGTATCGTCCATTCTCCTGACTAGAACAGTGGCTCCATGAAGCAAAGGGGCATTGCCCTGTTCACGAGCAGATCTCAAGAGAGAGTTCCCACCAGGCTGGTTGGAGCATGCCGTGGACACTCAGGAACTGCTGGATGAATGAATAAGTGAGTTTGTGTCTCCTACAAATAATCACTGAGCAATAATTTCTAAAGCACTTTCTTGAGATTTTGCTCCTTAAGAGCTGGATTAGCAGTGTGGTTGAAGGTCTGGCCTTTCAGGTTGGTGGGCTAGAGCAGACTCTCCCACAACCGTAGAAGGAGCCAACTCTGCTGACACTTGATCTGGTCCTCCAGGTGGTGGGACAGAAGCTTTCTTTTGTTTAAGCCACCCCACCTGTGTTACTGTGTCATGGCGGCCCCAGGACACCAATACCGACAGACATCTTGCTACGTGGTTCCATGACACGACGCACACGGACATGTCTTCCTACACAGCGCTCCACTCCACACGGAAGTGTTGATTACGCCCACTTTTCTTCCTGGACTGTGGACTGCATGGGGCAGGACCACCTGAACTCCAACACCTAGCACCGTCCTGGCACCTACTGGATACTCAACATATTTTTGTTTACTTTACTTAAGATAATACTTTCTAGTGTTATCTTGAATAGTAAGTGAAATATATACGTAAGGTGCTTAAAATAATGGCTGTACTCATGAACGGTAACTATTGTTCTTATTATGGAAGTAAGAGAGTAGAACCTGGGTCTGTGAGTCTCAGCGTCCTCCTCTGATTGTGGAGATAACAATGCCCACCTCGTGAGGCTTTCACTGAATAAGGGAATGTGTACCCATTTACAGCGGCACAGATCATAACAGCAAAATCTTGGAAGTGGTCTATGTGTCCATCAGCAGATGAGTGGATAAAGGAAAGGTGGTCTTTACACACGAAGAGTACTACGCTGCCATAAAGAAGGGTCAGTTTGAGTCACCTGTAGGAAAATGAACTCGCCTCGAGACCATAACGTCAAGTGAAACAAACCTGACCCACAAGCCTAAGTCGTACATGGTTTCTCTTATATGAGAAATCCGAAGTATAAATAGAAGAGCAAAATAAAAGACAGATAAGAAGTAGAGAGGTGGAGCTTTCTTGAACGGGAGGGAGACGAAGAGATGGAGAGGGTGAGGAAAAGAGAGGCAGGGGATGAGGAAGGAGTGAAGATGCGTCCTGTCCACCACCCGCTCCGCTCGAGGGACGGAAAAATTACGCACCGCAAGTGGACCCGTGTAAAAGGTTAGAAAAATCTTTAAAAAAATAATTAAATAAGAGGATTGTTGAAATTACTTCACTCAGTGCAAGTAGAAAGTCAATGAGGGGCCCTAACAGGTATACAGAACTGCCCCTTGGATGCTCTTCATCGATCTTTGAAAGCATTTCTGCTGTTGCTGCATTGACTTGTCTTCTTAAGAGCGTGTGACTTCATTTTGTTGTGCCTTCCATTCTTCAGACGTTCACCGAAGGCCTATTATGTGCTAAGCAATTTCCCACAGTGGGTGTCACAGTTTGAATCCCTCCAAAAAACTCATGATGAAATTTAATCCCCATTGGATTAAATACCATCCCGTTGGATGGGATGGTATTAGGCGAGGGGTCTTGTCTCAGGCGGGGCTGGTCTGATGGCTGGATCAGCGCTGTCATCCCGGGCTCCGGTTGGTGACAGGGACATGTAGCTTTGGTGTAGAAGGAGCTCTGCCGGGTTCCTGCATGCTCGCTTGCCTCCTGCTATGGGATGACACAGCACGAAGGTCCTTAGCAGAGGGAGCCCCTCTCCCTCCTGGAGTCCCAGGCCTTCAGAATCTTGAGCCAAAGAAACTACTGTCTGTAATCTACCCAGTGGGGGAGGGGGATCCCATGATAGCTGTGGAAATGGACTAAGACAGGGTTTGAATTAGTCAGCTTTCTCATCCTTGAAACACAACACCTGACACCCACAAGATAAATGAGGAAAGGTTTAATTAGGTTCATAATTTGAGGGATTCATTCCAGGGTTGGCCAGCTCCAGGGCAGGAACATCACAGCAGACAGACGGTGTCGCAGAGCAGAGCTGCCTAGTGCACTGCAGTCAGGAGGCAGGGGACAATGGCAGAAAGGAAGGGGATGGGACCAGACACAGACCCAAGGCCAGGCCTCCATGACCATCCAACAGAAGCTCCACTCCACTACCCCAGGCGATTCCAAGGCCGAACAGTGTGACCACGCCAGTAGTCTGCTGCTATGTCACTCCCAGACCCCACAAACTTTCCCTTCTGTGTTGTTCCACGAGCCGAGCGTCTTGATGAGAAGTCTGAAATCTGTCTCTTTTGTGACACCGGGCAAGTCACTTATCCTCTGTGTCTCAGCTTTTCTGCCTGTCCAATGGACCTCATAATAACTCGCTAGGTTTGTTTTGAGGGTTACAAAAGAAAGTAAGTCATCATCAACTCCAGAAATTCTGTAACCAGAGAAGCAGAACTTACCTGCTCACAGGGTCAGGTAAGCAGCATAGTGGCCCAGCAGCATCAGTGAGCAGGTAAGGACCCTTCTGTTCATGACCACAATCCTTAGCATTTGACAGAACTGCTCCCTGGGACCCCTGGGAATATATACGAGAAGATCCCACTCAACTCAAAAGAAATTTCACTTGTGACTTAGAAAGAAAATCTGGGGCCGAGGATGTAGCTCAGTGGTTCCACTGTCAGTCTCACAAATATGAGGACCCGAGTTTGATCACTGGCTTAAAAACAAAGAAAGAAAAGAAAATCAAACCCTAAGCTTTGAATGCTTTTGACTATCATGGTTAGGGGGACATCTGCAGGGGGAGATGCCACAGATGTCTTTAAACATCCTGCTGTGCACAGGACTGCCAAGCAAGGAGTTATTCAGCCCCCAATATCAATAGTGCTGAGATTTAAAAAACCCTGAACCACACCGGGTTTCTCAACTTATAATCGTTCTTCCTTCCATGATGTTAAAACAATTTTGGAAATCTCAGTCCAATTTTGCCAGTGTTATTGGATCATGCAAGGCAGCCTATTTCTTCCCCCACCTCCAAACATAGCTCTTGTGAGTATCCTCCATTTATCCAGTCCTGCTCCGGTGCTATAATGATGGATGTTTTGTCAATGTTTGAACTTGTTTCCCACCTTCCCTGATTTTTAAGGACCTCGTGTTTGTGTTAAGGGTGCAGCTCAGCGGCAGAACATGTGCTTAGCATGTGCGAGGCCCCGGTTTGGATCCCCAGTACCACAAAACAAAACAAAACAGCCAGTGGACAAAACCAAAAAACCCTTATGCTTATCAGTTGAAAAGCAGCAAATCATTCTGTGTTCTCAGCAGATAAAAGGAATTCCTTGCAATCTAGCTCTTTTAATATTTCTCTTTTGTGTCTAGCAGTTGCTTAAAAGTTTGAGTAAACGATTGTGCAAAACAGTGTTGTTGGGGGAGAATTAGAAGTTGCCGGGAAGATTTGGTGAAGGCTAAGGCAGCGAAGAGGATGCTACCACAACCCCAGGTCAATATTAGCACCTCTTGAAAGGCCGAGAAGTAACTGTTGACTTCACCTTTCCAGCATTTCTTCGTATTTTACTTCAAAAATCAGTTCCATAATGCTTAACATTTGCTATTTATCTCCCCGGAGGTGAGAAGTGATGAGGCCCATTGTAGCTTCTAAATTATAATTTTCGAGGAATTATAAACACGACTCGCATGCAAATATACAGTGAACAAATGAAAGATTTCACTCAGTGTGTCAGTGAAGGAGGGAACCACAAAGACGTTATGACTGGACTAGTTCCAAGAACATTTTGAAGAGCAGATATTCGTGTACTCAACTAGAAATCTGAAAAGGAGATTTTTAACATGTGTAAAACTCATCAGTATTTTCAGATATGATGATACGTACAGAGTAGTAGTTCTTTAAGGAAAGCAGTAATGCAACTATTCCTGGGAGAATGAGACTGCTTTCCACAGAGGTAAGTTTTGAGGTTGCACAAATTACAAGTTCCTGTCTAAATGCGTATGGGTTATGAAAAAAGCAGATAAGTCTAGAATCAGTACAGGCGCACTCTCCTGCCTACCCCTGCAGCCCTCTCATGCTTCAGTTAGAAGGAAGCTCATTTTCCTTGAGGAAAGTGAGATGAAGGACGCTGACATTTTATAA
The DNA here is from genome assembly GCF_012274545.1 of Fukomys damarensis. NCBI lineage: Eukaryota > Metazoa > Chordata > Mammalia > Rodentia > Bathyergidae > Fukomys > Fukomys damarensis. Next base: position 10,354,193 of record NW_022900947.1, on the reverse strand, counting down.
AATTCTCTGCCTGTCTGCTGCTCCTGTAGTTACTAAAGGCACCCCAGAGGCTCGGCTTGAGTTAATGCTTACTAAACGTGATGTCGGAGCAAAAGGCACAGGGGAAAGCTGGTCTGGGAAGGGAGGCATTTATCTGAGGAGCTCATGACTAGAAGACAGGTTCTAATGCACAGAGCATGGAAGGGGACCATGCCTGCTCCGTTAAACTGTGATTAAGTTTTCCAACTTCTCCCTACCTCTCACCCCTGAGGCTCTGCCATGGCGTGGTCCCTTTCAGTTCTTTTCTCCCTTTATTCAGACTAGATGAGAGTTTTCACTTCCTCTGCCTTTGAATTAGTGCACAATGGGCTTGACTGGTGAATTACAAATCATACCTGAGGGTGCTGAAATTACAAGAAGAGTGTTTTATTGGCTTTTGGTTATTAAATACCAGCAGTGTTACTTTTGGCATTCAAGCCCAGAGGCAGGAGAGAAAAACAAGCAAGAGGAACAGAACATCGTCAGGTAAAACATTTACAAGAGAGACATGGCTGCATGAAGTTCCCTCACCCCTGCTGTTACACAAATCTCAGTCTTACCAGGGCAGAGCAGTGTTAAGACGAGGAGATTCTTTCTCTGAAAAGTTGTATGCCATCATGTTTTTCACTGATACAAAGAGTATTTTCATTGCTAAACACATTTATTTTGCTGCAATTGATCATAAATAAGTCACTAAAAGTTTCAGTCTGCCACAGATGCATCTGGATCATGTGCTGTCCATCAGGTGGCATCTCGCACAATGTACCATTTTTCACCCCAGTCACAGCGCATGCATGCACACACACACACACACACACGTCTCCCAGGTATTGCTGATTGATGACTGCTTCCCAATCCAGGCTCAAAACAGTTGGTTTGGGCCCTCCAGGGTCCGTGTCCCTCTTCAGTCCCAGGTAAATGGGAACAAGGTCCCAGCAGGTGGCACACTGGTCACCCTAGGAGGGCTGTGGTGGCCTTGCTTGGCTCTTTTGCTGAGATTCACCATGGCGACCGCGGGCAGCACAGTGAGGACCCCAGAGTGGCAACTGAACTGGGAATCTGCAAAGCCGAACTTGTTATTGAACATGTTATTCATGGTAGATAGTGTCACGTTAACTAGCATAATGTACTCATAAACCTATTTTGTGGTAGTCCTAATGACTCAGAGAAAAATGGCTAACACCCTCATGAGAAAGGGCTTGTCAAGGTGAGAGGGGATTATGGAGAAGTTGGTGATGACCTCGTCTACTCCGACAATAACTAACCTGAGTTAACACCACTTCCTGGAGTCGGGGACCAACCCCCTCCCCGGCCTTGGACATGTTAAACAGCCCCTTCACTGGGCTGCCCTCATTTTTTTCTTTATCACGGTGACTGTTCTGCCTATGGAGCAGCTGTCCACTCTGCCTTCGGTAGTGATGGGAAGAGCCTGTGTCTGTGACATCTGGAATGGCAGCCATGAGCCCTGCATGGTCGCCAAGCAGGCCTGAGACACCAGTGAGAACTGTGAAGCCCAGGGCCGCACCAGCAAAGCAGAGCCCACGAGTCTCGTGTCCCGCCGCCCTTTCCGAAGACCTCACTGTCTCAGGACTAGACTTCTCTCATGCAGGACAAATGAGTGATTTCGGAAAGGAACATCTACTTTTGCAACTCAGGACTATGAATATGTGAATGGGAGTAGACATCATCACCCTCTCTGATCTTGCAGACAGCAAGTGAATAGACATTTATTCGCCCTGTAGGTTCGGGGCTCCCGGCCGAATCACACAGAACAAATCGTACGATTTTATCACTGACTACCAAGGCTGCCCAGAAATATCTCACCCATGTCATCCGTACGGGTTCTGTTTTACTTATCGAATATCTACAATGGTCCAGGTCAAGCAGGTGCTGGAAAATGCATTCCAAACAGTTGAAGCATTCAGTGCCCTATGAGAAGGCAGATGACCAATGCTTCCAGTCCAGTGCAGCAGTGGCCAGAGTTTTGCTTATTTCTTGGCATGCTGAGTCATGGGCTCCAGACGGCAGGGCTCCCGGGCTTCACTTACTACCTGTGTGATCTCAGGCAAATTACTGAACCTGTTTTAGCCTCATCTTCATGATGGAGATAATAACAACATGATTTCCTGCTCCTGTGGTTGCTAAGGTTACATAAAAACTCAATTAGAACATTTGGCAGAGTGGCCGGCTCAGAGTAAATGCTCATTACGTGTTGCTGCTCACCACTACTGCTATTCTTGTCCATTGAGATTATCATTAGGAAGGGAAACGAGCCTTGTGAATCGTAATTGTCTTCATTTTGCAGACAAGGGAGGCTGAGGCTCAGAGAGATGCAGCAGCTGAAGGGACAGTGATCAGTGGGACAGAACCAGACTTGGAGGCCCAGCAGAGAGAGTGGGTCTCACAGGAGAGAACTCACCTCAGTCTGAAGAGCAGGTGACCTGTGGGCCCAGAGCCTCAGGGGCTGTGGAGGGAAAATTCAGGACTGACTAGGAGCCAGTTTCAGTGCTACGAACCTTGCTGTGTGCTCTAGCATAATTTCAGAAGTTTCCTGAATTGCAATTTCTTGTCCTGGAACTATGCACATTTCAAGATCAACGTAAACTTTGAACGTAAACCATACTCCCTACTCCAGCACCTCCTTCATGTTAGATCCTAGGGTAGAAAAAGTGCTGCATAGCTAATGTTCCTTTCCACCGTCCCTCAGTCCATCCCTCCATCCCTCACTGCTTCTGATCTACTTTTGTCCATCCTTCCGTCGTCCGTCCATCTGCCAACTATAGCACGAGCACTGCCGAGTACTAGCACTGTCCTGAAAGTACTTTTCTTCCCTGAGTGTTATTTTTCCTACCAGACAGCGCAGTCATCCCTGGCATCAGGGGTGGGTTAATTCTGCGACCCCCCTCACATACAAAATCCTCAGGCGCCTATACCCCTCTTATAAAACGGCATAGTATTTGCATATAACCTATGCGACTTTTCAGGACACTTTAAATAACTCTAAATTGCTTCTGATACCTGGCACAATGCAAATGCTATATAAGTGTTATGATCAAAACATATGGTGGGTGCTGAAATTTTTAAAAATTCATTACCTTAAAACATGCGTTACTATTAATCCCCCTCAGAATACTCTTTCTCACTTCTGATACACTTATCCCGTTGTTCTTGTCACTTTCTGAAGTAGTTCTGGAAGTCTTCTTCCCTGAGCACTTTTAGTTATGCTGTTCTGGCTGCCTTGATGACCTGAATCAAATAAAAATGTCACCCTTACCCTTCATGGTCACTTTGCCTTTGGGGAAGAGCCAGAGGTTGCACAGTGCCAGGTCCCGTGAATAAGCTGGATGAGAACATAGGGTTTTTCCCAGCCTGCCCTTTCCTTAGAGGGCACACCGTACAGCAACCACCCTAGCTTTTAAAATCACACCTTGTGAGGACACTCACGAAAGAGCACTTCCAGAACTGCTTCAGAAAGTGGCAAGAACGAGGGATAAACCTGCTGGAAGGGAGGAATATTTTGAGGGGTCAACGTGTCTTTCTCTGTAATAAATTTTTTTCTTTAAATATTCGTTGTCTGTTTTGATCATACCTCATAAACACTAGTTATACTGTACAGTTCAGGGAATGATGACCAAAAAAAAAAAATTTAAAGGTCTGTATGCTAAGGACGCAACTATTTTCCACTCACTTCTCTCGAATCCACGGACGTGTGCAGACAAAAAGAGCCACTGTATTCTCAATTCCAGATAGCAAGTGGTGAGTGCGGACGTGGCGCCCGGTGTGAGCGGAGCCTCAAGGGTGCCTACTTCTGGCAGAAGCTTTCCACCCGCTCGGTGCGGCACCAGCTGGGTGAAGAGACAGACGTGCACCCAGCGGTAGGATGTGGTGTGCTCTGAACTATAGCAGACACCCTTTTCACAGCTCAACCCTTTTTATAAGTCCAGTAAGTAAGCAAGGCGAGGGACACTCACTAAAGAACCAAACTAGTTTTGTTGTATTTTGTGTGGGTGCAGCGAGGAGAACACAAGGCCAGGTGCATGGTACCCAAGAGCTAAACTACACCCCTAGCTCCTGTGGTTCAGCTTTGTTTTAGTTTTGCTTCACAAACAAGGCAAACAGAGTCTAAAGGCCCGGAGGAGTCTGGGGAAGCTCCTGGGAACCTGGGGTTTTCGGGAAGGTAGTCGAGGAGAGGGCTCTGAGCCGGCGCGGGGCGACAGGTCTCGAGCGGGGCGTTCAGGGGCCGGCTCTCAGCGCAGGAAGTAAAGTTCCGCCAGGTCCGGGTGGACGCGCTCGGGGCAGCCGGGCCTCCCGCTCGGCCAACCAATCAGAACGCGGCCGGAGGCCGAGGCTTAGCGATATTTAAATTACCGTGTGGGTCGGGACCCGGCACCTGGCCCCGCGCTCAGCTCGGCCACAGCCAGTGAGTACGTTTAAGGGTCACCCCCACCCCGCCGGCTCCATCTCTGGCTCTTGGTCGGGGGCAGGGGAGGCCGCCACAGGTCTTCGCCGGCTCCTGG
>NW_022900947.1:10320201-10348873 GCF_012274545.1 Fukomys damarensis | reverse complement strand
CAGGGCGCCGAGCGACCGGGGCTGAGTCCGCCCAGAGCCAACCTTGTGGTCTGCTGAGCGGAGCGCGCAGTGCAACCGACCTCGCAGGAGGGGGATCTGGGGGCGCAAAGGGAAACTGCCCGCGGCGGCGGGAGAGCACGCGCACCCCTGGCTGGAAGGACCCCCGCTCCCTCTGCGGCCCTCCTGGTTGTCCAGCCCAGAGAGTTCCAGCGTGGCCAGGATGGGGAGTCAGGTTTCCCCAGGCGCGCTGGGTGAGGACGCGCCGACCCTACAACAAAAGGAAACGTGGGCAGACAAGAGCTTCGCGGCTCTTCCTGGAAAAGTTGGGGCTCGGGGTCAGTTTCCCCTAGAGCTGGTCGGAGTGGCGAGGCGGGAGCAGAGCTCCAGGTCCCTATCTCTCTGGCTGGAGTGCCCCAGTTGGTGCTCTACTCCAGCGGCGGAGGGGAAGTGGCTAAATTGCTCCAGCAACCCCCTCCCCCAGGCGGGGGAGGATTCCCGAGGATCCAGGCTTCCCGCGCCAGCCCGCCCAGCCGCCTGTTCTTTTGTGTCCCGCAGGTCGCGACAGGCTCCTGCCCGGGAGGGAGGAGGGCCGGAGGGGCACGGTCTGGCGGTGCACTGGGGGAAAGGCCGGTAAGCAGGCTCCCCAAGTTTCCTGCAGAGACCGCTTGTCCCGGGAGCCCGAGGCGGTGATCGATCTTCCCCAGGTGCCGCCGGCCACAGAAAGGTTTACCGGGCTTTAGTGCATGCTGGCTGCAGACCGTTGTTAAGCAAGCGCACGATTGGGGCCCTTGAAGGTCCCCTCTACTCCAACACACTCCGGACTCTGCGGCAGTGAGTTGGGTTGAACCATATGATTTTTTTTTTTTCCTTCGGAGTTTTGGATATTGGCAGATTCATATAATTTAACTTGGTGACTTTGCTAATTTTCCCTCTCACACTTGTGAGTTTACTTTTTCAATACACAGGGAGCTGTTTTCTCCTTCAGGATGAGCCTAGGGACAGGGTGGAATCATTGGCTGTTTTACCTGGTAGTTCCCCTAACCAGCCAGCCCCTGCTCAGAACCCTGGCTTTGAGGTAGAGATGGCAAAATGGAAGAAGAAGCTGTCATTGTCACAGAGTTAACAAGTGGGACTGGAGACCCTGCCCGCCTCAGAACTTTGGGCTGCAGTGTGTTTAGCAGTTCCCCTCTGCCCAATTTTGCTTTCCTTAATATGTTACAAACTTTTTTTAAAAAAAAATGAATTTCCTTATAATATCCTTCCTGGACTATTTCTCTGTGTTCTAGTACAGTGACACAAACGAGTGCAATAAAGGATGGGTTGAAAAATAAAACCTTAAACCAGGTATGGTGTTGTTGGTATTGTTTGAAATGTGAAGGAAATGAGTTTTTTTGTTTTGTTTTGTTTTTGTTGTTTTTTTGAGACAGGGTCTCACTGTGTAGTTGAGACTGACCTGGCACTCACTATGTAGCCCAGGCTGGTCTTGAACTCACAGTGATCCTCTTGCCTCTCAGCCTCCCGAGTGTTGGGATTACAGGCATTCACCACCATGCCTCGCTGAGGAAATGAGTTTTTAAGGAGACAAGCACGACTTTTGGCATTGAATACTGTGTTAGAAACTGTATAAGGCGTCTCTGGGTGATTGTAGCACTTCCTGGAAGGATGGGTAGTGGGTGGCTTGGGGAAGGGGCAGGAAGGCTGGCTACCCAGGACCTGGAACCTGGGACATGTAAGAGCTGCCTGGTTGGCACAGAGATTCGACCGCTGCTGTGGAAGCTGGCCTCGGCTGTTGGCATTGCCACTGCCATTGCCAGGGTGAATCAGAATCTGTGTCAGTGGGTGTGCCAGGTGCAGATCCAGGAGACAGCATCTGATTGGTGGAGCTTGGCTCGACCCCAGGACTTACCTGGGTGGCTCAGTGACCTCACAATGAGGGGCAGGGCCACCTCCTGCAGGACTCACAAAGGTGAGTTCAGAAGTTGGGCAGCCTATCCCTCCCAGAAAGACATCGTGGGAGACAAACATGTACCACAGGAACCCTTTTACGACAGGAAGATGTTGAGAAGTTCCATCTAAAGAAGAAAGGAAATGAAGTGCCTCAGTCGCCCTGTTTTTAAACCAATGTTTGCTGAAATTCAGTTCTCTGGAGTCCAGGCTCAGAATCATGGAGGTATCTGTTTAAAACTGACCTTCTGTTTAAAACTGACCTTTTTCCCCTTGTATTCAGTGTAGTTGGAGTGAAAACTGGGAATGTACACCTTAAAAAGCAGGAAAGATAATAAGATGGGCTTATTGATTAGGACCTGTTTAAGGCATTTACCCGAGAGAGTAGTTTCCAAAGTCAAAGTTTCAGGGGAAGGTGACTCCCATGGGTGAATCCACTTGATCTCAGCCAAAAGGCCGAGAAGTGAGACCATGGGTGAATCCAGAGAAGAGGCTGTCTGTTGCCTGGGTCAGAGGGGACAGACACAAGCAATCCTATAGGCAGGACAGGCCCCATTCTTCCAGAGACTGTGAGACTACTACAGGCAAATGCTTTTTGAAAGAAAATGACTATTTTTGTTACTCCTCCCGCCCTATTTTATCTCAACACTACTGCATTGTCTCCTGCGTACCAGGCCCTGGGGATACATAGGTGAGAAAGTTAGGGTCACCCATAGCTGCTGACATAGATCAGGTCAAATCAACATGATAAGGGCATTTGGGAGCTTTTTACCTTACATCCATTATTTTACTGTCCTGCAAATGTGTCAGGGAAGCCTGAAGTGTCCTTGGAAAGAGACATGAATTGGTCAGGCAAGTTTTCCAGTTGTTAGACTTCAGCAGTCTTCTGAATTAATTGCCAGGGGAGCTTGCACCTCAAAGTGCAGATCAAGCCTCCCCCCACAAAATTAGTATTGGTCATCTGCATTTGAGGCACAAACACTTCATTTTATGCTCACATAAATGCTGGTAGCTTTAGTGTTGGGCACTCCATGAGCTTCTTCTCAGTGGCTCTTGAGAACCAGTGGGGTTGGTAGGGTGCAATGTCAGCATGATTGGCTTTGGGGTCCACCTGAGGGATGAGTGTGACATACTTCTGAGTGTGTCAGGGTGAGTCATGGAGCCTAATTTTAGGCCTTATTTGGGATCTATATCTGGTCCCTCACCCCTTACTTTCTGGCACTGTTTCCCGGCTCGGTATTCCGGCTACCATGAAGTAAACATCTTTACTCCATGATGCCTTGCCACCATGATGTGTCTGCCTTGGGGCCAGCCAACCATGAACTGAATCCTTGAAGCTGTGAGCCAAATTAAATCTCTCCTTCTTTAAATTGTGGGCATGGGTAATTGTGTCCAAGCAATGGGAACGTTAAATATTTAGGGGTTTAGTAGGTGAATACCCAGACCTTCCCTTTGGGAACAGCCATGAAAACCAAGTTGGAAATCTCCTCTTTGAGTTGACTTTCTTCAGTTGTCTGGTGTTTTCTTAATTGGTGAGATTTTAACATAGTATTGAAATGTACTTTAAAACGTAAGAGGCATCTACATTTTGGGGAAGAAGGTAAAGAAGCCTGAACTTGAAATTCCAGTTGCCTTCCAAGGCAGTGGCTGGTGTGAGGTGGTGCAGTGGTGAGTGAGAATGTCCATTTCATCTGGGACTTCCCATCTGTATTTTCACCGAGGGAGTGTGCAATTTATCCATAGCTCTCCTGAGACCATTCTTTCTGGTTATGGTTGGTGGCATTACCAGGAAGCCAGCCTTTCTCAGCCACTGAGCCTTTAATCCTGCAGCTGCTGTGGTAGAGGCTTAACTCCTTGCCCTGTCCTTCAGCAAGCAGCTGGCTAAGGTGTGGGCATGGCCTGTGTGCTTGTGGGACATTGACAAAGAGTCCTTTGGGAACTATTCCTGGGGTTGTGGTCCACATTGTGTGTGCGATGTGGTGCTGATCCTGAGGTGTGGGGTGAATGAGCTTGGTCCTAGGAACCACTTGGAGCAAAATCAACTCATGGTTTTGCTAAAGGGAGACGTTAGAGTCACACTCTATTGGTGGCTGTCTGCAGAGGTAATTGGAGGGCGACAGGATCTTAGAAGGGCAAGGGCTGGGGGCATAGCTCAGGGGTAGGGCACATGTCTAACATTTGTGAGGCCCTGGGTTCCATCACCAGCACCACACACTCAGTAAGTAAAAGACTAGAAAGTAGGGGAATTGCTATGAATTATATCTTTACTCAAACAAGTCATGGAATTATAGTTCTTAGTTGGAACTTTCTTTGACTTGGAATCTTGATAGTAGGTCCTCTGGCCTCTTGTAAAATGTGTCACTTTCTTGAGCCTCACCCCCTTGTCTTTTAGGGGCACCCTTGTGTATCTTGAAATCTGGGTATGTGTGCAACTTAGGAAACAGGCAGCGGTGTGTTGCAGAACAAGAGAACAGAGAAAGAAGAGCCTGCACCCCTGACCTTTGGGGTTTTCTGCCAGTTTGCTCATCCTCAAAAATGGCACAGGCACTTGCATCAGGATTATTTGGTGACTTCATGAGAAAGGCAGACTCCAGTGTCACGTGTCTTAAACACTTTGGCCCCGATCTTGACGCCATGCCCTTGTGGTTTGGGGGGAGGGCATTCAAAATGAGGTCAGGGAGGGAATAAGTAGAATATAAAGTAGAGTCAAGAGGTCTCCGGATTGAGGAGAACATCAGAAACTTGGAGAAAAATAAGCGTGCGGCCCATTGATGGTGGTCCCCGGAGCCCTGATGAGAACCTGAGTGGTTGACTGTAGGGACAGTCATGCTTAGGGCTTGAGTTCTGAGGACAAGCAACTGGGTCTAAATTCTGGTCCCACCAGTAATCACCTGTGACTTTGGGCAAAATCCTCTATCAATGTATTGATCTGTAAAGTGGGGTGATGCCTTACAATCATGACAGTGCCTGGGACATAGTACATGCTCAGTGAATGTTCATTTCCAAGACTGCATAGTGTTTCTCAGATCCCAGCAGAGGTCTGGGTCTGGATCTGATCTCTGCATCAGCTTTTACACTGGCACCTCCCCTGCAGGCTGTGAGTGTCCTCACCTGGATTAGCTGGAAGGGCTTCCTCTAAAGCTGGGGGTCCCTTCTTCCGGGCAGTTCCTGGTGCAGGCAGGTCACCTGCATTAGTGACTCTTTCTGTCCCTTCTCTCCCTACCAGGGACCCTGCCTGGAGTGAATGAGCCCCTGTGGAGAGTGCTCTTCTGCACCCCTAGAAGCAAACCAGCCCCGCCAGGAGGTAGAGAACCCGCGGCCCAGCAGGTCTTTCCTGCACAGGAAGGTGCTCTTGTTCCCTGGTGAAGCTACCTCATGCCTGGGAGATCGCACTAGCCATGGGCCTCACACTCGGCATCCTGCTGCTGCTGCTGCTGGCACTGGGCTGGAACTCCGTCTCAGGGGAGCAGGCTGCACCCACAGAGAGCTCTGGGCAGCTGCATTATGAATTGCCTCCAATGACATACGAGACCCCAGACTCCTACACAGCCGGGCCCATCGCCGTCCTCTTCCAAATGGTACGCAGCTTTGTCCACGTGGTCCAGCCCTACAATTTCCCCGAAGGTACGTGTGAGCTGTGGAAACAGACGAGACCACCTCCACACCACAGAGCGCCATCCATATGGAATGTATATGAGCTCTTACAGGGCGAGGTTCAAAGCGATTGATTTGCGCAGGGACAGAAAAGTTAAGAAGATGGGTACCAGCTTAATTCATGTGGCAGTAATGTGATTCTGAGGAAAGGAATCCAACTATGTCGCTCTGTTGGTTTTCGTTCTTTACCTTTGCTTTGTTTTGTTTTGGTTAAGTCAATGGAATGCTCTAAAGCACATACCAAACAAAGGGAAATCCAAGGGGGAAAGTGCAAGTTCTCAGCTGTGGAATGAAACATTAATAAGTGCCTTGCATCTGTTGGTCAAGCTGGTGCTTGACCCTTCTGTCTGTCTGTCCACGACAAGATGTCATTTTGATGCTGGGCATGGTGACGATGGGCCTGACTAAACCCATTTGCCTTATTAACTGCTTAGGTTCAAGATCTTGTGAGTGGGGAAGGAAGGGATGGCCACTTCCCAGAATTGGATGCGCGGCGCCGTTATTCTTTATGTACAGGAATGTTTCCCGCTTTGGCCTTCTCACTCTTCATTTCCTAATCATTGGAACCCAGAAGGCCTCTGAGGTGTGCGATCCCCGAACAGGACCACGAAAAGGAAAATGTTCCATGGGACGTATCTGCTAGGGTTTGGCGGACTGGCTGTTTGAATAGCTCAGTATTAGATTTAGTCTAGAAAGCTTGTCTTTTTTAATTTTGATTTTTAGTAGTGTATATTTGCAGTACGTAACGATGCCTTCACTGTGGGGGTTGGTGCATGTAACGTGAGTGACGCACCTTAGTTCTGTTTTCATCCCTCCCACGTCCCTCCCTGCTCCGTCCGTCTCTTGCTCCCTTGCCCATTTGCAATAGCTCCGTTTCCACTTTTCTCCATTTTTTTCATTCCCATTCCTTTCTCTATCTCTCCCTTTCCCCCCTTTCCTTGTTCCCCTTCCCATTTGAAAAAGATCTCTCTACTCCTTATTATTTTTTATTTTACTCTTTATTTATACAGTACTTTGGGTTTTCCACAAGAGAAACGATACAATACTTAAGCTTGTGCGTCTGATTTGTTTCACTTAGTATTATGGCCTCAAGGTGCATCCATTTACCCACGAGTGACTCAAGTGTATCCCTCTTTCCTGCAGAGGGGTGCTGCGTCGCACATAACCACAGGGGCACACCCAGGGTTATAGCAGCACAATTTGTAATAGCTACATTTTGGCAACAACTTACATAGATGAATGGATAGGCTTGTCTTTAAACTACAGAGATCTGAATACCATCATTGATTTAAAAATTCACAGCAGTCTTTTTATCATTTTCTTTGTGTGGTCAAGTATTATTCATAAAAAGAGAGAGAACATGTATTTAGTAAGCTTTACTTGCTTGCTTATGTGTCAAGGGAAGTTTAGAGGGTTTTATTAAAACGTATTTTTATTGAATTTTTTTTACCTCTATCTTAGATCAGTTAGAAATCGTTGAAGTACAGTTATCATTTTTTGTTAGTTTAAATGTCAATCCAGAGAAGTAAGTCAGCCTGCGTTCTTATTATCACTGGCAAGAATCCTGAACTAACAATGCTATCTACTGTTTATATCACTGCTCAAAAGACTAAATGCTGAAATCCAAAAGACGAAAAATAAAGTCTGCTGAGTTTATTAACACGGACTACACATTCGCTGCTCTGAATAGCTATCTCTTAGTTTATTTGTAGAATTAATATAAGTATTGTTGAATAAATAAATTACTAGTTTTTTCTAGATTTTGCTGCTCCTTTATTTAGATACAGACAAAACAAAGAATCCAGTTTCTTAATATGGATTTACAGTGGCTTCTTCAGTAAGATTTGGAACCTTCCCTGTCTGAGTCTAAGGCATATAATGCATGATTAATCCCATAATCTCCTCCCATATGTTGTTTTACTTTGACCCCTCTAGATTTCATGGGAAGGCTTTCTCAAACTTTACTATGAGGGGAGTATTTAAAGTCTTAGTTCAAATTCCAAGTGAGAAGATATCCTTTAGCTTTATACAAAACTTGCATTGGAAGGTGTTTTTTTGTTTTTTTGTATTTTTTGGTTTTTTGAGACAGGGTCTCACTCTTTAGTTGAGACTGACCTGGAACTCGCTATGTAGCCCAGGCTGGTTTTGAACTCACAACTATCCCCCTGCCTCAGCCTCCCGAGTGCTGGGATTACAGGTGTGCGCCACCACGCCCGGCTTGGAAGGTTTTGAACTACAAAAGCATTGTCAGTTGAGAAGGAAATGTCAAGAATTTAAATCCAAAATTGATCTGAGAGTGTCCGCCTGGTTTGTGCCTGGAGTTTCATTAATACTTATTACCTTGGGATGGAAGATTCCCCGAAGTTTCAGGAGTAGGTCAGTCTCACAGCTTGGGCAGAAAACTATTGGCCTGCTTAAAGAATATAGTGTGGAACTTAACAGATGACATTGAGGAGTCTTGGTTTTCTTCCACCCCATTTTTTATATTCTTTGACCTATGTTGCCAAATTTTATAATAGTCTCAGTGTGCCCTGGATGCCATATAATATAAACGACACCTAGCCGAGAATTTAGCTCAGTGGTGCCTTTTGTGCCTGCCTCATAAGTACAAGGTCGTGAGTTTGATCCCCAGTACTGGAAGAAAACAAACAAACCAATAAACAAAACACAACAGGGCTGGGGATTTAGCTCAGTGGTTCCACCACCTGCCTCCCAAATGCAAGGTCCCGAGTTCGATCTCCAGTACCAAAAGAAAAAAAATAAATAAAAAACAAAGATCATCAAACAAAACACCACATATGGGGCAGTCATGAATTTTTACATTTTGGGCCAGTGAATTTTATAGGATCATGGCTTGATATCTTCATAAGTGAAGACCCAAAAAACAGAGGAAGAAAGAGAAAGGGATTCCTGTTTCTTATGTAAGCATTTAATTAGTTTCACACATTAACCAAAACAGACGACTCCAGGATGACTATCCCATGAGTATATTTTTCACTCAAAAGAGTAGGGGTGCTTTGAATGCCATGTTCCAGAGGAGGTTGAAGACTGGAAGACACCGAACTCCCTCTTTTTTTTGCCATTGGACTGGGCGGTCTTTCACTTTTATGTCCTGCTTCCAACCAAAATGGTTTAACCAAACGTATCAGTCAGCTTTCCCTTCCCTGGGACAAGGTAATCGATACTCACCACTTACAGGAGGAGAGATTTAATTTGGCTCTCGGTCAAGAGATATTCACTCTGTGGCTGGCTCCAAGGTAGAAACATCACTACGGGGGCCAGGGATTAAGCTCAACGGTTCAGCCACCTGCCTTGCAAGCACAAGGACCCAAGTTCCATCCCAGGTACCGAAGCAAAAGAAACATCACATTGGAAGGGTGTGGGAGAGCACAGGTAGCTCACAGTGGCCAGGAAACAGCAGAACAAGTGCCTTCGCAGAAGGGGTGAGGACCACATAGAGCCCCTGAAGGTCGTGCTGCCAGGACCCAGTCACACACACCCAGAGTGTGCTCTGTGAATCCCCTGACAGCTCCCAAGCCAGTCAACTGCCGTACCAAGTTTTGCACTTGAAACTCTAAGAGAAGCCCATGTTGGATCCTGAAGGAATCAGAGAGGGAAAGGCCTGTGGAGCAGAAACACAAGACAAAGGTCTACTTCTTGGGCTTAAAAGAACAGATTAGATTGGACTAGGCACATGGGTAACCTCGAGAGGTGGCTGGATGTATGTGAGGACTTGATGAGTGTGTGTTTTACAGACGTCTGCCTGGCTTGGGGCTGCAGGAGTGGGACAGGGTGATGGATTTAGGATCACTGAGAAGAGAAACCGTACCTTGGAAGTAATTGTTGGTATGCTTGGCTCATTCTTTCAAAAAGAAAAGCTGGGTGACCAAGGACATGGAAGAAAGGGCCTCCCAGGTGGAAGGAAGGCGTTGTCTAAGGAGTGGAAGAGATGAAGGTTCCAATACGAGGTCTGTTGGCCCTTCAGGTTGCAGAATACCTGGACTGGTGGCCAAAACAACAGACATTTATTTCTGGAGGCTGGAAAGCTAGGAGCAAGGTGCTGGCAGATTTGGTTTCCAGTGAGGCCTGACATCCGGTTTGGCGTGCCTCTTCTAATCTAATTGTCTCCCACAGTCTACTCCCAAACACCATCATACTGGAGCTCACAGCTTCCACACAGGAGCTCAGCCCCTGACGGTGGGTGAGGCGGAACTCGCTGAGGTTGGAGCGAGCCAGACCTGGTGAGCGGGAGGGCAGGCGGCATTCCCTGGAGAAGTCCCTGCTTCCTGGGTGCCCTGGCTGAGAGCCGGGAGCCAGGGTGTGAGTAGAACTGGGCTCCGGGAGAGTGAGGACAAGGCAGCAGGTGGGACAGGGTACAGGAGACTCTGGCAGTGGCCCAGGAGGAAAGTGAAGAACTGAGGAGGCAGAATGTGGTAAAGAAGTGGGTGCAGGATCCGTTTTCTGTCCGCAGAACTTAATGTAAATCTTTGCTCTCACTCTTACCTGCCGGGTGCCCTTGGACAAGTCCTTCCACTCCGAGGCCCTCTTTTCTCTCCGTGTCGTGTGACCGTCATCACAGACCTCTTCAGATGACGTAGGTGAAGCCTCTGTTTAAAACTGTGCTTCCGAAGCGCAGAAACATCCTGTCATTGTAGTGATGGTTAATTTTACTATGGGAGAGAAAGAGTTGACTAAAGTTGGTGCCAAGACTGGTGTAGGGAGTGGACCCAGGAAGGATCCCTAAAATATCCTTGCTGCTGCTCCTGCAGCACCTCCTACACTGGATGGTCTTGTTGGAAGCAGTTTCACTGCTTCCGGGGCCAAGGGGGCTGTGTCGCAATGGCAGGAGCCACAGTAGCAGAGTAGGCTGTGGAGGCTGGCTCAGTACGATGCTCATTTACTGAGTGGTCCTTGAGGGCTTTGTTTTTCTCCATTTCTGTGCCCATTTCTGTGATGTCTTTCTCCATTTCCTGCTGCTCCAGTGTCTGTGGTAAGGTTGCTTTGCTGGCTATGTGTTAGTCACTGAGTTCTCCCAGCAACTTTGGGAGTTGGGTGATGAAGGTAGCTGTGGTGTTATTTCCATTTATTATGCTGTCCTCTATAGACTGGAAAACTAAGTGGGAAAGATTACGCGTTCATGACACACGTCAGCCTGCCGCAGACTGAGAAAACCCTGGCTTTCAGACCCATCCTGTCTCCTATGGTCCACGGCTACTCTGGTTTCCTTTTATTTTACTGTGGTGCTTTTAAAATAACCACTGGTTTAAAATCAAACTCACAGGAAAAGAATAGCAAAAAAACAAAAAAAAAAAAACAAAAAAAAATTTTTTTTAAGAAGATAAGTGCAAGGGCCAGAGATTTAGCTCAGTGATTCCTCCACCTGCCTCACAAGCTCAAGGGCCCAAATTCAATCCCCAGTAACAACAACAACAACAACAACAACAACAACAACAACAAAAAGATAATACAATAATCATGCATTAGTATGAAAAATAGTAATTTTTGTACATTAAAAGTGAGCATTGTAGATTACCCCATGCAGGTATTGTGTAGAGCCTTTTTCTATTTTGTGTGGCTAGGATAAATTTGGCTTAAATGAAGGCCCAGATTTGAGCCATTTTAGTGAAGAAAGCAAAAAGGGAAAAGAAGCCCTTGCCTGATTTTTAGGTTTTTGTTTTGTTTTGTTTTGTTTTTTTGGTATCAGGATCGAACTCGGGACCTTGAACTTTCGAGGCAGGTGGTGGACCCACTGAGCTAAATGGCCGGTGCCTGATTTTTAGTTCTTTGAAAGTCTCTAAAATTATTCTAAAGTCCTGCTGGCCTTCATAAGCCAAGTCTGTAACAAAGCCCACAACATGAAAGGGAGCCAGGGTACCCACAAGGTGACGGAGGAAAGTGCGGGTACTTTAAATTCAAGCATTTGGGATAGTGGGCTAAAGAGTACCCCCAAAGCCACTGAGTCCTTGCCACGTGTGTCAGAATACAGGCAAGGGAGGCTAAGGCAGGAGGGTTGCCACAAGTTAGTTTGAGGCCAGGCTGGGCTACCTAGTGAGATCCTGTCTCAAAAAAATAAAAAAGACCCTTGGCACTGGAGAGACTTCCCTGGCTCCCAGAAGGGTGGAGGTCATTTTCACCGTGGTAGTCAGTGAACAACACCCAGAGGCCCCGCACAAGGGCACCCCATGGCCTTAGCAGTCTCAGGTAACTCGGCATCACAGGCAGCAAATTACTTTTCTTTGGGATTTAAGAGCCTCTTACTCTACCCCGAGCTCCTATGGGGTGAATTACCACTGCATTCCCGGCTGCTGTGGGCCTCAAAGGAGGTAACCAGTCAGTTTTCCCTACCCCCCAAAGCCAGTTGGGGGAATCCCGTTTTCCACACTGCCCTCACAGTAATACCAACGCCCCACACCAGTAACTGGAAGATCTGCTCGGCCTGTTTCAGGCCGCCCTGTCACTCAGACCTCAGGCAGCTCAGGTCCTAGTTACAGGGACCCAGCCAACTGGCCCCATCAAGCCCAGTTCCTTTGCTAGGAGTTGATCCCCAGACATGGTAAGATGGTAGCCTGGGGTGGGTGGTCATTCCGCTGGGGAATGCTCACCTATACCCTCAAAAAGGCAGCACCCCTCTGAGGAGAGGTTACGCTAAATGTGCCCCCAAGCCCATGTAAAACACCTACTTTATCAGTAGTCAAAACACCCTGAGAATGTCATCTAGTGTGATATCTAGATCTGAGTTACCTGTGAGGCGTGGTGCCCACCTCCCCCTGGGGGCAGAGCCCTCCGTCCACTTTGATACCACTGGCTCTCGGTCCTCCACTTCTTTTCCCTCCTCTTGGGCTCTAGCTCCCAATACCTGTTTGCTTAGGCCAGGGGGATCCTCAGTAATGGGCTCGGCTCGCCATCCTGCTGAACTACCCTGCCTTAGGAGTTTAGATCGCCCTTTTCTGTTCCTCAGCCTTCGAAAGCTAAACTTGGAGAAAGGCAGCCTAGTACAATACCACCTCCTCATTCACAGACCGGTAAGAGGCTCTTAGAACCTTTGGAATTCCAAGAGCCATGGGACAGTGTCTTTGGTCATTCATTCAGAGCTCTTCCAGGAATGCGGCTTCAGGCTGGAGAGGTAGTTTAGTTGGGGACCTCCCCCAGCCCTGGGCAGGGCAGGTGACCAGAAGGACCCAAGGGTACAGGGTTGGGATTCCCCACACCCACACCCAGGGCCCTCTGGGATGGGAAGGTGGATTCCTTGCCCTGAATATCTCTTCATCTGCCTGGTCACCTGCATCCTTTATGATGTCCTTTGTAATAAACTGATAAATATAAGAAAAATCTAGCCTAAGTGAAGACCCAGATTTAAACCATTTTAATGAAGCAAACAAAAGGGAGAGGAAAGCGCCCTCATCTACTTTGTAGTTTTAGGAAAGTATGTAAAATTATCCTGTGCCCCATTTTGATGTAGTTTTTAAAATCAAATTTTAGGAAGGTTGACTTAACCCTAGAAGCATTTGTGGCAAATTTGATTCCCCCCGGGACCTGGTACCGGTAGGCGTGGTGCTGGTAGAGGTGGAGACAGAGGGGAGATAGTGGGTTCCTGGGGAGTCTGGGGTGCAGCCAGGAATCAACAGTAAGTGTGAAAGCTCTGTCTGTTGCCAGTGAGGCACTCACTAGCTAGGTTGATGGACCCCAGCTGCCTCAGTGAGGCTCAGGGTCCCCGGCCCCACAGTCCTCATAGTAGGGGGCCAGGTTGCCTACACCATAGATTCTAGGCCGGGCTCCTGGAGGGTGGCCAGTTCTTTGTCTCCTGGTCCTAATTCTTAATTCTAAGAAGCTCTGCCCTCCCACCCCTGGGACAGTCACCCAGTAACTGGCCAGGGTGGTGCTGTGTGGGCCTGGCAGCTGTGTGCCATCACCCTGGCACCCTGGCATCAGAGGTGGAGGGAAGTGGTTCCTGGGAGAGGGGTGGCCGCATGGACAGCCCAGCAGGCTTGTCGGTGTAGTTGTCCTTCTAGAATTGTCTCCAACATGCGTATGCTCCTACCTGACCCACGTAAAGCCAGCATTGCCCCCCAATCATGTGACTCATGTTGGCAGTGGGCCTTGCCATAAGTAAGATCACAGAGGGAGTGGGAGAAGGTACACATTCCTCCCTCCTGTGTTGGTTACTGTCCCCGCAGCTCCCAGCTGTCCTCTCTTCTTCCTGGGAGTTCTGCTCTGTGCCCAACTGCCGGGATTTCGACGTCAGCCACTGTGTGCATCAGGTCCTCGTAGCATCCCGAGTTATTGAGAGGAAGCTGCAGCCCACGGGATGGAATCAGTTGCCCGGGCCCTGCAGCTGCTCTGGGGCTGAGGCAGGGTTAGGACCCAGGCAGGCTGGCTGGGAGCTAAGGCTCATGATGGCCACTTTTATTTTGCTGATAAGAAAGAGACTTGGAGGATCTGAGAGAGGGTCACAGGGTCACTCGATGATGATGGACAAGAGGCTGCACCATGGTTTCACCCAAGGCTCTGGGTCCCCAAACTCAGCTACCTGTGTAACTTCCACACAGGAGGCAGGGGAGAGGAGGTGCTCTCCGTACTGTGTCACCAGTGCCCTGGGAGAGTGGGTGGCTTTGTAATGGGTGCTCAAATCCCTGCCATGACTCCAGATAGAGAGGCAAGCTTTTGTAGCCAAACTAAAAAGACTTGTCTGGCCAACCATTGTCCCATTTCCTTGTGTGCAGAGTCCCACTGATATATAGTCCAGATTTGCTGTAAATAAGTAAGGGAGGCAGGCTGTGCACAGCCCGGAAATGTCTTTTGAAAGGCACTGGGAGGAAGTCTTCCTGCTTGCTGACCCCCGCATGTCAGCCTTCAGGAGCATATATGGGAAGCGGGAAATTAAGGATGAACGTAAGCGAAGCGGCCGGCCCAGCAGCTGGGGGATGAAGCCACAGTGTTGTAGGGAGCTGCACTTGTCCATGGCCTTGGGCAGATTTCAATGCAGGCTTCAAGTCTGCCCTCCAAGAAGCGTACGGGGCTGTGCCAGTGAGGAGCTGCCCAGCAGGAGTGCCCGGGGGAGACGGCCACTCTAGACTGGGATCTAGATTCGGAAAAGAGCCTGTGCTCCATATGGTGGCGAAGAACTTGCTTCCCACCTGGGTTTGAATCCTGCCTCTGACATTTTCTAACTCTGAAGTTGGGCAAGTTGCTTGACCTCTCTGCCCCTCTGTCAAATGGAAATGCATTATTAATAATAGTGCCAACTCATAAGGATTGCCATATTTAAATAATATTTATAAAGTACTTAAAGGATCATTTGGTAGATACTAAGTACTACAGAAATGTTTATCAAATATAATAGGCATGCATTAAATCCACATTTCTTAAAAGCAGTCTTTATTAATCTTGGGTCTTGGTGATCATGTGAATAAGAGAAAAAACTTTCTTCTCTGATCTTCACTGTGTTGGTCTTATGAGACAGCTGTGACAAATGATCTAACTCAGTGCATTAAATCAGCACGAATATATTCTTTCACTGTTTTGGAAGCAAAAAGTCTAAAATCAAAGTGTTACCAGCTCTGCTCCCAGGGAGAACCCTCCCTTGCTTCCTGTGTCTCTGGTAGCCCCAGGCGTCCCCTGCCCCACTACCATCTCTTTCTTCACGTGGCCGTCCTCCGGGTCTCCAGTTCAAATTTCCTCTTTTCTTTTCTGAAGACACCACCTGTGGATTTAAGGCCCCCCCCCAAAGTTCAGGGTGATCTCATCTTCAGACAAGGCCACCCCCGCACAGGTTCTAGAGCTTAGCCCCTCGATATACTGATTGAGGGCCTTCGTTCAGCCCACTGCACCTGTCATATTCTTGGTTCTTTCAGCAACTCGATGGATCCCTTAGCTCAGGGCCATTAAACCAAGTGCCCAGGGTCCTATTTCCAGAGGGCGATGAACCAGTCTGATCTCGAGTGCTTGCATTTCAACTCTGCGAACACACAGAGAGTTCCTCCGGGCAAAAGCTGGTGCTCTTCGGGTGTTGGACTTGGCTGGGTTTCTGCTCTCAGAAGCTGATGTTCAGTTGAGGAGACTGCGCCTGCGCCATCAACTGACACAGGCCAGGCTCCGGATGAGGGAGGAATAGAGTGCTCCTAGCTGTAAGAGGAAGCAACGATCACGGCGAGGCAGAGGAGGCTTCACGGAGGAAGTAGCAGTGAACTGAGCTGTGAATGTGTGGCAGAGTCTCAGGAACAGAGCGCTGCTAATGGACAGCACCTCACAGGCAGAGGAGCGGAGTTTAAGTTGGGATGGGGTCTCAGGAAATGGACCAGGCCACGTGGAGGCTGGAGCCCTGCACATCTGGGAGGCTGGCGGTGTACAAGCCCGGAAGTAGTTTGTAGACGGATGGCCGCCCGGAAGTAGTTTGTAGGTGGATGGCCGATGGGCTCTGGAACGTCATGCTGCAGACAGCGATGAGAAGGCGTCACTGAGAAAACTTGTGACTCTGGCCAAAGCTACAAGAGGAGCAATGGGCACTGTGCATTTGCATGAGCCTGCTTGCTGAAGTGCTCAGGATTTCTCTAGGAGGGGCCTTTGGTCATTGCTGCGCCTGGGGAGTTTGTTAGAAATGGCAGATTCTTAGGCTGGTCACCTCACGTGTCACAACATTAGAATGTCCATTTTTAAATTTGAGAATATTTTCAGTATTTTATGTCAAAGCATGATATGCTTGCAGATGAGTCACCCAAGTTTACAGCTTGGTGACTGCGCAAATGGCAAGCATCCAGATCTCAGAAAAGACTCATTTCCCAGAACCTTGTCTTGTTCCCTGGTCGCAGTCTGCCGGCTCATCCCAGGAGTGCTGCTCCCTTGACATCAGTAGCACAAACTAGTTATACCTCATGGAGTCATGCAGTGCCTGTTTTTAAGTTCTGGCATCATTTCCTCAACATGTTCTTTACGAGAGACAACTGTACCGGGATGGTAGTCGTGAATACTCATTCTTATATAAGATATGACCAAAACATATGGTGAATATATACATACATTAAAAGTTTATTATCTCTCTCAAAATACTTCCCCTCCTCTTTCAACACACAAATCTCAACATTTTTGCCACTTTCTGAATCAGTTCTAGCAGTCTTCTTTTGTGATGTCTTTATGAGGCTTATATAATAAAAGATAGAGTGAATGCTGCTGACCGTCATCTTGTGGAAAAACTGTCTTGAAAAAGCATTATGGTGCATCCTCATCTGCCTGTTCAGCAGGTCTTGTACCGTGTGACTTCTGTTTCTTCCTCAAAGTTAAAATGACCCTGAAAGGTACATATTTTGAATCAGTTCATTAAAGGCAGCTGTGACCGTGCAACCAAAGACACACAAAAGAGCACTTCCGGAACGGCCTCTGGAAGTGGCAAGAATGATGGGCTAAGTGTAGGCAAAGCGAGGGGAGATATTGTCAGGGGGATTGATGGCAATGTGTCTTTCACTGTAAGATATTTTTTAAAGTTTTAGATATTCACCATATGTTTCAGTCACACCTCGCATCATGGTTCTGTCCAAGCCACATTACTGCTCTGTTGTGCTGCCCCGGCAATCGAGAGGTTTCTGATCGCGGCCATGACGCATAGTGCTCCGATGAAGGTTTTTTCTGGATGCCATTCAACGACTTCATTTCTGTTTATTTCTGTTGGGTATTTACCTGAATATGGATTGCTGCATTTTTTTCACCTTTAGCGATACAGCCAGTTTTCCCAAATAAATACACCAACCAAGCCCTTTAAAAATTGTATTCAGGGGAATTTTAGATATATTGAAAGCAGCAGCAGAATCTGATGAGCATGATTTCTCCAACACACAGCTTCGAAAAGACCATCGTCTTCTAGCTCTACTCCTGCCATTTCTTCCTGCTCATCCCTTTATTTTGAAGCAAATCCCATTCTATTTTTTTCTGTAAATAGTTTAGTATGTGTCTCCAAAGACACAATACTATTATGACACTGTAGAAAGTAATCAGTAATTCTTCAACATCAAATTTTAAGAAATGTTCATATTTTTTATTGCTTCATAGGAACATTCATTTTCTTTTTTTTTTTTAACAATTTGTTTGAATCAGGGTTAAATATGGTCATTGGTGGAGAACTCTCTTTAATTTATTGAATGCCTCTGTGTCTTCTCAGCCTTTGCAGTTTATTGGTGGAAGTACCAAGTTGCTTTTCCTGTAATATTTGCTGTAGACGTAACTTGCTGACTACACCTTCATGGTGTTCTTTATCCTGTTCCTCTGTCCTCTGCTTTACCATTTCCTTTTACCAAAATCTTCATGCTCAAGTCCTTTATATAAGAACAAATAATATTTGCATGTAATCTACACAATCCTCCTATATACTTTAAATCACCTTTAGATTATTTATAATATAATGAAATGCTGCATATTGTTTAGGGAATAATAATAAGAAAATTGTCTGGGCATGTTTGGTATAGATGTAGTTTTTTGTTGTTGTTTTTTTTTTCCAAATATTTTCAATTCCATTGGGTTAAATGAAGGATTGGGTTAGATTCATATTTGAATCTATACAATGATGGTGAACCTTTCCATAGAATGTGGAAAATGTCTGGTTGTGTCTGTTTCAAGTGTTGACAATACTGATGAACAGTAGCTTGAATTTTTCACTCAGTTGTGGGTATCTTTCCATATCTGTTCCTATTAGAGTGTTGCCTAATTAAAAAAGATCCTTTTAAGCGAGGAATTTAAAATACTCATTCACTAATCTTTTGATGTAGGGCCAACACTTAAAATTTGTTTTCATTATGAGTTAATTGTTTGAAGTTCCAAAATTAGTGTTTCTGATGTAAGTCCTACTCAAAATACATCCTTTATAATTTTTGGTTTCTTTGTTTTGATTTCTTTGAAGTGCAGCAAAAACTAAAACCTTTGGATTTCAGAGTTCTAGATTTTTAGTTTGGGTTTTTATTCTTCCCAGACTTTTACATTTGACTCACATGTAATGTTGTCAAATGACTGGCCTAATTCTTCATAGAATAATGCTTACTCTCGTTATGTTCATATTTCTTCAGTTTGTATAATAGAATTATTATACATCACAATTGTTATTATTCATAAAAAAGAAAAAGGCTTAGGAACAAGCCCAGTGTTATGGGCGGAATTGTTGCCTCACCACGTTCATATATGGATGTCCTGACCCCAAGCACCCCAGAATGTGACCATGTTTGGAAATGGGATCATTGCAGATGCAGTTAGTTAAGATGAGGTTGCACTAGGGTAGGGGGGTCTTAATCCAGAGCTGGGATCCTGGTGAAGAAGGAGATTGGGAGGCAGAGGGGCACTCAGTGGGGATAGCACTGTGTGGAGACTGCGTTATGCAGCCAGGAGCCGAGGCGCTTCCAGAAACCAGGCAGAGCTGGCAGGTTCTTCTTGGGCCTCTCTAAAGAGAACGTGGCCCAGATGGCACCTTGGCCTTAGATTTCATCACACAGCTTATTTTCCAGTTACTTTTCCTTGCTGCAGTAGAAACAGACTGCAGGATGTAAACTGGTCTTTTCTGGCTTCTAAGGTGCCTGTTAAGTGAAAAATTATCTTCATTCTTTTTCAGTCTATTATTTTTAGTAATTCTTTCCTGTTATGTTGGCAGTTTATCTTTCTTCTTCAAAGCCTTTTGAGTTAAATCCCTAAGTCTTTTATTTTTCGTTTTCTTTAACTCTATAAAATTCCTCTTGAGAGCAGTTTGGGCTTCATCCTGTAGGTACACCTCATGTTTGACCTGTGGATTGGAGACGCCTGATTCATCTGGGCCACACTGGAGGAAGAGGAATTTTTGTGGGCTGCATATAAGATATAATAATAGCATTAATGTGCATAAGTACAAAACTTCCTTTTTAAATGTTTTTATAAAAATATAGGTGTATCCAGCCTGTGGGCCACTGGCTGCAATTGCAACTTGAAATGTGTTGTTCTCATTTTTAAAATTAATTTATCATTTCGGTTTTGCTTACTCTTTTTATTTAGTTTGACTAATGTCACTGGAATAATTTTTACCATTTTGAAAGGCAGCGATAAAGACTAGTCTGAGTTGACGCAGTCAGTTTCTTTAAAGTATTCAACTGTGTATGTTCTAAAATCCTCCTGGACTTTACCCTGAGCAATGAGAAGTAAACTTCAGTGATTTTTGTCGTCGTCATCATCGCTGTTGTTATTGTTGTTTTTTGAGACAAGGTCTCACTGTGTAGTCCAGGCTGGCTTTGAACTCCCTGTAGAACACAGGCTGGCCTCAAACTAGTGGCGATCCTCCTGCTTCAGCCTCCTGAGTGCTGGGATTACAGGTGTGTGCCACCATACCTGACTCAACCTCAGTGATTCTTCGCCTTCCTTCTCTCTCCCTCTCCTGTTTTCTGGAACCCCACATGAGATATGCTCCTGTAGCTACGGCTAGGGCGTTATTTCAGAGTTTCCTTTCTGTGAGCTCGCATGGGAAAAAGAGAAAAACAAAAACAGAAGCAACTTCTTTCTAGTCTTCAACTTTTCCCTAAACAATTAGTTTGAACGATGCCAGGTGGCTGCTGCCGGGAACTGTTTAAACAGGTGTGGGCCTCTAGTGTACAACTTCGTGTGTTCCCTTCCTGGCCAGGAGGTTGGGGACTCAGCTGGGGCTGAGAGAGTTCCTGCCACTCCTGTGTCCTCCTAGGAGTTTCCTCCTAGGTCCCTGGGCCTGTTCTTCCTCTTCTTTTCTTTTACATATGTATTCCTGTGAGCCTCTCATAAAAGCAAAAACTCCTAAAAATAAAAATATAAATAAAATCCCCAAAATAAAAAAGTTGAAAATCCTACAAGTCGAGTGGGATAGGAAATAGGAAGGCAGATAATTTAAAATTAGAGGAGGAAGGGAGGAGAAGTGTCCCTCCTGCAGCAGCCTAGGTGTGGGCAGTGTTCTGGCCCTTTTAGGCAGCGTGGTGAGCAGCTCAGGGTGCACAGCCAGAGAGCTGAGGCCTATGCTGACCAATCCTGCAGTCAGTGCTGGGAGCCTAAAGGGGGTTATGTGATGTTATTTGTATTTCTTTAGGATCTGTGACCTCACATGGGTTATAATCCCTGAATCATGATTTTCAAAATGTTTCAAATTGATGCTATTTAAATGTGACATTTATGAACTGAGTTGAAGGCTCCCTTTGAACCACAGCGTAAGTTAGTGGCTCTGTGTCTGGGAGAGGAGATTATAGATGGTTTAATTCCCTCTGCAAACTGGCTGACCCAGAAGCTCAGCTTAATGAGATTTGGACAGCAGGCTTCTAGGAGGGCAATAGATTGTAACCTGCTGTGTGTAATATGCCCAGTCTCCGCAGTGTAAATGACAGAATACCTGGGTGCGGGTGCCTGCCTTGCAAGGAATTACATTTTATTAAAGAGCCATTCCACTTTAACTTGGAAATAAAGCTGAGCAGAGACAAATATCTGCTTCTGCAACTCAAACAGCTCTCTGACTTCAGAAATGAGAGCTTCCTGAGCTTCCCGAAGACCAGTTTGCTCACGTGGAAATGGAATGTTCTCTGTTGACAGTGTAATTCACGGTATATAGATATATATGTGTGTATATATATAGATAGATAAAGTATATATATATATAGATAGATAGATATAGATATGTATAGATAGATAGATAGATACATAGATACATAGATAGATGGATATATTGGTGCTGGGGATTGAACTCTGGCCCTTGCGCTTTCGAGGCAGGTGGCAAGGAAAATGTTTTTGAATCAACTCAGAACACCAAGGCAGCCGTGACAGCACAGCTGAAGACACTCAGTAAGGGAGACTTCCAGAGCTGCTGCAGAAAGTACCAGGAGCGATGAGACGTGTGTTTGAAGTGAAGGGGAGGATTTTGAGAAAGATTCGTGGCACGTGTCTTTTACTGAAATACATTTTTAAAAATTCAAATGTTCACCAGTTTTCTATCCCACTTGATATATGCATATAAGTTTTAATTTGTTTATTTGCATTTAGGATTCTTTTCCCCTAGTAGGCATATTAGTCAAAAGATAGAATCACTCTTCAAGTTTTGGAAAGAATTATTTGTTGAGGTCTGTAATGTACCTTCCCTAGCAGTGTGTGGGGTGTTTAAAAAATTGCCTTGTGAAGGATCAAACATCACATTAAGATGTTTCTGATTACTAGCAGGGCTGGCATTTTGCCAATTGTTTCCTCTTAGGAGGGGTGTCTCTGTGAAATGTCTTTGCCTAGATTTAAAGGGAATCTTAGTCTTTTTATTTTGATTCTTCCACGGCAAGCAGCTCCTTGTAGACAAAGCTTTGCCGTGCTTGTTCCTCTGAATTTCCCCCATTAAACCATTTGGTTTTAGGGAATTTGTCCTTTAGGGGAGATCCTCTGGTTAGAAATAATCACGCAAATCCTTGTGAGGAGAGATGTAAGGCCCAGGGAGAGGAGGTTTCCTTTTTGAAGACCAGGCGTGAGCGTGGGACAAGTGACAGGCCGGAGGACAAGGGTGTTGCTGCTCCGGGAGTCTCTGAGCACGCAGGGAGGGAGAGGCTCCAGGTGGGCTCGGTACCTGTAGCGCAGTGGGAGCTCCTATCATTTCCACCCATATACTTTTTTTTTTTCTTTGGTACCGGAGATCGAACTCGGGTCCTTGTGTTTGTGAGGCAGGTGAAGGCACCACTGAGCTAAATCCCCGGCCCAAGATACTTTTAATTATTTCTCTTTTACAAGAAGTATGTGTTCGTATAAGATACACAGAAACAAGTTTTAAAAAGAAAGATCTGTTTTAGCACAGAGATAATTGTGCATACTTTCTTTTATTATTTTTGTTTTACCCTGTGTTCCCATACTGAGTGCAAGCATAAAAGGTATGACCTGGAGAATGCAGATTTCTATATCGCTGGTTTTGAACTATTTACCCACCAGTCCCCTGTGGGTGCAGATCCCCTAGAGCCAACTGCATTCCAGAGCTTACTGGCTTTTTATTATAATAAATGAGACTTAAAAATAGACTCTGCTTTTCATAACCAGCTGGAATTGCACACTCCAGGCTATGAGGAAATCAGGTTTTGTCTGATGTCGAGTTTACCCCTGGGATGGCTGGGGTTTAAGGTCTGTTGATGGTTTGGGATTGTAACTTCCCAAAGTCAAACAGGGACCTCTTAAAACAAAACTAAACTTCGTAAGAAGCCCATATTTGTTTTCCCAGACTTTTTTTTTTCTCGAGGAAATACTCTCCCCTTAAGAGGATCTCATTTGCATGTCTGGCTGAGAGCACGCAGAGTTCACCACTGGTATAAGGCGCTGGGTCATGAGTCACAAGTTACGGGGTTTCCGAGGGTGAGAGCTTTTCCTTCTGTGGGGAAGGAACAGTCTCGCTGGTGGAGGAGACAGAATGTATTCACATCGCGTAAATAGGCCAGGGAACGCGGGAGTCAGTGGTTCATTAAAAGTCACCAGCTAGCAGTGAGTTATAGCTACTTAATGATGAGGGGAGTCAGCTGGGGTTTTCGAAGCTCACATTTGAAGGATGGGGGCGTTCGGTAGATGAGGGGCGGCGTCAGCACCCTCTGAGGGGCCCTGAGCATGGCACGTTCTGGGGGGCCGGGTCTGGCCCATTGGAGGGGTCTTATTTGAAGGGGAAGTCATTGAGGCAACTGTCAGTTTTCTTAATATGTACCTGGCATCTCGGTAAAGGCTTTTCAGATGATCCAAATTAATATTGAAAATTGAGGGCCAGGGAAGTTAAGTAACTTGCCAACAGCGCACAGCATTAAGGGCCAGATCCAAAATGGGAACTCAGAATCCCCCAGTTTATAGGGAGCATGCAACTTGTTACAGAAATGGGGACATTTGAAGAGTAGAAGAGAGCGCTAGTGATGGTCACGCCAGGGTGGTAAGTGTGAAGCTGGACGGCCTGGACAGACCCAGAGGTGTTTGGTCACCTTCACTGCCGAGCCTCTGTCCTGCATTCAAACTGTGAGGTAGGTCACAGCATGAATTGCCTTAAAGACGACTAGTGGAGGCTGTGCAAAAAGTGGACTACAGACAGGTTAAAAAGGCCCCATGAAATGGGGCTGTAGCCTGTTTCTGTAGAGCGGAGTGGAGTACAAGACAGCTAAGAGATCAAAGGGCTTTAGTGGGTGGCGTCATTACAGGGAGGTTGGATGTGACAGAGATCTCAACTGAATGGTAGAGCGTGACAGAAGTAACATTTCTCCATCTTGTTTATAATGAAAAATTTCACACCGCAGACCTGGAGAGCACAAAATGAATCCTCATACACTAGAGGCTCAGGTGGAAAAGTATCTGGTTTTGTCATATTTGCTTCACCTGTGGTTTCTTCTATCTTTCCATGTTTCTCTGCTAAAAGCATTTAAGCAAATTCAAATAGAACACATTTTCCCCTCCATCACAGTGTGCCTTTCTAAAGAATATGGGTGCTTCTTACTATCCCCACTGTCTTTACTGACTTAGCCAACAATGCAGAACAATCCTGAGTTTTTACTATTGAATTAAAAATCTAGACTTTCTCAGTATCCTTGCCTTGAATCCGAATCCCAATAAGGAAGTCACTTAAGAGTTTCTGCCTCTCGAAACCTGAGTCAGGAAGTTTTGAGCACGGTGAATCTAGAAAGCTGGCTAATTCGATAATGAAAATAGGGCTTGGAAAAAGGAATTTAATTGCGGAGAAAGATGGGAAGAGGACCAAGAACGTTAGCGTTATTGCAGGAGCAGCACATGTGTCCCTTTGGTCTAGGGTCATCGGCTGTAGTATTTTGCCACACCATTTACTTCAGCGGGCATGGCAGAAGTTGTTCTCCTACGTAACCATATACAAATCCCACGCCCAGGATATTTAACATCATTATAACACTTTTATCTCTTACAAAGTTCTGGTTTACATTTCTCAGAATTTCCCACTGGTGTTCTGTATAGTTTTTGCTCACGTTAAATATTGAGTCAGAGGCGTTATAAAAATGATGTAGGCCCTAGGATGTCACTATCCCGTTACTGGTGGAGTTAAATTTGATTGTTTGGT
Source organism: Fukomys damarensis (assembly GCF_012274545.1). Taxonomy (NCBI): domain Eukaryota; kingdom Metazoa; phylum Chordata; class Mammalia; order Rodentia; family Bathyergidae; genus Fukomys; species Fukomys damarensis. Next base: position 10,324,257 of record NW_022900947.1, on the reverse strand, counting down.
TAAGGTCCAGATTTTTCCATAACCCACCCTATTCCTCAGCCATCATTTGACCAGTGCTTTTAGGGTCCATAGATTCTTCTGGCTTTGATGTGTCATCGCTATAGTTTGGACCTTGAGTGTCCCGCCAAAGGCCAGTGTGTCAAAGGTTTGGTCCTTAGGGTGGTATTAATGGGAGATGGTAGAAACTTTAAGAAGAGGGGCCTCATGGGATGTTTTCAGGGCACTGGGGGTGTCCTGGAAGGGGATTGTGGGGTTCTTTTTTTCTTTGCTTCCTGTTCACGAGGAGAACCGTTTGATTCAGCCATATACTCCTGCCATGGTGTGCTGCCTTGTCATAGGCATGAAGCACAGGATGACCTTGAAGCCTGTAGCCGTAACCACCCTTTTCTCTATCCTTTTCCCAGGTATGTTGTCATAGCACCGGGAAGCTGACTAACACAGTCACTATGGTGGTTGTGAAATGGTGATGTTCTGTCCATTTTTTCCCACTTACTAGTGGGATTTCTGCTGAGTCAGGAGCATTCCGGCACCATGTGACAGGAATAGGGGGGCCTGCATTGTTCAGTATTTCACAAAGACTTTTGTGGGTGGTTCAGGCAGAGCTCTGTGCTCTGGATTCCGTAGGAGTGCCGCAAAGGAGGCTTTGTGGCTGGAGATGGGGACACTGCTGGAGAGAAAAGGCCACATACCCTTTCTGTTGCTGAGGTGGCTTCCTTAGCCTCCCAGGTTTTGTGTCCAAAGACATCCTGGGTCTTGATCCCCTCACCCGTCGGCCATGATGGCTCAGCTGTTGGCCACACAGCAGAAACCTTGGCTGGAGTCTGAGCTCCCAGAGCTCATCCCGGTGAGCCCCCCCATGCCCCCTCATACAAGCCCCACACTCGCATCTTGTGTCACAAGTCATTCCTGGTCCTGTGCTCATCAAGGGCGTGGCACACAGAGACGCATCTTTTGTCTCCCAGAATAACGGACAGTTAGAGCCATTAGGAAACTCGGAGTTATGGTCAGTTAGTGGTTCCCAGTGCCAGCAAGACTTACCGATCATGATAGTTTGGCACTTACAGATGAGGAAACTGAGGCCCAGAGTAGTTAACACCTGCCCCCTGAGACCACATAGTGGTTAAATGGGGCTGGAATTCTCTGCTTTTAACTGTTATGCTAATTATCTGTCTTTTTGTGTCTCCCATCTCGGACTTTCTATCGAAGCCCTGCCATTTGCCTGTCCTGTCATCTCAAGCCCCAGAACCTTGTACCAGCTCCCTCTCCCAGGAATTCCTTCCTCCGCTCCTTTCCACTCCTCCCTTCAGGCCCAAGGCACACATGACCAGCTCATGTCTTTCCTCGTCCCTGAAGCCCTCCCATGGTGCCTGCTGGTGCTGACCTTACTCACTTGCCAGCATGATGCTTTGCTTTGTTTCCTTGTCTTGCTTCCTCTCGAATTACAAACCCAGTGATGGTGGGTCGTGTCTTCTGCAGCCTTGGTACCTGTACAGGTCTGGCCGTATCGTGCCTGGTAAACATTTGGGAGTTTGCAGTTGGACCAAGTCGTATAGATGAGGGAACTTGGGTCCTGAGATGATAAGTGATTTGCATAATAGAATGGAACCAGTAAATGGGGAACCAGAACGAAACCCAAACTCACACCCCAGTCTCATTTCCGAACCTTCTATGAACGGCTGTCTTGCTTACATTTGTCTGGGGCTGACAAGACCAGAGGAGGAGCTACTAGTAAGTAACCTGCTACAGGTGCAGCAGACACCACTGCTGCCACCTTCAGGACATTTACTCCGAGGAGTAAATGTACAGTTCCAAGTGTGCAACACGCGATGCTCAGGATGCTTCTGACAGTCCTGCAGGGCAGGTGCTTGTTCCTCTTTTTAGAGATGAAACTGAAGCTGTGAGAAGCCAGGCAAATGACCTGGTAGGTAGGTACCTGGTGCATGCATGAGAGGGTACAGGGTTAGAACTGGAGTTGGAGAAAGTTAGATGGGAGTGGGAGTGAGAGCCACAAGTCAGGCATTGGACAGAGCAAGACGGGTTATAATTCTTAAAGAACTGTGTGCCTGTCTGTCTTTCCTTTACTTCAGATGGATAAATTTAAGGAGGGTAGAAGCTGCTTATTTAATACTGTCATGACCAGTAGTTGGAGGATTTGTTTTTTTTATAACAAATAGTGCATGGTATGCTGGTATATTGCAAAAGTCATACCCAATCCCACATCCTACATGAGATCCACTGAGATCTAACGTCGTTACAGGAGCCAGCGTTGTTAACGTCATTGGTAAGAACTATGTCTCCCTTGTGTACCTTTTTTTTTTCCTTGTTGAGTTGTCGGGGAGATAGAAGAGTACAGCAACAAAATTCATTTATTTAAACATTTAAAAATTTTTAAATGTAAGTGAATTCAAGAATATACAGGAAAAAATAAAATAGAGTCCTCACCTCCACTCCATCCCAGCCCCGAGCCCTGTCCCTGGGAGGCCATTCACAGCTGAGTCTTTGTCACAGAACAAAATCGGGTTTAGTGGCTTCACATTCTCATGGTTGTGTCCCTGGCATCATGTGGTCTTTGGTACAGATCAAAAAAATGTAATTCAAACCACATTCCTTTCCCCCAGACTAGCTTTTCCAAGGAAGAGATGAGCACAGACTATAAGTGCTGTTAGTGGAATTGTGCTTCCCAGGAATGTTTTGGGGGGACACACCCCGCACCCACAAGTGTGTCAGCAGTGGTCCTTGCTCTGCTCTCCAGGTTCACAGGGACTGCAGAACGCTCTGTGGCGTCTTCACCCCAAATCCTGTCTGACAGGCAGCTTTGCCAGGCATCCCACCTCCTGGAGACCTCAGCAACTTTGCCCAGGCCTCCGCTTCCTCTGGAGTCCTGGAAATGACGCCAGGGCAGACCTGCCTGGTCCTGGGCTGTGGACCCAGTAAAGCCAGTAACAGTGACACGGCAGTGTGAGCATGGGACTGGCAGAAAGCCGAAAGGGCCAGACAGGTCCCAAGTGTTTTGACAGGGAGAGCTTTCTTTGTAACAGCTTTTCAGAGCTCTTCTTGCAGGGAGTGAGCACCTTCCTTAATCCTAGTAGAACCCTGTGTTCAGGAGAAGCACTTGTGTCTCTTAAAGGCAGCCTGGCAGACTGAGGATGTAGCTCAGTGGTAAAACACTTGCCTAGTATGTTGGGGGCCCTGAGTGAGTTTGAGTCTCAACATTGCAAAAAAGAAATTATTATTAAAGGCAGACTAGTGCCAGCCAGCTCAATTCCAAAGCACAGGCAAGGCTCTCAGGAGGTGACAATGGCCTTACTTCAGAGAAAGTGCCTCCTGGTCACTGACTCCGGCTCAGGTTCCTGGGACCTCACTCTCTGGATTCCCCAGTGCTGAGAATGAGGCAAGGCCGGGCTTTTCCCTGAATCCACACTCTGCTCAACACCCCAAACATTAGAAAGAGCTGGCAACACCTGTCAGTGTTCACCAGAGGAATGGGACCAGCGAGAGCCAGAGATTCATGGTGCACAGAGATAGAGAGAGATCTAAACAGAGAAGAGGATCATCTTAAGGCTGTGGGAGCAGCAAGTCTGAAATCTACAGGGCTGGCTGCAAACTCAGGCAGGAGGTGATGCTACAGTCTTGAGGCAGAATTTCTTCCTTGGAAAACCTCAGTTTTTCCTCTTACAGCTTTTCAACTGACTGAATGAAACCCACTCACACTTTCAAGGGGTAATGTTCTTCATTAAAAGTCAACTATTTAGGTTGGGGGTGGAGCACACTGGTTGAGCTTAGCATGCACAGGCCCCGAGTTCCATCTCTAGTACCTAAATAAAGAAATGGAGTCAACACAACTCATAATAGCTAAATCTTGAACAAATCAATGCATAAAGAAAATGTGGTATTTATAAGTAACAGAGTCATAAAGAAGGACAAATGTGAGGCATTTGTAAGAAAACGGATGCACCTTGAGACCATAATGCTAAGTGAAATAAGTCAGACACCGGTAGTTAAATATCTCGTGGCCTGTCTTATATGAGAAATCCAACATAAAGAGCAAAATAAAAA